>NW_016811928.1:1910539-1990250 GCF_001698545.2 Rhinopithecus bieti
AAAAAAAAAAAAAAAAAAAAAAAAGTCAGCTATTCATTTCAAAATATTTTTATTGAAACACACATTTTTTCTCATACTTGAGCCTTTAAGCCATATCAATCCTTCTTTTCTTTTAGAAAATAGGTCTGTTAAAGTTTTCTCTACTTGTAGAGAAAAGTAGAGAAATAAGATAGTTACCCAGCTGATTCATATCCCTAAACTTTAATTTTGCTTCAATTGTTCTACAAGTATTAGATGCCAATTTAATCTGTTCATCAACTAGTCCAGACAGTTGATTCAATTCTTCAGTGTACCTTATGTGCAAAATGAGCTGAGAAAATATTCTTTAGAGTTAACATTGATAGTTCCCAGTTCTAGTCCACAGGAACACAAGGAACCAAAAGTTAAATACTTTGAATGCAGAAGTTGTTGGACAAACAAGAATTAAGGTTTTTGGTTTAGTTTTAAGTCAAAATTGGTGTTAGATTTGTATGGACCAGTAATTTGAAACAGTAGGACGCCAGTGTATCTGGAATATTTAAGAGAGCCCCCTGTTGGTTAGTCTTAGAAATGTCTGAGGGTTCCTTTCTGACCAGACACATTTAAGCATAGGAAATTGACCCTGTTATTAAACGTGATTTGGGATGGAGGTAAAGTAAGCCTCTATATGTCATTTATAACATTTTCACAATAAAATATGTTCAAAAACATTTCATTTTCAATTTTAAGGGATACAAAATGGCAATACTAATCTCTAACAAGTGTAAGCAATGTGGGAAATACTTTAAACAGAATTAGACTGAAAAGTAAATGTGTGCATACTACAGTGGGATTCCTTAGGGGTTGGGAGTGATTGCTATATTGGGAGACTAGTGCTTTGCAAGGGCTTTTTTTTTTTCTTTTTTTTTTTTTTTGAGATGGAGTCCCACTCTGTCACCCAGGATGGAGTGCAGTGATACAATCTCAGCTGCCTGCAACCTCTACCTCCCAGGTTCAAGTGATTCTCTTGCCTCAGCCTTCTGATTAGCTGGGATTACAGGCGTGTGCCACCACACCCAGCTAATTTTTGTATTTTTAGTAGAGACGGGGTTTCACCATGTTGGTCAGACTGGTCTCGAACTCCTGACCTTGTGATCCGCCTGCCTCGGCCTCCCAAAATGCCGGGATTACAGGCATGAGCTACCGCGCCCGGCCCTCTTTCATTTTTCTACATCCAATTTCTGGCTGAATTTGTAAAGAGAATAAAAGTATTTTCTCATACAATCAAGCAAAAGCCCTTTTCGCTGGTAGACATATTCTAGGACTTTAGAAATAAAAAATAATAATATTGGATGCAAATGTTATTCTTTTCCAGCTAACATTTTTTTTTTTTTTTTAAAGTAAACATCAGCTTCTCAAGGGAGATTTCGATTTGAAGACTGTTTATTATATCATTTGAATAGGACTAGACCTGGCCTTTTGACTTTGAACCACTACCAAATTTCAGGCTGTGAGGAAATTGTTCTACATTTCCTGACAAATTGAGTTAAGCAGACATTAAGTGGGCTTTAAGAAAACAAATGGCCATCTTTATCACAGGTGGACACTGATGGCTTAATGGGGCCTGGGCTGATTGTATCACTTCTAATGGCTTGACGGGAAGCATTAGGGTTTTTGCATAAAGAACTGGCATTGCGAACCCTGCTAACACAGACCTGTCAAGCGCTCTGTATCCCTTTGTGCACGGAAGCAGATGTTTGTATGTATACTATGAACTGGCATTAGAGCAAGCGACAGATGCCTGTATGAATGCCAGGTTTGTGAATTTTTACAGCAGGAGCATGTTCTGAGGAAGTGCAGCCCTGCCCTCTATCATAGGTAGTTCCCAGTGGAACTTGCTAAATCCCAGCTATGTTTTCATTATTTGGCTTTCCTAGCAACTGGATGAATGTGTCTATCCTGAAAATGCAAGATGAGAGCCCTACCAAATTCTTACAGATTTGCAAATAGCTCGACTGTGTTTTGAACTTGGACTTTCCAGGCAGTGCTTTTGCACTGTAATCACAACCAACTTACTCAGTGGAGCGGGTGGTATTACAGCTCTCTAATTAAAACTTACTTCAATGTTGATCTGTTAGGCCTCCCCCATGGTCGCCCTACATGCCCACCCCTCACTCCCGAGGAAATACGACTTCATTGTGGAGGTTTGCTTTCCTGTAACATTCACAACTTACACTCTAGTTGTCTGTCAACAATAGAAACAGGTAGCTTGCAGTCCATTAAACAAACACAGTGCCCCCCTCACTTTTATTTGACATTTTATTTGGCTGTGACAAATGAGCAGCAGTTGGATTATAACATAATTTGTCTTGTCTTTATTACCAGCACAAAGGACACCATTCATTAATTATTCTGCCGTTGCAGCTTAACACTGACTGGAAAGGTCTCTCTTCGGACAGATGGCGGGGACGATGTTATTTATATCAATCAGCCAAAATCCTCAACAAGGATTACTGTTCCTGAGACTACAATGATTTATTTCTTTTTACCTCACCCTCCCTCAACCCCTACTGCTTTCAGAGATTTCTCTATAAAAACGAAATTTGATGGGAATCTTAAAGCAAAGCCATATTTAACCTGTTAGCTTGCAAAACAACATGCATGCTACATCAGTTTAACTACATGACATTAGCTGCATATTTTTTAAGCTGCTCGGGGTTTTTTGATCTTCCATTCTAGAAAGAAAGATTAACTGAAGGTCTCAGGGCAGCAAGTTCAGCAGAAGTTTGCCTCTTCTGTGACACTGTATTGCTGTGGCCCATGGGACCCCCCAATAAGGATATTGTGCTGTCAAGATTTTTTGTTTTTGTTTTTGCTGAGATGAGATGATCCATCCTATTTCAGAGTCCAGAAGACTTTCTGCAAGATCAGCTAGGGTATTTGGTCAAACTAAAAAGAACCACTAAAACCCCCCAAAAGCAGAAACACCCTTACCCCCTGTCTAAACTGGAGTCAGATCAAATGAGTGAAGGATGTCCTTTGATTTCTCCTGGATCCACATTTATATTCAGTGTCACAAGGTGGTTATCAGGGTGATGGTGTGTAGTGGATGATTTACCTTGCTTGTTTTGTGTTGTTAACGATTCTGTCCAATACATGCTGATCAAGCACTACTAAAAGACTAGACCGAACCCAGATGTGACATTCTTGTACACATTTTTCAATAGTGCTTCTGAGATGTGGCCATTTCTCCAATTAAAATCTTTAGGAGAGAAATATGTGCAAAAAAGTGTACAGATTATTGAGGCTAAGACACTGGAAGTTTTTTTACGTTTTCTTCTTCAATATAATAATGCATAAAGTTTTTTGTCTTCAGAAATTATTGGTATAACCTTGCTATCCTGATTAGTTTGCAAATATTAAAAGTCCCATCAAGACAAATATCAGCAACATGCAAATACCCTTGCAGGTTGTGATTAAGATTTTAAATGTATCCTTTTGCTTTTAGTTAATGAAAAACAAAGTCTTGGAGGATCTAAGTTGTAATTTATTAAACATGAAAGGCTCCTTGATGAAATATAGAAATGAGATATATTTTGCATTTCAAAGATTTAAGCTGACAACTTACTTGCATGCAAATAAGAGCAAGATTTGTAAAAATATTTGAAAAGAAATTATTCCTGAATGTACTTATTACAATAATGTGGCATGTAGATAAGAGAAACACACAGCATTAAAAGACATTCATTTCTCCAAAGTCTTAAAATTAGCTTCTTTCTGCCATTGTGTATTAATGTTCTTCTTCAGGAATGCAGCATATTAAAGAACTGAACAGAATTAGTAATAAATTTGTTAATTACAAATTTAAGCAACACAACTGTGTTGTTTTCCCAATATGTTTTTTTTTCAAAAGCAGAATTGCTAATGCATTTTAATCATTTATGTATAAACATTTGAGGATAAAATATTCTGAAGTTTATCAATTTCAAGAGCTGTTTATTTGCTAGCAAAATAGGCCATGTTATACAACATATATCTTATCATTTTTGCTCATCAAATCCCCATTTGCTGAATGCAAATTTCCCTGGTCTAAGTGCTCTTGCACCTCAATTTAAATGAATAATAGGATCGACTCTATTAAAATCAGTTTAAGGTTGCCATGGGTGACATATCAGTAGGGTTAAAATGAGAAAAAAAGGTCACAGAATCAGTCCTTACAACCTGTTTTTTATAATAATGAAGCATATGTAAGATTCGACGAAGGCTTAAATAACAATATGTCACTTAGGCAATACTTTAGTTTGTGGGTCTTCTTAAAAAAATCTTTTTTTAACCACAATGTATTCCAAACAAAATAAATGTAAAATTATAGTGCCATCAATAACTCTGGGAATGTATTCAGTTGCACTGAAAATTAGAGAGTAAGCTCTTGTGCTATTACACCAGACTGGCAGATTGTGGATTCGTAAAAATAACAGAGAACTCCTCAGGAAAAGGAGAAGTGTGTAGGTTTGCTGCAGTAAATCTCTTCTTATAAGGATCCATCTAGGTGCTATAATCAAATTAACAAAGTATATAGGAAGTATACCCAAATACTTCATCTGAGAAAAATTTTGTGTCCTCTGCTAATGAGATTGAAGGATTATTCATGTAGCTATTGGTAAGTACTGAAACACCAGCACCAGACTTGGAAGATATCCTGGAGCAAAGCTTTTGGTTGTAGTTTTAGGCTTTTGAAAGCTGAACAAGCAAGACTTTGGGGCTGCTGGAATGTGTTTGTGTGTGTGTATATATATATATGTGCGTGTGTGTGTGTGTGTATATATATATATCTGCATGTGTGTGTATACACACACTCACATGTGTATGTATGTATATATGTAATCATGTTTTTGCATTTTCACATTTTTAAAGTCAATTCTATTTCTTAAAGTCACACTCAGTGCTGATTTTATATTATTTATGATTCTCATTTGGCTCTCACAGAATCACATTTTTGTTACAAGTGTTATAATTCCTATCTTTTTTTAACCTGCAATAAAAGGAAAAAAAAAATCTCCTTATTTGCTAAGGTTACAATGTTAGTTTAATTTTCATAGAAGCGGTGGAATATTTTGAAGTGAGTAACATTTACCAAGTCATTAGTTTTATGCAAACTAGGAAGGAAGATGAAAGAAAAAAATTATCAATTATTTATAGATTGTTAAAATGTATCTTAGTGCACTGCTACTGTATAGAAATGACAATTAGCCAAACTTACCTTCTTTAATTAATAATGCATACATTATGCTCTTTGGGCAACTAATCACCAGTTCTACAAATTTGTTTGACACTGTTGAAGATACCTATCACATGGGTTAAAAAAAGAACAATGCTCTACCCACTGCAGTCAACTTTTAGCCTTCTAGCATTACTTAAAATGCTGTAGCAGTTCCAAGGAGCAAAATGGTGGTCCTGTAGCTGCTTGACACTATGAATATGGCACCAAGCTGCAGAGTGCTGCCTGCTATGCCTCTGCCACCAAATAATGCATTCTTTATCTCAAATTGCTTACTTAGAGAAAAAACCCCTCGATTTCTATCTCCTATGTTAATTTCTGTAATCTTAGGGTGAAAAATTCTTGCAGGTAAATTGGTCCTGTTTCCTTAAAGCTGCATTGACCATATTGTCTGAATGAAAACAGGAACATATGGTTGGATAAAAGGAAGAACTATGTGAAAACTGAACTATTTATAGAGAACCTGGATGAATGGTCACTATGCTTACCACAGAAAATTCCGATCAAACCTGCGATGAAGCCTTTTGTGGCCATGACTCTCCACAAATTTATTTTTAATAAAATAGAAGCATTTATCCATAGTAGTTTTAGGACTGCAAGGAAATGTCAAGACAAATTTTCAAAGAAATTTGCCTGTCTCTGTATCTTTCCATACTTTAAGGACTGCAAATCCAGTCTCCTCGTTTGTACCCATAGATCTGAAGGCAAGGGCAGCTACTGGAAAGTTTGCAAAACTCTCACATATGCTACTAAATTAACATATAGGCCCAGGAATTCTGTTTCTCAGAGGTCACTAAAGCATAGTATCATATTGAACTGCATACTTAAGTGGTCAGCAAGCCAACTGACATTGGGACCAGGTAGACACTCAGCTGTTACTGATTTCCCCTAGAGTCACACACCACAATGAGGTGGCAGCTTGTAGCGTTTGGAAGGGGAAATGAGACTGGTGCAGCTCCATCACATATGGTGTTTAACAGACTACACTTCCCATTTGCTCCTTCGAAAGGTGTGCATTTTCAAGGGATAATGCCAAGTGTTCTTTGTGCTATGGTGTCTTTGCACTGAAAGGTGATGTGTCTGACACATTTTGGCAGGCTACTATGAAGAGATGTAGAATTTTCGACTGACTTTCACTGAGATTTCAGACAATAGGATTGTCCCTTATCAAAGGTAGTAATCTATCTTTTGGGAGTTTAGGATCACAGTTCTTGAGTGAACTGAGAAGCATGGATTTTTATTGATGATATTACTCACTACTCTGTAAAATTTGTTGTGTTGCTTTTTATGTAAATATATACTGACTAGTGACTCTGCCACCTATGCAGGCTTATCAATTTAAGGAGATTTGGAATTAGCACTTTGAAATGTGGGTACAAGAAAATTAGAATGTGTCTCTGGTGAAACCTTCTCCTCTTTTTCAGCCGTTTTAAATGAAATACAGACTAAGAGTCAGGGTAAATGCAAGGGACATAGAGGCCCGAGAGAAGAACCAATTCTACATGTAAATCAAAGAAAATTTTTATTTCTATCATGAACATTGGGTATCTCCCCACCCACCATTTATAAGGATTTCTGTTAGCCTTTTGTGAAAGATTGCTCTCATTTATTTAACTCATGCCACATGGCTTAGCTCCATAACCAGTATAGGGTTACTGGAGATTAAAAGGAAATCCATTTTGTATCTATGGAAATACCAAGCTGGAATTTAAGCTACAATTGCTGCAAGTTTTCCACATTATTGTATAAAATTGCTAGATTTATTAATGCTGGGCATTCTTCAACTACTCCATGTTTTGCCCTGGTCAATGGTTACCTGTCAAAATGCAGAACAATTTTTCAATAATATTGTGTGCTACAGAGAAAAATATTGTGTGGATTTTTTCCATGTTTTTGTTTGTTATAAGCTGAGTATTTGCAATAATTTATGGAAAGTCTTGGAATTATAAATATTAAGGCATTGCCAAATGATTTAACTATCCCTCCATGGCAAATTGTCTTTAAACACTACCATTTTTTTCCTTTTTTTTTTTTTTTTTTTAATCATTTACTTATGGACCAGAAACACTTGCAGGCTCTTGCCCCTGGCCTTCTGTGAGAATGTTAGTTAGCAATGCTCATAAAAACTCAATTCATCAATGTGAACATAATTTGCTATGAACAGAAAGCTCACAAAAGGGTGAATTTGTCAGATAGACAGGTGGCCTGAGATCTCTCCCTGATACTGAATGATATGAATAATAGATTCTGGTAAATGTATGCCAAGACTTGAGCTGTAAACACAGCTGCCTCCATTCCCTTCCAGAAAAACAGCTTCGAGGACGAAAGCACAGGAACCACGGTTCCACCTGAGGACCTAAGCTTGTACACACACACACACACACACACACGCACGCATGCACCCCCTCATTCAAGAAATAAACAACATCTATAAAAAAGAACAGAGTTGGAGGAATCTTCATGCTTTTCTGTTTCTATGAGAAAGACATTTTCAAGCTATCTTGGGCAGAGGAGACTAGACAGAAAAGAAAAAGGAAATAGATTTTCCTAATGGCTCTGGTTCTATATTATTCAAATGTCTTATTTTATAAAATACACAAATCAACAGAGCTAATAAACTTTGCAATATTGTAACTCCTGTTTTATAATGAGCAAAAATAAGAGCAGGTTGACTCTGCAGAAGCACTGTGCTTGAAATCATTCTAGTAATTCGTGGCTATTTGTCTTATGGGTTATTAAGTATTTATTAAGGTTCAAATGTAATGTAGCCTTTTCTCCAATTTACTCTGAACTTTAAAAATCTGGTTTGCAAATTGTTTTCCAGGTAATGCACAAACCCGCTTAAGAGCTGAATCCCAGGATTTTTGAAGATTCTGGTTGAGTGTAGCATATTTTATTTTAGCCTTTATGGATACTGGTGCATATAGGTTGACCTATTCTGATAGCATTTATGATTGACTTTTCTAACCAACTAGCAAATATATTGGATAGACTTTCCTACTTACTACAGCAAAGCAGTGTTTCTTAAAGTAGAATACATACATGTTATTGGTGACATAAGAGATAAATTTAATGGTTATTTAGTTTAATGCATATTTTAAAAACCATAAGTAACACTAAAAATTGTATGCTTTCATAGATATTATTGCTTAGGATAAAGCTAAATATATTTAAGTATAAAAGTCATTTGCTTTTAGGAAAAATAGTTAACATTGATACTACTGAAAATATAATCAGTGAAGTTAGCATATGGATCAATGAAGTTGGGGAAACTTGACAATCTCTTTCCAATCCCCAAAATCACATACATGATCTTATCAAAAGTAATTAGGATCACAGAGCCACAGAAAATAGAATCATGACATTTTTAGAGTTGGAGTAGACCTTGGAAAACATTCTGTTCTCTAATTTTATGGATGTAAAAACTATGATGCAGAGGGATTAAGTGAATTGACCAGGACACCTATGTAGTTATGGGCAGAGATGAAATTAGAAACCAGGGCTTCTCACAGGCTAATGCTCGCTGTTGTGAGGAAGACAGGAACAAACTCAGTTGGAAATGTTGGCATCACTTCCCATTCACTTATAATTCTAGAAGGAATACTGAATATTCCCCTCTAAGGAACCTATTTTTCTTGACACTTTATTGACAAGAAAATTTCTAAAACTACTTGCTAGTATTTATTTTGGCTTTTTCAAGATGCATACTCCAAATAAGAGTTAAGCTTGGTTTAAAAGAAAGTAAGGGCTTCAAAGTGTAAATAGAGGCGAAGATATTCTTCCTCTTGATTCTTCTTTCTTTTTTCTTTCTGAGACAGGGTCTTGCTCTGTTACCCAGGCTGGAGTGCAGTGGCATGATCACAGCTCACTGCAGCCTCCATTCCCCCAGGCTCAGGTGCTTCTCCTATCTCAGCCTCTCAAGTAGCTGCATTACAGGCATGCACCACCATGCCTGGCTAATTCTTATGTTTTGTATAATAGACATAGGGTTTTGCCATGTGGCCCAGGCTGGTCTTGGACTCCTAGGCTCAAGTGATCTGCCCACCTTGGCCTCCAAAAGTGCTGGGATTACAGGCATGAGCCACCACACTTGACCTCTTTTGGATTTTTATAAGAAAGCGTCTCTTCCTCTCTTCACATGACTTTCTGCCTTTTATTATGTATCAGTTGTACACATTGTCTTTTCCCTATCAGTTGGTAGAATTTTGCATGCAAGTACTATATGTTATGTATCTTTGATTTTTAAAATTTCTTAGTGTCTTGAATGCAATAAGTACTCAATAATTTCATTCTATGAAGGCACAAATGAATTCAGTTCCTCAAATTCCTGGTCTGTGGTTCCATTAAATACAAAGGTTATTTCATCCAGTTCAATCAAATCAAATCCATCAAATATTTAAAACTTTTAACAAGTACTTGATCTAAATTAAAGAATGTTCTAGGTGCTATGGGTGGCAGAGATGGTGAGCAGAGTTTAGCCTTTTAGCCACACCAACTAGGAGGGGTGATATGACACAGATATAACTAAAATGCAAGACACAGGAAAATGGTACAAATTTCTATGGGTATTTGAGGAAGAAAAATATATCTACCTGGGAAAATCCAGAAAAGTTGTATGCAAGTAGGGGTGAGGGTTCCAACAACCAAGGAGTCTTGCTTCATTCCCTACACCAATGTCTGAAGATAAATAAAACAATACACATTCCATGGTTCCATTCATGATTCAGTTAACAGATACACTAACCATGTATTCCAAAACACTTGGTGTTCACCACACATAAATCCCTGAGCAAGATCATCAGGTCTGAATTCCCTATTTCATCTCTTCTGCTTTAGGCCTAATTAACAGGCGCTCTGGGTCAATATTAGAAATACTGGAACCATGAAGATTCACAATGAATGGGATGAGTACTGGAACCATGTGGGATCAAAACACGATAACGCATACTGAAACATACCATAAATCGTCTTTCAGTCACTTCCTTTTTTTTTTTTTGAAGTAAAATTGAGGTGGTAATTACACATTGAAATGCACAAATCTTAAATATACAATTTAATTATAGGCACACCTCATTTGATTATACCTTGCTTTATTGCACTTTGTGGATATTGTGGGTTTTTTTTTTTTCTCCAAATTGAAGGTCTGTGACAACTTCGGTCGAGCAAGTCAATTGGCACCTTTTCCCCAGAAGTATGTGCCCATTTTGTGTCTCTGTGTCACATTTTGGTAATTCTTGCAGTATTTCAAACTTTTTCATTATTATTCTGTTATGGTGATCTGTGTTTGGTGATCGTGGATGTTACTATTGTAATTGTTTTGGGATGCCACAAACTTAATAAATGCATGTGTTCTGACTGCTCCACTAATGGGTCGTTCCCTTGTCTCTCTCTTTTCTCGGGCCTCCCTATTCCCTGCAGCATAGCAGTGTTAAAATTAGGCCAATGAAAAAACCTACAGTGACCTCTAAGTGTTCAAGTCAAAGAAAGAGGTGCATGCCTCTTTTCCTCTAAATCAAAAGCAGAACATGACTGAGCTTAGTGAGGAAGGCATTTTGAAACCCAAGATGGGCCAAAAGCTAGGTTGCTTGTGCCAAAGAACTAGCCAAGTTGTGAATGCAAAGGAGAAAATTTCTTGAAGGAAATTAAAGGTGCTACTCCAGTGAACACATGGATGGTAAGAAAGCAAAACAGGTTCTTGGTGATATGAAGAAAATTTGAGTGGGCTGGATAGAAGATCAAAGCAGCCACAACATTCCCTTAAGCCAAAGCATAATCCATAGCAGGACCCTAACTCTCTTCAATTGCATAAAGGCCGAGAGAGGTGAGAAAGTTGCAGGAAAAAAGTTGGAAGCTAACAGAGGTTGCTTCCTGAGGTTTTAAAAAGGAAGCTGTCTCTACAATGTAACAGTGGAAGGTGAAGTAGCAAGTGCTGATGTAGAAGATGCAGCAAGTTTTTCAGAAGATCTAGCTAACATACTTGATGATGGTGGCTACACTAAACGACAAATTTTAAATGGAGATGAAACATGTTGTATTAGAAGATACTATTGAGGACTCTCATAGCTAGAGAAGAGAAGTCAATGCCTAGCTTCACAGCTTCAAAGGACAGGCTGGCTCTCTTTGTTAGGGGTTGATGCAGCTGGTGACTTTAAGTTGAAGCCAGTGCTGATTTACCCTTCCGAATTATGGTAAATCTACTCTGCCTGTGTTCCATACATTCAACAACCAAGCCTGGATGACAGCATATCTGTTTGTAGTATGGTTTACAGAATGTTTAAGCCCACTGTTGAGACCTACTGCTCAGAGAAACAGATCCCTGTCAATGTATTACTGCTCTAATGGAGGTGTACAAGGAGACCGATGTTGCTTTCATGCCTGCTAACACAATATCCATTCTGCAGCCCATGGATCAAGGAGTAAATTTGACTTTCAAGTCTGGTTATTTAAGAAATACATTTTATAAGGCTATGGCTGCTATAGATAATGAGTCCTCTGATGAATGTGGGCAAAGTGAATTGAAAGCCTCATTGAAAGGATCTGCCATTCTAGATGCCATTAAGAACATTCATGATTCATAGGCAGAGGGGCAAAATAGCAATGTTAACAGGAGCTTGAAAGAAGTTGATTCCAATTCTCATGGATGACTTTGAGGAGTTAAGACTTCAGTGGAGGAAGTAACTGTAGATGTGGTGGAAATAGCAAGAGAACTAAAATGAGAAGTAGAGCCTGAAGATAAATGACTAATTCGTTTAAATCTCGTGACAAAACTTTAATGGCTGAGAAGTTGCTTCTTTTGAATGAGCAAAGAAAGTGGTTTCTTGAGATGGAATCTCCCCTGGTGAAGATACTTTGAAAATTGTGGAAATAACAAATGATTTAGAATATTACATACACTTGGTTGATAAAGCAGTGGCAGAGTTTGAGAGGATTGACTCCAATTTTTAAAGCAGTTCTACTGTGGGTAAAATGCTATCAAGTGGCACTGCATGCTAGAGCAAATATTTTGTGAAAGGAAGGGCCCATGATGTGGCAAATCTATCTGTTGTCTTATTTTAAGTAATTGTCACAGCTACCCCAACCTTCAGCAACCTCCCACCCTGATAAGTCAGCGACCATCAACATGGAGGCAAGACCCTCCACCAGCGAAAAGATTATGACTCACTGAAGGCTCAGATAACCATTAGCATTTTTAAGCACTAACATATTTTAAAATCAAGGCCTGTACATTGTTTTCATAAACATAATGCTATTGCATACTTAATGGACTACAGTATAGTATAAATGTACCTCTTATATGCACTGGGAAACTAAAAACTTTGTGTGACTCACTTCATTGCATTATTCACTTTATTGGGATAGTCTGAAACTGAACCCAAAATCTCTCTGAGGTATGCCTGTACATTTTCACAAATGTAGGCCCTCACATAACCAACACCAGCTGAGTTATAAGACATTTTTCTCACCCTGAAATTTCCTGCATACATCTTTCCAGTCAATCTCCATCTCCCTCATATGCAACTATTGTTCTGATTTTAGTCATAGATTAATTTCACTTATTCTTGAATGTTTTATAAATGGAATCATGTAGGTATATACTCTTCTATGTCTGGATTCTTTAGCTCAAGAAAAAATTTTAAAGATTCATCCATATTGTAGTCTATAGAGGCAGTTCATTATTTTTGAGTACTCTGTGTAATTTGTTGACAAATCCTCCTTTAGATGAGCTTATGAGTCATTTTTCAGTCTTTGGCTATGAGGAAAAAAGCTTGTGGATTCTGGTACAAGTCATTTTTTGGTTGACAAATATTTTCATTGCTCTTGAGTATACAATTAGAAGGATTTTTGGGGTCATGGATTAGGAGCATGTTCAATTTTTAAGACACTTACAAATGCTTTTCTAAAATGATTGTACTATTTTACACTCTCAGCAAAGAACAAGAGTTCCAGTTGTACACTATTTTCACCAATATTTGGCGTTAGTAGTCTTTTTAATTTTAGCCTTTTTGGTGGGTATAAACTCATATCTGATTGGGATTTTAATTTTTATCCACTGATGACTTTTAATATCAAGAAAGTTTTCATGTGTTCATTGATCATTTGTATATCTTCTTTCTGAAGGACTATTATTCTTTTCCCCATTTGTATAGGGTTGTTTGACTGTCTTATGAATTTGCAGTTGTTTATATATATATACACACACACTATATATATAGACACACTATATATATATAAAGCCTTTACCAGATATTTGCGCTATAAACATTTTCTCCCAACTTATGGCTTGCCTTTTCATTTTCTCCCAGCACTTTGGGAGGCCAAGGCAGGTGTATCACTGGAGGTCAGGGGTTCGAGACCAGCCTGGCCCCACATGGTGAAACCCTGTCTCTACTAAAAATACAAAAATTAGCTGGGCATGGTGACACATGCCTGTAATCCCAGCTACTTGGTAGCCTGAGGAAGAAGTATTGCTTGAACCCAGGAGGCAGAGGATGCAGTGAGCCAAGATCATGCTACTGCACTCCAGCCTGGGTGACAGAGTAAGACTCCGTCTAAAAAAAAAGAAAAAAAAAAGATTGTGTTATGCCCATAAACGTACTTTCCATGTCTTTGCATACTTTATGAGTCTCAAAGGTATTCTACACTCTGTTTTTATTCTAGACACTATATAGAAAATCTTTGCCTACTTCATAGGTCTCAAAGGTATTCTACAATCCGTTTTTTTTTTCTAGACACTATATAGAATTGAATGTTACCTTTCAGTCATCTCAAATTAAATGTTGTATATTTTGTAAAGTAAGAATCAGTAAGAATCAAGGTTTTCTTTTCTTCTTCTTTTATTTATTACCAATATTGAATCTTCCCTGTGCTGTAGCCTCAAGTGTGCCCAGGTGGAAAGCTGGTGCAGTCATGGGGCTCATATCATGTGGTTCCCTTTTCTTAATTTTTCAGTATAATTATTAATGTCTCTTACATTGTGTCCAATTTTTTAGCTCTTTAGAATAGGAGGGAAAGTTTATTAGCAGGCAGTCTGTTATGGAGAGATGTAAATACTTCCTTTCTGGTATATTTTTTTTAACTCAACTTTTCAGTAATTCTTGAAAGTAAAGGAATGCAAAATTGTTGTGTCTCAATAACTTCTTGATTTGCTCACTTATTCAAACTTTAGTTTAAATCAACTCTAAATTATGTGTTTTACCATTGTCTTTGGATATCTCTACTGTTGGCAAAGCAAATGTGGAAATTCATTATTTTTAAATTATTCTCAGATTAGAGTGTGACAGGGTTCCATGGCAAGTGGAGGAGGGCCCAATCTTGTACTACCTTTTGGGCCAGATTTCCATTTTACGTGTATCAGTGGACCTGAGTTCAGTTTCTGCCACTTTTTATTAAATTGAACCAGTTTAACTCGAGTGCACAGTGTTGCTAAATTTTGAAATCAAAATTTATCACAGATACTATGTGATAATGTATCACAAAGTATCTGTAGTGATGTCCATAAGTTAACATCATTTGAGTTTTCTATTATATGCTTATGGGCATTTGTCTCATATTTGGACTCTTTACATCCATGAATTGTGATAGTTCTTTGTATTTTAACAATGAGCCACTTTATGGGTTTTTGTCTGTCATTTATGTGTGTTTTTATGTTCTACTTAGATTTTTTTTTTATATCTGAGAACCTCCGTTTACACTGAAGCCCACCTCAGATAAGTCTGTCTAATGCTATATCTCAATGCTTTAGTTTTACCAGACCTTAATGACTTTCTCTATATCTTATACTCTCTTGAAGTGAAAACCTACCAATTTGTTCCAAATAATGTAATTCATCTACCTTTATGTAGGTAAAATATTATTTTTATTAAAGCAGGCATGACAGGACCTAAGTTATAATTACTGATACAATTTATTAGCAATGGGCATTTCGTAACACCAAGTACATACCATTTGTCTGTTTTATACATCAAACCTTCTGTAAAGTTCCTGTTATGGAACCTGAATAGATCAAGAATAGACTTGAATAGATCAAGAATGACAATTCTCTTACCTTTGGCTTATGATATAAGAGGAGAGCGCAGGCTGCAATTCACATTAAGCAAACTGTTATGAAGCTACCTATGTGGACATTCTACATTATATTTAAAGGAATAGATAAAGACAATCAAAAACTTTACAAATAATGTGTTAGGAGACAGTTGAATATGCTGCACAATGAAGTCTTTAAAGATTATACAGAGATAAGGATAAATGATAGGTAACTGGATTTTGTGCAAGTACCTCCAGCAAAATGAACTGAAGGTACAGTATAGCTATAGGCCATTTTTCATGTTCAATATTAATGACCCAACTAAAGAGCATTTCTGAAGTAAATGAAATGACTTTGCCACTATTTGTTTGATTGGACACCTATAAGTGTGTTAATCACACTAAAATTTTGCAAAGATAAAATAATATCTAAATCTCATCCAAGATGTCCGTAAAGATGAAGTTCTTTAGTCAAATCAATAATCCTTCACTTTTCTCATCAAAGGCAAAATTATCTCCTAAGTCAAGGATGATGCACTGTAGCTAACTCCTCTGATGTGTCAAAAAGAGCCTTTGCTCATGGCAGATTCTAAGGAGCTACTTTTTCATGCAGCCACTCAAGTAGAAATACTCAGAGTACCATACATGCATACCTAGAAGCAAATCCCCCACCGATATATAAAAAAAAAAAAACTGATTAAAAAAGCGTAACTTTTGAACCACCAAACCAAAATAATAGTTTTGCAAAAGGACCCCTTCAAAAGAAAACCTAAAGCTGCGTCTTCATTGCATTATATTGCATGAACCTTGTTCATACTAATGTTCAATTGTTGTTCAACCGGTAACATAGACTATGTTATTTAGCTTTCTGACACATCGTTTTCTCAGTTGGTACGCCATTAGCACATTTTCTTAAAGAAAATATAACTGTAGAAAGGAGGTAGTGTAATGAAAGCCAGAAGAACAAATGAGTATTCCCGAGAGTACTTTTTCAGTAATTTCTGCCAATAGCTTTCTTTGTCCTTGGCCTGTTGTTTTGCCTCAGTTCACCCAATGTGTTTAGTGCATCAGTTCACCTGCTGATTAAACAGAGATAAAGTGTTCATGTTTGGAAACCCACAATATGCAAAGCAATTATTTTCTTTAAAATATATACCTAGAAATAGTTTTACATATAAAACACAGTTTTCCTATAGATTTAATAGAACAGAGCCGGTCCTGCTGCCTGTAGTGGACCTGATGATGGAATGAGAGACAGTGAGGACTTCTTAGGTAGATGTTACTGGGGCACAAAAAGAAATTTGGTCTAAGATGGTAGGGTGGATTTGAATGGTGATGTGTTCACCATCACTGGCTGAACAATACAAAGAGCAGGATGCCAACAGGGGCTTCTGGTCTCCAGTGACCTATTAGGTCCCTTACTCTGTCAGGCTGTGAACCCCCTGGAACATGGAGTGTGCTGCTGTGAAGAATTGGCACCGGTGGGCAGAGTGCACTTAGGTGGATCTCTGAACTTCTGCATCTTTTGCTCTGCCTTTTTGCTGGGCAAAAGTCTGAGTCATCAGTCTCACTGATCTTCAAACCCAGATTTTGTCATCTGGCCTGGCTCAACCTCCAATATAAGATATATGTTTTACGCAGAAAATCTGTTGACACCAAGAAAAAACACAATAGCAATAGAAATACAGAGAAAAAGGTGAGGTCTTTTCATTATGAGGGGAATAAAAGTAGAAGATATAAATAAAGGAGGCTGAAATGCAGTTGGGGGCAGAGGTGGGGTTTGCTCAAAGGATGTTGAGAAGTAGCAAGAGCTTTTCTGTATGGGGTCTGATTCTTAGCGTTTTCAAGCCTCTTCTGTCTATTCCATGGTACTTCATGGACTGCCACACTGGGGCTCCATTCATCCCTGGTGTCTGAAGTCTGCCTTTACCTTAAGCACTAATGGGCATTTAAGAAACTCTGGTCTACATGCCTTGCACACACAGCTTGAACAGGATGCTACCCTTGCTGCTTGTGTCAGCCTAAACTTAACTTCAGCATGGTACACCAGACTTCCATTTGGTCCCCTTTTGCCTCTATTTTGGTGTTAGTTCTCAGATCAGATATATCCTGGCTCCCTCAGGATATATGTGGCCATCTCCCTGTCCTTCAGGTCTGAGGACTCTCATTTTCCCAGACTAGCAGAATACCCTGAGGCAAGTGTTTTGCTGGATTATAAAATATATCTTCTAGGATCTGAATGTTTGTGTTTCCTCAAAATTCATATGTTGAAACCTAGTCACCATGATGATATCAGAAAGTAGGGCCTTTGGGAGGTAATTAGGTAATAGGATTAGTGCCTTTATGAAAGAGACTCCAGAGAGCTGCCTTGCCCCTTCCAACATTGTAGGGACACAGCTAGAAGGTGTCATCTATGAACTGGGAAATGTAGTTCAACAAACCATGGCTGTTGCTATCATTACCTTTTAAAATTTCCATAGGGTACCTATACTTGTGGCGGTCCTTCAAAGTTCTGAGCCATGACATGGGGGGTTTAGTTTGTCCATTCATTCATTCATTCATTCAATTTGCTGTACTCTATGCACTGTTCTAGGCATTAGATCTAAGTTTGTACTTTTCTCACTGGTTCCATCTTGGTATAGGCAAGTGATTCATGTCCAACTATGCCTCAAAATAGGAGACATGGGAGAGGTAATGTGGTACAGTGGCTAAGGAAGCTGGCTTTGACATGACACAGGCGAAGTTTGAACACAAGCCTTTCTACTGGACAGCTGAATAAAGTAAATAACTTTTCTATACCTGAAATTTTCTTATCTGAAAAATAGAGATAATTATAGTATCTATCTCTTAGGGTTGCTGTGAAGCTTAAGTGGACACTTTTAGTGTTCTTAGATTAGTACCTGGTCTATAAATGCTCAATCAATGTTAGCTGTAATTAAGGTTTTAAGGTTTAAGCTCAGGGGTCTGAGGCCTGATAGAAGTTTAAACTTTCAACCTGGTTACCAATTCCAATATTAAGCAATTAAAATTTAGATTCTTTTATAGACAGAAGACTATTTCTTTTAAATTATATTTTACTTCTAAATGAATTTAATTTTTCTCCCATACTTCCTCTTTGGGAAATATTATTGGAACCAAATTTTGTGTTATAAATTGGAATAATTTTGTGGCCTAGATCCTTGATTTTATGGAGAATTCTTGAAGAGTTTAATTGGGATTGTCTATGTATTTAGCTTCAGATGGAAAGTTGAAATTACTCATCAGAGTATTGCAGTAAGAGTGATTTGAACCACAAGTATATCAGAACTTCAGGCTTCTCTAAGACGAGAAAATAACTGACAGATGAACTGCAGAAAAAGAAAGGGGGTGACTTATTTAGAGTGAGATGGTCATGTAGGCTGTACAAAAAAGAGTCAGAGAACAGGCTTGTCAAACAGCTAATTGCACCTGCAAACAAAGGACATAGTTTAAAGCTTGGGTTTTAGAAAGGAATGCTAGTCTCTCATTTGTATTTTCAGCTGGATCTGCGTACATGGGTAATATCACCACAATCGACGATGTCATCTTTGAATAGGGAGGAATAGAGACTCACACAGAGCTTGCACCAGGGAGATTCTAAACACAGATGAACAATTCATTAGTCATTCAGAGCTGAAAGCTGTCGTCAAACTTTGCTCTGTATGCTGAAAACAATACAATGATCAAAAAAAGAAAATAGAAATCAAGGCAGTGAGGTAACCCTTTAGGAAGTGATAGTAGTGTTACATCAACATATTGTCAAGATCCAGATAAATCTGAATATCTACACAGTACTTTCTATCCTATGAGATTTGAAATTTAGACTTCATTTCAGATTTGCCAACAGTGTTACCTAGTTCCCATTCTAAAATTTCTAAATCTACAAAACATACTTCAACCCTTTCTCTATGATTCTCTTCAACTTAAAAAAAATCTCTTTTAAAAAATATTTTTNCCTGGGCGACAGAGCAAGACTCCGTCTCAACAACAACAACAAAAAAGAGAATCAATTATTAATAGTTTTTTTTCTTTGAGTATATATCTGGACTTTTAAGAATCAAGAAAATAGATTGATCAAGAGAATTCCGTGTGTTTTGATTTTCTCATCCAATGATTAGTTTGGCTGTGTTAGTATAGATTTCAGTGTGGGAAGCTGTAAGCATTTCCTAAATTTTAAAATGAAAGGCATGGGATTTAAATATCCGTTCCTTTTATTTAAGGAACAACAAAAAAAGACAAGCCTATTTTTTAAAATATATTTTATATATGTATTTATTTTTTGAGACAGGGTCTTGCTCTGTCACCCAGGCTGGAGTGCAGTGGTGCAAACATAGCTTGCTGCAGCCTCAACTTCCTGGGTTCCATCTTCCTGGGTTCCTTCCATCTCAGCTTCCCGAGTATCTGGGACAACAGGCATATGCCGCCAAGCCCGGCTAATTTTTGTATTTTTGGTAAAGATGGAGTTTCACCATGTTGCCTAGGCTGGTTTCAAACTACTGAGCACAAGCAATCCACCTTGGCTTCCTAAAGTGCTAGGATTAGGGTGAGAACCACCAAGCCCCAACATCAGTGTATATTTTTTTTCTGAACTTTTATCATATAAGTTATCACAAATTATGATAAATTGCATTTTCCTGAAGATTAAATTAACAAACTTCCCTTCAACACTTACTTTCAAGGAGTCATCATTTAAAATCTTTTTTTCTTAATAAGAACACATACTCCTTAAGACATACTTTTTTAAATACCCTTGTGTGTCTCATTTATTCCTTCTCCCTCTATTCATAATTGACATTCAACATTATTTTATTAATCTATATAAAAACAATGCCACATTTCAAGTGTTTATCATGTAAGCAATATTATATCGACTTAACATGTGGTAGGCAGAATAATAGAACTTCAATTATGATGGCCATATCCTAATCTCTGGAACCTAAGAAAATGCTATCTTTGTGGCAAAGGGGACTTTGCAAGTGTGATTAAGTTAAGGACTTTGAGGTGAGGAGATTATCCTGGAATACTGGGGTGGGCCTGATCTGATCACTTGGGTCTTTAAAAGCAAAGAAATCCTTGTTGTGGTCAGTGAGAGATATGAGAATGGAAGAATGTCAGAGAGATGCAACATTGCTGGTTTTGAAGATGCAGGAAGCTGGCTATTCCCAATTTAGGGAATGTGGGAGGCCTCTAGAAACTGGAAAAGGCAAGAACACAGGTTCTCCCTAGAGCCTTCAGACAGAAATACAGTTCTAAGAACACTCTGATTTTAAACCAGTGAGACCTGTGCCAGACTTCTAAACTACAGAACTGTAAGAAGTTGCTAAGTTTGTGGTAATCTGTTACAACAGCAATAGAAAACTAATAGAACGTGGGATGAGATACAATGAAGACACAGCCTTGTTATTTGCTGGCCGTCACAAACTCTTTGTTGTTTCTACTCCTAGGTAAAAGATCATGAATTAGGAGAAGATTTATCTCAAGGAAACATATGGTTAGCCCAATCTTTTCTTTAAGCACATAGCGCTTGCTGTTCAATTTCTCCTACTTGTACTCAAATCAAGATGACTCCAGTGGAGATACATCACATGTACAGTTCATTGAGTTTTACACAGGTAAGTAATTTCCTGAAACGTTCTCCTAATAATTCATAAAGTGTTCATTTTAGGGTTCATTCTTATTCTTACAATTTTTAAATAAAGTCCTCCTTGTTTCCCACCCTTTGATTCTTAGGTTAAACACTAACCCTGCTTTAATCTGTCAGGGTACATTTCCTTTTGTGGGTTCCCAAATTCTGCCAAAAAGTATGGAACTTTGGCATCTGCCTGAAAGCAGTATCAGCAAAAACAACTTTTCCCTAAATGCAATTGGAATTCCCATTGTCTGCTAAATTTTCTGGGATTACAGAATAGGAAAGACATTCAACAGTTGGAGAATTATACAGAATGTGGAGCAGGAAGGAGAAATGTATTGATAGAATTTTAAAAAACAGATAGAATGGGTACACTTTAAGTAACAGGTTTTACAGAGAGGTAAGTTTAAGTGGAGGAGTTAGCATGGAAGGGATGAAGGACCCCATCATCCCAGGCTATGAAGTTTGTCACATGGCAGCAAAACATTTGAGACATCTGTTGTATTTTGGAACACAGACCACGTGCCTACCCACACATTAGGAACAATGGTAGGAAAAATTCAAAATTCAGGATGTTGGCTCATGGTGGCTACTTCTAGCATCTTTCCTTAAGATGAACACCCACCTATTCAAATTCTCTTGGGAGAAAAAAGAAAAAAACCTGCAAGATAGAAAGCATTGACTAAACCAAGTTCCAGAGAAATGAGCAGAACACAGAAACTAGTTGCTAAGACATGAGTATTCCAGAATTCCTACAAAAGACCTCTAGAACTAGTGAAAGCTGATATGATAGACTAGAAACAAACCAGAAGTCTTCTAAATTTTTTAAAGGGCTTGTATTACCACATAAACCCATGCCTGGTTAAGAAGGGCAGACAACTCCTTAATGTCGCCACTAGCCCCTAGGCGGTAGTGGCTGGGAAGGGATACTGCTAGAGAATGTCCTCCTTTCTCACCTGTGACTGTGGAAAGCAATGGGCACCTAAGAATCTTTCAGAAAGAAGAACTAGGAGCTATCAGACTGGCTGATCCAGGAAATCACTACCCAGCCAGGGCGTGGAAGACACACTCTTCCTGGTCAGCAGAATATCACACAAACTACCATAAGCTCTCCACTGCTCACTTTTCCAAATAGAATTTTAAAAAAATACGTAATGAATAAAGATGAATATATTCAAGCTGCACAATGTGATAATTTGATATATGTATACACTGTGTAATAGTTACCACAAATAAAATTAACGTATCCATCACCCCCATGCCGCATATTAGAGCCCCACTAAGTAGAAATTTTAGTTGTTGTTATCCCTTTTCCCTACTTATAAGTTTTAAGTGTGTGGTGGCAGATAGGTATTGTTAAGATAGAAAAGTCACATCACACCTCAGATTTTTGGAGCTATATTTGGAACATATATGGAAGAGTAGCTGTATGAGGCTGTGTGAGCAGTGAGTGGTTTCAAGTAGATACGAGGGCTCTGAAAGTAAACATTGAGCAGAAGGGTGCATGTGCATGTCAGGCAGTCAATGAGTTGGGCAGGAGATACTGTTGACTGTCTATCCTGCATCTATTCTTCTCCTCCTCTTTCTAAAGAGCATTCTGGTATTGTTCAGTGATGTATTATATGACTCGTCATTAGCCGACCTCAGTCCCTGATTCGAGATATCAGCTGTGATTAATTCAAATGGAAATGACCTGGCTATATTAAGAAATGGGCATGTGATAGAAGTCAAATCAATTAAGTGAAAGGAAGTGTGTGTGTTTGAGATTCCTGAAAAATGCCCTCCTCTATCCCTTCCCAGAAGTGACAGAGGAAGGACGTGGTTTGTGTTGCCACTGGTGAGCGTTCTACACAATGCTGCAATCAGCATTAGGATGAAGCCAGCTCTACAGGCGGCAGAGCAGCAAAAAAAATGGGCCTGGGTCTGTGATCTCCATCTTTGAATCCCTGTATGAACAAACCCTGTAATTTACCCTGCCTCTGGATTTCTAGTTCCATGAACCAAAACATTGCCTCTTTCCTTAAATCCTGTTGAGTTGATTTTCTGTCAATTACAGCTAAACCCTATCCAATTGACACAGTACTTGATACCAACATAAGAATAATTGGAAGTCTCTTTGTAATTTACAGGAGAAAATAATTAGGACAGTTTAATTCTGAGATATAAGATATGAACATAATGGTTAAGAGTATAGGCTTTTGAGACAAATATACCTGAAATTCTGCCCTGCTCTATTACTGCCTATACATGTCTTCTATGAACTCTAGTCTTCAAATTGGTACAATGAAGATAATAAACCTAGCTTATAAGAGAGCTGTAGAGAGTAAACAAGATAACACACATAAAATTCCTGTCATGAAGTAGATGTTCAATAATTGCAACCACCATTTTAATGGCCAGAGAAAAAATTAAGATCCCTTGGTGAGAATTTCTGTACAGGAAGATGGCTCAAGAGGAATCCAATGCTCTAAAAGATGAAATTCTGGGAATTACAATTTCAAATGATTCTGATGAGAAAGAAAAGGAGTAGTTACTGAAGGAACTGATGTGGCCGATGTGGCCGCATAGGGATGTTTTCAAAAAATGTATATTGAAAGATAGGAGAGAACTGTTATGACAAGGAATGAATAAAAAACAGGAACACTAAACTGAAGGAACAGAATCAGAAGGACTGAGGCACTGAAAGAATTTGAATTGAACAAAGCCTCAAAATAATGTCCCAAGGCCACAATAGGAACAAATCAATGACAAATCAACAAATCAAATCAGGAGGGGAGAGACTATGACAGGAAGAAATGACAAAGAGAAAATAAGACTGTTTGAAATCTGAACTAAGCAATAAGCAATATAATAGACATTATATAGGTGGAATGACTAGAGAACAAAATAATAGTTTACTCATTTTCAAGGTAAAATGCTAGTTCTCTGAACTCTTAAATTACACTTTGAAACATTAAAGGCCATGTTGACTTGATTTTTACTTAGCTATGAAAAACATTATGAAATAAGATATCATGTAAATTAGATTCATATCAAATTGAATTCATAATAAATTGAAGGAAGAAATCTTTCTAGTACAAAAAGATAACTGTTCTTTAGCCTGAAGTGTACATCAGTGACATACTATTTTTCTGAATAAGCATGGTATTCAGTTTGCCTGAGAAACACATAAATATAATAAACATAGTATTTCATTTACACAGAAACAGCTTTTTTTTTGAGACAGAGTCCTGCTCTGTTGCCCAGGCTGGAGTACAGTGGCCTGATCTCGGCTCACTGCAAGCTCCACCTCCCGGGTTCACGCCATTCTCCTGCCTTAGCCTCCCCAGTAGCTGGGACTACAGGCGCCCGCCACCTCGCCCAGCTAAATTTTTTGTATTTTTAGTAGAGACGGGGTTTCACCATGTTAGCCAGGATGGTCTCGATCTCCTCACCTCATGACCTGCCTGCATCTGCCTCCCAAAGTGTTGGGATTGCAGGTGTGAGCCACCGCACCCGACCAAAACAGCTTTTAAAAGTATTTGATCAACAATAAATTCTTAAAATGTTTATTAGTGATTTCACTAATGGATAACATGCCCTCACTCCTACACACACACACACACACACACACACACCAGAAACTTTGTCTTAGAAACTTTGTCCATGTCTGTCCAAAATAGAAGTCAGAAGGGAGGTCTTCGTGACCAAGTTCTGCTTTAGGCCTGACCCAGTTAAATCTCCTGAAGAGGAGGAGGAGTACTCTTTCTCTGACTCAGGAGGCCAGGAGAGAACACAGTTTTCTCACCAAGGAAGGCTTCGGAAATAATTCACATGCAGGTGAACTGCTTTTAGAAAGCACTTTTCCATTACCTGCCCCCAGAGTGAAGTTCAAAAGAAAAGGGAATAAAGTGTTCTCCATCAAGATCTCTGGGCTACGGTGTTTTCTACCACTGGAGAGTTGCTTGATTCAGAACATTATCACCTTCAGGAATAGGAAATAGTCATTTCTTTACCCAGACAGTCTTTCACTCTTGGAACAAGGGGCCTAAAAAGCTATTCTCACAGAACGCTTTTCTTGCTTTCAAAAACACAATCAAATTGGTTCCACTGGAGTGGGATATAAGGAAGGGCACCTATTCTACTTTTGCACAAGTAATTGACTAGCCTAATTAGATTGCCCAAGTGTTTAGATACCTTGGTGATGGGCACTTTATAAATACTGTATATAGCGAAACTGGGAGCATCCCTTGCGACAATAATAGCCATAGTTAGCTCTGATAGGTTGGGAAGACACAAGCCAAATGCTTTGCCACATTTCATAACATTTATTGATAGTTATTTATGTTGACATTTTCAGCCATTTGTGGTGTCTTTTTACTCTAGATCTGTGGGTAGTGTGGTCAAAGATGACTTCTGCAGATAAAAACATCATCTTATATGCAAGGTAAGCATCATTGTGGATTCTGCACAATAACTAAGAAACTATTATAACTAAGAAATATTATAACTTATAAGCAACTGCCATCCAGAAATCAAGCAGCACTTAATCAGTTCAGAATGAGAACATGCTTAAACAAGACCTGCAGTGAGTGAAAAACCACATACTGCATAGAAGCTAATGGTTTTTTGATCCTAGAAGAAAACCAAATGATATTCTCTAGTTGTTGACATAAATCTGGAAAATGGACATACTGAATGCTGAGTTGTCTTGCTCTTCTTTTGAAACTTTTTATTTTTGGCATCACTTGTTAAGGTGGGGCAGCCTTGGTGAGGCTGACTGCCAAGAGTCAAACTGTGGATTTGTTGGAAGCAGGAAGACACTGATTCTTGTTTTTGGTCTATGTACTTAATTCTTCCAAACTGCATGGTAATTTTTCATTTTTATTTGTACCAAGGTTATTACACCTTCATAGGTAGTTACCTAGCACAGTAAGGTTGTAATATATAAAAGCTAAAATCCTTGCTCCTAAAATCAACTCTACTATGGGGAAGAAAGGAAAACTAACATTTAACAGTGCCAGGCTTCATGCTAGAAATTACACATCGAAAGATATTAATACTTAAAATAATCCTATCAGTTAGATAACAGATTCATTCTAAAGATGAGAAAATTGATGTGTTGAAATCCTGTTGATTACCACACAGTGTCTGGCAGTATATGGTAGGGCCCAAATTTGAACCCTTTTACCTGACTTTAAGGTTCATATTCTCTCCATAACACCATGTTTTACTTCCTCATTGAAAAATGCTGCCCTTAAGAATGATGCAATGGACTTTGCGGATTTGAGGGGAAGAGTGGGAGGGGGTCGAGGGATAGAAGACTACAGATATGGTGCAGTGTATACTGCTCGGGAGATGGGTGCACCCAAATCTCACCACTAAACTTACTCATGTAACCAAATACCACCTGTACCACAATAACTTAAGGGAAAAAATGCTGCCCTAGGGAAATAAGTTATTACCTTTGCCATTAGTTTATCAGAATTCATATTTTAACATTTTTTGATGGAGAGTCTTGCTATATCGCCCAGGCTGGTCTCAAACTCCTGGGCTCGAGCAGTCCTCCCACCTTAGCCTCCAGAGTAGCTGGGAATACAGATGTGTGCCACCACACCCAGCCAATTCTTGTTTATTTTTTAGAGACAGGTCTTGCTTTGTTGCCTAGGCTAATCTGAAACTCCTTGTCCCAAGCAATCCTCTTGTCTCCTCACCCTCTCAGGTCATATTTTAACTTTTGGTTGTTCTTTTGTCTTTATAATTAATTTCTACGTATTCATGAGAACATTACCAGATTATATCACAACATACATAGAGTTAGTACTAAACTAGCAATATACATAGAGTTAGTACCTTACTAAAAGGGGGAAAGAAGCCAGATTTGGAATAAAAATACTTGGGTTTGAGGCTGACAGTTCAAAATGGTGACCCTAGAAATGTCAACCTTTTTGAGTCACAATTTATTAATTGGATAAATGAGGATGCTTAGAATATCTATTCTCAGAGTGACTGGCAAAATCTGGAAATACTTTAGGGAAGTATGTGATGCATTTTAGCACGATTTCTATACAAAAAGTAATATCAAAAAAATTCATATTTAAAGGGCTTTTTCACTTTTTGCAAAATTCACTTACATAAATCCATTGTAGTGATTTGGCTGAATCAGTTCTATACCTGATAATGAAACATTATCACAAACCTAAGTATATTATCCTTTTTTCAACTCCTTTTTGAAGTAAGCTATAGTGACCTCATTGAGAATGATTGCAGGGATGAAATAATCAAGGAGCCAATTTACATAGGTAACAAACTGGGCACCTGTCATTTTGAAATATAAAGTGTTCTCTTATACCATTATTTTAAAATTTATTTAATGACACCACATTCCAACAAATCTTCCAAACCATAATTCTGCGAATCTGTTCTGTTTTTTTCTCTAAATGCCTAGATCTAATTTCCCTGTTCTCTACTGTTGATGGTCATTGGCCAACAAATTCTAAAATTTCTACTCCCTGAATATTGCTTAAATAACCAATAGCTTCTTCACTGACTCCCTAGCCCCAGTCTTTTTTTGTTTGCCCTCTTGCATTCTCTAAATATACATGTTACATTTCAAATCTAATCATGTCATATACTTGTTTAAAATCCTCAGCAGAGGCTGGGCACAGTGGCTCATGCCTGTAATCCCAGCACTTTGGGAGGCCGAGGCAGGCGGATCACAAGGTCAGGAGATCGAGACCATCCTGGCCAACATGGTGAAACCCCGTCTCTACTAAAATACAAAAATATTAGCCAGGTATGGTAGGGGGTGCCTGTAGTCCCAGCTACTTGGGGGGCTGAGACAGGAGAATGGCATGAACCCGGGAGGCAGAGCTTCTGTCTCCAAAAAAAAAAAAAAAAAAATCCTCAGTGGATTTTAATTGCCTTCAGGATAAAATTAGTAGAAAACTTCCAGAATCTGGGAAGTGACTACACTAATTTATTCATAACCCAGTAAAACAGTAGAAGAATAACTTTTGGCAGCTATTATATGCCAGGTACTGTGCCCTGTTCTGGCACTATGGAAACAAACAAAACAGGAATTAAATGGCTAGTCATACCAAACTATACAAACAAAATTAAGAAAAGTGCTATAAATGAGGAAAAGGACTGGTGATAAGGGATGCTGACCCAGTATGGGGTGCAGGTAGTATTCCTTCAGGAAGACTTATTTCTCTTCTCTTTTATTTCATGTTTGTTAAATTTCAATCAGTTCCTTAAATATTTGTATTCTCCTTCCCTTTGAGGCTAAAGTCAGGAATGAGGGAGATGACATCATTATTCCATAGATAATAAAAGAACGATAAGAAAATATTATGAACAAACTTATGCCAATATATCTAGCAAAATAGATGAAATGGAGAAATTCCTTGAAATTAGGAATATCCCTGTCTCTATTACAGAAATTGAATTTCTAGTTAAAATTTTTTCACAAAATTGAAGAGGATGGTGCTTTGTAGCTCATTCAATTAGGGCCAGCATTGTCCTGATACCAAAACCATACAAAGATATAAGGTGGAAAAAATCATTCAGATGAATATGCTTTAGAAATATAGATATGAAAATTCTAAACAAAATTTTAATGAAACTCAAAAATGAACATATCATGACCAAGTGGGTTTGTACTGGGAATGTGGTTTTGATTTAGCATTTTAAAAATCTATCATTGTAATTATTGTATTAACAAACTAGAAAAGAGAAACCTCATGTTCATCTCAGTCGATGCAGAAAACTTCTGAGAAAATCCAGCACCTATTTGTGATTAAAACTCTCAGCAAACTCAGGACAGATGGGAAGGAAAAACCTAAAACTAGCATCGTACTTAATAATGAAAGATTGAATGCTTTCCATCTAAAGAAAAGAATAGGACAGAAATGTCTGCTCTCCTCATTTCTGCTTAACATGGTACTGGAGATTTAGCCAATGCCATAAGGCAAGAAAAAAATGTATCCAGCTAGAAAGCCAAAAAATATTATTGTTTTAATCCAAGGATCACGTAATCTTCTATGTGGAACATCTGATGCTCTACCAAAAACCTATCAGAACCAATAACTGAGTATTGCAACGTTGCAGAGTACAAAACAAAATACAAAACCAGTTACAATTCTGTATAGTAGCATCAAACAAGCAGAAAATGAAATAAGAATACAATTTATAATAGAATTAAAAATATGAAATACTCAGGGATAAATATGACCGAAGGTATGTGTAATTAAAATTGTAAAACGCTGTTGTGAAAAATTAAAGAAGACCTCATTAAATAATGAGATATAACTTGTTCTTTGGTTGGAAAACCCTATATTATGAAAATGTCAATTGCACCCAAATTAATCTATAGGTGTAATAGAAAGCCAATTAAAATTTTGGCAAGCTTTTAAAAATATATGTAAGTTAGCAAGATGATTCTAAAGTTAATGTGGAAATGCAAAGGACTTAGAACAAATGCCAGCAAACTATGACCTGCAGTATACTTCCAGCTTGTTGCCTTCTTTTGTAAATAAAGCTTCACAGGAACACAGTCGCATCATATTGCCTATGGCTGTTTTTTGCACACAAGTGTAGAACTGAGTACTTAGAAAAAGAAACCATATGTCCTACAAGCCCTAAAATATCAACTCTCTGTCCCTCCACAGGAAAAAAAAATGCTGACCCTTGACCTAGAATAGCAAAAACAAGTTTGAATAAGAAAAAAGTAAAGAACTATCTGACTTTCAAACTTACATCAAAATTACACTAATAAAGAAAGTGTGGTTCTGGCATTGAGTTAGATATATAGATCAATGACCCAAAGTGGATAGCCTCAAAATAAACCTTTGCTTACATGGACAATAGACATCTGATAAAAATGCAAAAACAACGGAGAAGAGAAAGGATGGTATTTCCACCATATGCAGAAGATATAAATAACGCTGAAAACTCTATAATCAGAAAACGTAAAACCTAATAAAATGGACAAAATATTTTAATAGACACTTCACCAAAGAAAACATGAAGATAGCAAATCAGCATGAAAAGATGCCCAATATTACCATTAGGGAAATGGAAATACAAACCACAGTGTAACACCTCTACAAACCTACTTAAATGGCTAAAATTAACGGACCATCCTGAGTGTTAATGAGGATGTGGAGGAAATGCATATCTCCTATACTGCTGGTAGGAATGAAAAATGATATAGTTACTCTGCAATACAGTTTGGTAGCTAATTATAAAGTTAAATATACATCTACCATATGACCCAGTCATTCCACTCCTAGGTATTTATGCAAGAGAAATGAAAGCATATGTTCATATAAAGGCTTATACACAAGTATTCATTGCAGCTTCATTTGTAAATAACCCCAAACTGACCACTCCAAATGTCTATCAACAAGTAAATAAAATCATAAGCAAATTTTATTGTATCCGTACAGTGTAATGCTACTTAGCAATAAAATCACTTGATACACAACAACAGCATTAATGAAATTTAAAATAAATTGTTCTATGCAAAATAAACCGGAAAAAAAAAGCAAATCATTTTCTATGGGGCAGGGACCAGGGAGTGGAGGAATGAAATTATGAAAGGGCATGGGGAAACCTTTGGGGGTGAAAGTTGTGCTCGTAATTTTGGTGAAAAAATCTGTATGAATCACTGCAATACAGCACAATTTTACCTTTATATTACTATAGCTTTTATTGAAAATGAACACATAACAATAGCAAACAAACTTAAATGCTCCCTGATTTTTATTCTGGATAAGACTAGGAAACCTATATTTCAGTGAATTCATTGCAGTGCACTTTTTCTGTTGATCACAAGATATAAGTAATTGACAGTCTTATGTATGAACAATGTACTTAGTGCATAGAGATACGGGAGTTTCCTCCAGGAGTTCTCTAGAACACCGTGGGAATGTATCTCTAGCATAGCAAAAATGCACAACCTATGGTGCTGATTTGGGTGAAAATGAACCATGAGATGAGTGCTATGTAATCACACCCTGGAGTTAATTTTGAAGATCATATTTTACTGTAAGGGTTTTGGTAATAAAATAACATATTTCAAAACTTAACAAATAGGGAGGTATGTTAACTGCCACCATATAGATATATGACAAATTAAACCAAGAATTTAATTTCATCATCCTCAATACGTACTACAGAAACCCCAGCAATACCAAATGAATTGTATTGACAATCAGGATTTGCCACGTATAAAAACCTTCAATTTTACCGTCCTCAAAACAAGGCAAAGGTGCTTTCGTGTCTCCTTCATTTAGCTATGCTCCTAACTTTGAGAATACTTGGTGGGTGCAGTTCCCAAGACTATGGGAAAATCAGATGAAAGACTTGGTTCACTAAGGAACTACAAACATCCAAGGAAGGTACTGTAAGCTATAGCACCATAAAACCATCACATTTTGAGCCAGAAAAGATGATTACAGATTACTTAATAATCCCATTTTAAAGAGGCAAACTACAGATCTGAGAGGACACATGACTTGTTTGATATGGTGGAACTCATTAGCGCCTGAAGCAGGAGAATTTAAATAACTTCCCAACCCACTCTTTTCTTGGTAAAACATTCTTGCCGTTTGAATAATGATGGTGCCACCTCAGGTAGGTAATAAAAATAGACACTTCACCAAAGAAAACCGAAGTGTTATATCATTTAGGAGAAAACAAATCTACATAGTCCCAGCATCTATCTCTCAGCGCAACAGGATATATAGCTAGATAACATTTTTTAGTTATTTTTTTCCCCTAGGGTACTAATTGACTACTTAGTTTACTGACTGAGTTTAAAAGAAGACAAAAACTCCAACAACATGAAACTGGAAGACAATAAATAATTTATAAAATTTTGGAAAATATTAAATATTTGTGGTAAAAAATAGTTTTTAATGAAATGGTTATTCTTTACTTACTCTGGCAGTCCCTAAAGTGTAATGTACTTTATAGGAGAAAGTATTTCACTGCTGTCATTCATGTTAGATACTAGTTCCTTCCATCTGTAAAATGGGTAGAACTCTGAGTTCTAGTCATCCAAAGTGGCCAATTCATAGACTGTCCAATTAGCATTTCCACAGTATTGGCATGCAGGCAAAATCTTGTCATTTTCATTTCCTTGTATTAAAGGGCACACATTTGTTCAATACCTTCCTTATTCAATGATTGTGGAAAACAGACTACATCTGCTGGAGAGCAAACATTGTTTCTTCTCTCCAGATGTCTGCTTTTTCTCCCAGAAGTTGGAGAGCATTGGACAAGCAATAACAGATGATGAACACATGCATAACTACAAATGGGCAAGCTGATTGTTTTCAAAATTGGTATAAACATTTGCTCTTGGGTTGAGATTTAGCCCATAGCAAATCTTTACATTTGCGTTATAAACTCCCAACTAAAAAAAATGTTTATAATGGAAGTGCTGACAATGTGAAAATTCAGTTACGGTCAGGAAAGCAGTTTTGTTTAAAAATGCTATTTTGCACTTCCATATTTACTTCCTAACCAGGGACTGAGATGTCAATTTCTCCAAAGTTTTGTTTTCTTGTCCAAAGGAGAATTTGAGGACTGTTTTGAAATGAACAAGAGATCTGACTTTCAGTGTGTTGCTTCTTCAGAAAACATCAAAGTATAGAACCACATGCTGGTTACTTAACTGGTTACATTGATGACAATGATGATGATGATGATGAATGATAGGAGAAAATTAAGCTTGTTGCTAGAGAGAGAGGTTTTGCTTTTTTACAGTATTTGATAAATATAGCAAGTTTTAGGAAATACCTTGCTCTCTATGACCTTGACTATGCTAAGACTCATGTACATTGACTAGGGGTTATAAAATAAAGTCTGAGAAATCTTTTGACTTGCTTATAAATTTCTTGGTCTGAGACTAAAAGTGTGGTTTGCACTATGTCTTGTTATATTCACAGAGCTATGACCCTCTTTTACATAGTTGAACTGCAAAGACTGCCTTACTGTTTGCTCCCAGAATGGCAAAAACAATAAAAATAGAAATAAGAGATGAAGATAGAGAAATGTGCATCTAACAATGCATCTTTATGAGCAAAGGATTTTCTTTGGAACAACTGTGATTATGCAAAAATCATAGGAAAATTTATTTGTGATTACAGGGCATGGTGAAAACCTCTGCTATCATATTGGAGACAAGGCAACTCTTTTCATTTGGAAATTTAAAGCTATTATTTCTGATTATTTAGATTTTTACCTGGGTTCACACTTATTTTCAGGTAAATTAAAGCAGTTTTATAATAAAGGATGAGAAGGAGGTGCGGGGAGGGAAGGAAAAAACAAAACAGCCCAAGGATTTAGTAGACGTGAATAGTCAAGGACTTAACATGTTCAGCTTCAACATGTAGATCCAAGTTTATTCTCTTGAGTTTATGAATGAGAAGAGGAGCAAATGGCTCTTATTCTTGACATAAAAACAGAATCTTCTGCAGGGAAAAGTAATATATGTTCAAATCTGAGTTACCCTGTAAGCTACTAACACTTATATCTGCTAATACTGTGACTTGAACAATTAGGGCATGCATGTAAAATTTTAACATTTGTATGTTTCTGCACTCAAGCACACAAATTACAGGACACTTGCTTCATTCAATGGTCGCCGCACAATAACTCTTAAATTAATGCATAAAAGAAGGCTAAAGTTTAAATTACAGAACCCGAGTAATAAGAAACCATCTAAGCATTAGGGCAGAATGTGCATTTTGCTTTTGTACTTTTGTTTGCAAACCTCAAATCATGCAAGTGTTCAACCTTGCCCAGGGTTAAGAGGACTCCCATTGAGCTTACTAGTAAATGTAGGGTACAAACTGGGTGCTGCAGTATCAATCCTCTGAGTGGACTGATATTCTGAGGATTAATACTCAGCTTTCTTGGGCTGCTAGATTTCTGGACCTACTTTGAAATGAGTCTTATACACATCAAAATATAATGAAGAGGGCATGTCTGTGAAAATATGAAAACCATTCTTATTTTCCATATTAATGAGACAAGTTAATTTATTTCTCACACTGGGACATTTTAAGTGAAAGGCATACCTTAAATAAAATGATACCATATAAATCTTGGATAGCTAGTTAATATTGCTAGTTATTTTGAATTTTCACTATAATTTAACATTATATAAAGCGATGTATGTTTGTAAATTGAGATAAAAGAGCTCTGATGGACAGAATAAGAGCAGAATTAAAGATTAATTTTTTTCCCCAAATGGGATTTTTTTGGCTTGTCCTCTTACAATTACTGCTTGGAGGACTGAAATGTGTTCTTTGTTTGTAACTCAATGATTCACATAAAGGCAGCCTTGCAGTACCACATAAAATAACTATAATAATTTGTTGCAATTGAAGAAAAATGTGTTTGTGCAGAAAGCACCTAACAACTTCTGCTTTGGTGTATTCTTTCCATAATCCTTTGATCAGCACTGTAATATGAGCAGATTTAAAGTATACTTTCTAATAAGTGCCTTGCTTTTTTCCTGTTTTTTCTTTCTTTGTTTGTTTTTTTTTTTTTTTTTTTTTTTTTTTTTTTTTTTTTTTAACTACTTGGTGATATCCTAATTAACCATGCTCAATTGATTGCTTTCAGAATAAGAACTAAGAGCTCTCATCTAGTCAAGTGGAAGCTAATTCAACTCTTTTACACTATGGCAATGATAAATCTCACATACACACTTCCACTCACACCCACCACATGTATTATATTAGCAATATTATACTCTAGGTCTTCTGGTTTGAGTCAGGATAGCATGATAGGCACATTTCTATGGAATTTCATGCATTATTTTTCTTTTAATACTCATGAGGGTAAGTACAAATATCCATTTTTCATTCACAGAGTAGAATTATTTTTTGACTTTTTTCTGTGATCATTTGACGAACTCTTACATCCAGAAAATGTGCCATTTCACTTGGAAGAAAGCAAAAGAGTATGTGGAAGAAAAGCAACTCAATGCAGGCAGAAGGAAACTGACCATTTCATGTCTTAACCCAATTGCGGCTCTCGGTTTTCTTTTTAAGTCAAAATTAAACACATCTTATTTGGATTGACAAGCACTTAATCATTTGATTATGAGATTATAGTATGTGGTCAGAGCATCTACTGCATGATGTTATTTTGCAGTAGAGGACAGGGTTTTTAGATCCTCATTACTGTGGGTCACATCTCTTCTCTGGCCTCATAGATAAATGAGGGTAGACAACACAACACATACTGTCATATACAGAACTGAAAATCTGTTTTCAGCATATATCAATCCCAGTCAAGGCATTACACAACTGGAGTTTAAAATGTTACATGTAAATCATCCAGACTTAAGCTTCTTAGGAAACACAAACCGTTTTCTAAGGACATATAAGACCAGAACATCAGAAGATGCTGTCTCACTGTGGGATGGCAGAAAACAGTGGCTTGCAGACCACCCTGGTGTGTAGTAATCAACAATGCAGTGGCCCACTTTATAAAGGCGTCAGACAGTCTGTAAGCAAAAAAGGCAGAGCCTCCAACTGAGACAGGCCCCGCCAAAAAGTGGCTTTGAGGAAAAAGAAAAAAAAAAAGCAGCTTTAGCATATGCAACAGGTTTCATATCACAATCTTTTTTTTTTTCTTTTGCATTCCACCTTCTTTCATATGAAACAACTCCATCAAGGGTGTCATTTTGAAACACCATGAGCAATAGAATAGAAGAATGCACTGACATTCTTACCCTTCTGCTCTCGCAGCCTTTCATACATTTATTATGGTGCTGCACTTGTAAATATCTCATCACATGTCTGTTTCCCCTGCTGGACTGTGAATTTCTTGAGTGCAACACCATGCCCTGTTCATCTTACTGTTTCTACTTTCAACATTAGTGCGTGCTGAAGAAGTCCTTCAGTATGTATTTGGTGAAAGAGCTTCTCAATTCCATTACTGCTAGAATAGCTATCTGGGAGGCTCTGGACAAACCACTTCATGTGTTTTGCTTCAGTTTCCTCACCTAACGAATGGGAATAATGTAATTTTGAACATTTTGCAAAAACTTGGCAAAAGAGATTCTGCAAGAGAGATTATGTGTTTGAAAATATTTAAAAATATTTTTAAAAAAGCATGTGTTTGCAAGGTGCAGGTTGGGGCATTTCTTGCAATATAAGCTGAATTTCCTGAATAATACAATGACTGTATGATGCTTCAATAGTATCGCTGAATTTGACTTACTCAGACAAGAGTTATTTGATCTTATGTTCTCTACCATTCAAAAGAATCTTATTAATTTGTATAATTTATATATTTGATAATGAAAATAACAAAAGACAATTATTTCAGAAAGTATGGACAATATTTCAGTTTCCTTATAATTCTGACTTTATATGAGCAAAAGTACCTCAGTGAGTGCTCATACCTGCTGTGATAAGTACAGAGACTAAACCACATTTTGTCAATAAGGGGCAACTTGTACAAACTGGGTATGCAAATAGAAAATAATAATGTTGAAGAAAGTATAATTAATTAATTCAAGCTTCAAGATAAGATCACTGGATACTGCTGACCCTACATGTTAATCAGTTGATTAATTGCTACAATCATAATAATTATATGGTACAAATCTAAGTACACTTAATGATAGTGTAGACTTAGAGTTAAAAGTTCTTTTCAATCTGCATATCTTTTCTCTTTCTTGAATCAAAGGAGTTGGTTTCATTTAAAGATATCTTTTGGCTTATAGAGTTGGAGAGCTTATGCCAAAATTAGCCAAAGTTCATTTTGCCTGTTCAACTAACCATTTTGATTATTTCTTAATGCTCTGTTTAAAAATGTAAAACAATCTCAAACCTATGTAATAGGAATTTTGCATCATACATATTCATCCAATCATACTACTTTTACTCTAAACATGCTCACTGTATGAAGTGGTGTTGCAATTATACAGCAGTGGGTGTCCCCCAACATACAGTTTTCTATACTTTCTGTTCTATATTTGGATAGCAGATAGAAAGGGCCTGAGTTGCTATTGACATACTCAGATAAAAGTATGTGCTATAAAGTGAATATAATTTATTAAGAACTATTGAGATATTTAAAATGAGGACTAGGACTAAAATGGCTTAACATGCATACACATATATATTTTTCACATGTGGGAATCCCAATTTTAGGCTTGAATTTTTTTCCACACACACACACACACACACACAGAGAGAGAGAGAGAGAGAGAGAGAGAGACAGAGACAGAGACAGAGACAGAGACAGAGACAGAGACAGAGACAGAGCAACTTATATCTTGGTATTATTGATCTGGCCAAACTTTCATTCTGACTGTCAACTTCTGACTGGCTATTCAATGTTCCAATCACTGTAAAGATTCAGTTGGGTAATCCTTGAACAAATTCCTTACAAAGGTACACTGACCCGTGTTGGGGCTCAGAACATGATACCTCCAAGTATGGCCATTTGGCATGCTGAGTACTTTGGATTGGAAGAAGATTGGAAGGGCCTCAGAAGCAAGAAGTTCTCTCTGATCTTTGCTTGTACTCCTTTCTCCTCTCATTTCTCCCTGGAAGCTGGTCATATAAACTAGAACTCTTCCCCAAAGCAAGCCATAAAACCTAGAAACGTAACTCTCTAACTTTCTCTCTTCTCCCCTGAAGACCTTGATGTGATGGGTGTCCTGCCCTGTACCCAGAGGAAGGAATGTCATACGGAGACACAGAAAAGAATCTAACAAACAGGCCTTGCTGAGTTCCACTCCCTATCCCCAGTCTATTACCATTAGATCATACTTTTGTCCAGCCACATTTCTACATGGCTGTTCATTTGCTATCAAACCTTAACATAAAAATGCAGTTTTCCCTAGGTCTTTGGATCTTCATTTCTGAAAGTTCCTGTGTCACATTTTTGATTAAATAAATCTGTTATGCTTTCCTGTTGCTAATTTATCTTTTGCTATAGTGGTGTCAGCCATGGCCCTCAAAATGGGTAAGGAAAATGTATTGTACCTTTTTGCCCGTACAACTGTCCAGATTCTGTCTGTAGGAACAATGCCAGTAAGAATAATCATCTGACTGATAATTTGTGTTTCAGTTTTCTACTGTGTGCAAAACAACTCATCAACACAGCTTCTCAATTTCTGTCAAGTACATTTCTATCCTCTTGATTATCTAGCTTCAAAACCTAACCCATCTATTTCTTCCAAGACTGTTTAACCGAGATGTCATTACATCATCGCAACTTTTCTTTTTTTTTTGTAATCTTTTAAAGTTTTTTTTCCCTTCATTTCTTCCTTTTATTCTTTTGCAAAATAGTCAAAGATTTTTAGTTGGTGAACACCTTAGATGTAACCAAGCTACTAGATGCTTCTTAAACTTTTGCCTGCATATGAATAACCTGGAGAGCTTGTAAAAACAGATTCCTAGGCTCTATATTCACTGGTTGTCATAAAGGAGGTCTGGAGTAGGGACCTCAGATTTACAGTCTGACATGATCCCGGGTGATTCTGATGCTACCAGTCTTTAAACTACACTTTGAGTAGTTTTTTTGGGGGGTTCACACATCTAGGAATCTTGCTCCAGAAAACACAGATTCACATGTACACAAATTTGGCCAATCTTCTGGGGAGTGGCACATGAGCCTCTTGAGGCATATCCATGCATGGGTCCCAGAGGACTCAGGTCACTTGCCCAAGGTTGTGTTTGGGCGGTAGCCAAATGTGGTGCCAAATCACAATGGGGTTTCCTGCTTCCCTTCTCCTCTTAAACATATCCTGACAATTACCACCACATTGTTTTCTCCAAAACATGGGTTTCTGCTTTCCACTACCTTTCTCAAAAATCTTTAATGGAGTTTCCCTGCCTGCAGCATAAAATTTAACCCATCTGCAGTACTGAATTCTCTGCAATTAATTAATTTATTGACCAAGAATTTACTGAGTCCCTTTTCTGTGGAAAGTACTGTGATAGGCAGGAGGATACAAAATTACTGCTTTGCTTTCAGGGATTCATAATACTGGATTAATTTGTATCTGCTCTCCTTTATTTCCTACTTCTGTCTCCAAAATCATTGCTGCCTTCAACCCCAATTCCTCACTTTCCACAAAACAGCAGCCTTATCTCATGGCTGGAGTCAGTGCTTGACTGGAGCCAACATTCCCGTATATTGTATATACAGGAGCTGGCTCTCCAAACTCCATATACTCTTAATGCCTCCTTCATGAAGTCTTCCCAAACACTACTTTTTCGTCTCTCCCTTCTATAGAGCACTTATTGGCTTCATCATTCATTGTGCTGCTAGATCACAGGTGCTCACATGTTCTTCTCTACTTCAGGGAATATACCTCTTTTGTACTCTCCTTGAGGAGCATACATCATGGCTTGGACAAGATGCTGTGATGTCAACATACTACGAGTAGGAAGAGCTACTCTTCTCTTATTTGCCTTCACTGAAGTAAAAGAACCAAAATCAATGGTTCCCAAATGTGACTGCCGCCAGGATCACCTGAGGGTTTGCTCATTTTTTTTAGAAAACATTTTGGAAACTCACCCTACGCATAATGAACCAACATCTATCTGGGTGGGTCCAGGAATCTGTTTCTACAAAGATGAGTTGGGTCAAAAAGCCAGGTTTGAGAAGCCTTACAAACAACTGATTTTGAAATCTCCAACATTGTCTCCTCACCCTCTTGTTATACACAAAAAAATCACTACAAATATAATTACTCAGTGCAGAAACTTGCAGAACACAGGAAAACAAAAAAGAGAATAAAAAAGGCTGTATAATCATCCCCTGCTAATATTGTGAAGTAAATCCTTTCATTCTTTTCTCTACATGTAAATATTTACAAACATATTTTACAATAGGCTCATACTATACATGCTATATCATACTTATATTCTCTTAATATTTACTGGTGCTTTACCTTGTGAAATAATGCTTTCTGTAGCACAATTTACCAGTTGCTTAGTATTTCATAATATAAATGGACCATAATCTAACCTTCCCTAAGTTTGTACACATACTTCTACATTTTTCAATATTATAAATAACGTTTTGAGGGGCAAGTTTGTACACAACCTTGTGCATATCTCTAAAAATTTACTAAGGTAAATTTCTAGATATATAACTTTCAGTACAATGCATGCACATTTTAAATGCTTTTGCTAAATATAGCCAAAAGTCCTTCTACGAATTTTCTAAGAGTTCTGATTCTAAGCATTAACAGGCCTTGTCTCATCATGAACTTTGACTGGCATTTCATCTACAGCTAAGTTTATATCACAAATAGTTCTTTACAGGCAGCACCAACTTGCACCCTTATAGCATACTTTACTATGTGAAAATTGCAATCTTTCGTTAAGCTTACTTTAAATTTACTGGCTATCTTCCTTGCAGGTTTCCACCAACGTTAGAGAAAAGAAAATTTTAATCTCCTGAAGTAACCTTTGATGAGATGTAACATGAAAGCTAAAAACCTGAAGCAGGAGAGCGCTATTTTCTCATGTGATACCTTGTTCTTGTTCAGAATTAACAAATATCTGGTTCCAAATAATGTCAATTAAAACCAATGGCAAATCTTAATAACTTTTCCTTGTGGATATTAGCAAGAATAACAGTGCTACTTGTGTAGTTATCTTATGGCAGTTGAGATACTCTATATGAATACACAGAGGTTTTTTTTGTTGTTGTTGTTTTGTTTTTTGTTTTTTTTTTAGGTCTTGAACCTCTCAGCACCAGTTTTATGGAGCACCCACCGCTAAGAAAGAATGCAAAATGCAGTGCTGCTTAGCATTGGGAAATCCCCAATTTGGTGCCAAGAGGTTCATAAATACAGCAATGGACCCTCTTATGTCAGAAGTGAGCACTGTTTAACAGCATAAGTTGGAACAGCCTTCAGGATGTTTTGCAGCTGGAGTTGTTCCACTGCAAGACATCACAAACTTCATGATGATGGTTGTCACACCAGGTCCTGGAAAGGCAACCTCCTTCAGTCTGCAAAGTGAACTAAAAGGGAATGGTTGTTCACACATGGCCCTGATGCCACCGACATAAGAAACGCAACGACAGGAGCAATGAAGTAGGTATTTGGTGGCAGATGGTCAGGTCTGCAGGAAGTGTCCACCCAGCTTTGTTTGGCCCATATTCTGAAACAACTAGAATAAACACTTAGTGTCATAATTTATAAGCATATCAGTACCAATAAATCAGAATCATGCAAACAGTCATGTTTATTATATTCTCGTTGCTTAATATTCATGACAGTAATTTATTTTTATAGTACAGTTTCACTGTTCTCTCCACCACTGCTCTGCATTTAAGGCTGGCAAGTTGTACTAGCAGAAGTTCAGGTAACCCTTTGGAGACTGCAAAAGTTCACTAGCCTGGTAAAAAGACTTGATTTGCTCATTTAATTTTTCCCTTCTTCTCTCATAAACTTTTAAACCACTGAGATGAAATTTCTGGAAATTAAGTAGTAATAATTCTTCAACATGTAGAAAATGTGAATACTAGAGTCCACGTAGTCCTCTGGTAGTAGCTGTAGAACAGAACTCAGAAGGCAGATAGGAACATTAGGAGAGGTGTAAGCAGTTAATTCTTGAATTTACTGTCAACAAAATGGATTGAATTAAGCATCGTTTCCGCCTCTGCCATTCATCTTCTCGCCACCCTCTTTCCTTCTGATTCCCCACTTCAGTAGTTTGAGATCACTACTGCTAACTACTATGGATCGTTCTGGGAGGAATTACATGAAACAACCACCACAAAGCACATTGTTTTAAACATTTAGTGCCAGAACTACAAAGATCAGTAAGATATGTCTCCTACTCCAGAGAAGTTTATGTCAGATGAACAGACAGAAAACAATATTTTCATTGGTCTGTACCTAGACACGAGACAACTTATACCCAGTTTTGTATTTAACTCAGCAGAGAAAATGTACAATTAATTGCCAGAAAAAGGAGTCACAAACATACAAGCCTGGGAAACAAATTTTATTTTAAAATTTCCCAACTAAAATATTCTTACAATACTATTAAGATCTGTGCTCTTATTCTATAAGTTTGCTGTGTTTTTAACAAAGACGTTAAACATTTTTTAAAGAGTGGAATACCACTGAATGTGAGTAGATACGGTATTAGTATTTTAATTATAACTGGGCTCTTTTTATTATGGGTATGGAGGGTTGAAATAATGAATTTATCTTACAGACTCCATGAAAATACTTTTCTAGCACATGACATGAGGGATGAACTGACTGTTTCACCTTTTAATTAAATAACACATATGATGAAAGTTCTCAGAAATTTTATAATGTTATTCCTAATTCACTTGCTGGGGATTGCAATAAGGACATAGTGCCTTCTTTCTACCTTTAAGCATTTGGAATATGGGAGCTTGATTGTTGTTGTTTTCTTCTAGTGATGCATTTTGCACAGAATAGGTGCTTTTAGCTAACATTCCTAAGAGATAAATGTTTGTTACAAATAAATTTACATACCCTTTAGCCTTCTCCATCTGCTAGGTGTGTTTGAATTTCACTGGTGCTTATTTTATTTTTAAAAAATTTTCCAGTGACCCAGGCACAAGAATGAGTACCTGTAATGTTGCCTTGGATACAGAAAGCAATTTAAAAAATATTGAATTTGTTTTAAATTGAATAGTCAAGATGGAAGTCTTAAGTAAATAATGAGGTTTTGAGACCATGTGTATGAGCAGAGAAATTCATTTGTGTTCTGTTTGGTTTCCTCTCATTGTAGTTTTTAACAACATGAAGTCTTTATCTGAACTACATTTAAATCTACTAATTATCTCATTTCTAAATAGACACGTGTAATCATTTTTTTTCCAAATTAGTCAAAAACTGTAGTTGTGTGGTTAAGAGTAACAGCTTTGGAATCTTCCAGTTATGGGTTCAAATTCTAGCTCTGTAAATTCCCAGCTGGTAGCCTTAGGAAAGTTATTTAATATTGATTAGTCTAAATTTCCCAAATGGAAACAATAGGAAGAATAATATTGACCACAAAGAAGTATTTTAAAAATAAACTTAAATAGTGAAATATACATACAGCAATTGGCTATATGAAGTAAAAGTTTGGTAAATATACTAGAAATTGGAATTGTAATCATATGGGCAGTTATGGGGTTTATTTAAATTCCCACTAGTCTAATAGTTTATAGTATTTGTGATTCAAATTCTTTCTAAATGTTGTCCAAATGTCTAAAGAAGTTCACTTTGTATATTTGGAATGTCTCTTCTCTAAGTTTCTTTTATTGGCACAATATTTGGAGTTCCTCCCCAAATGTTGTAAAGTTTTATCTCTAACTGCTCCATTGTTTTAAATGGCCTTGCAGTTTGTCTTATATGGTTTTGAATGTATTTGAGGATGTAAATATGGACTTGGAAGTCAAACTGCTCAGGTTTGTAAATATCACAATACTAGGAGGAAGGCGCAATGAATTTGTAGTTAAAAACTTGGGTTTTGGTCCCAGTTCCTGTTGTTATGAGACTCAGGTGACGTAAGTCTTCTGAATATGCAAAACTTAAAGCAAAATTCTCTTGTACCATGGTACAAGATGGTGTGCACATTTCAGCATGAAACTTTAAAAGTGTACAAACTTATCTGAGAGAGAAAATGGTAAAAGTGAGACCTTGGACTATAAATTCAATTTCAGATCCCAATAGTATAATATTAATAAAGAAAAAAATCAAATCTTTGATCATAGTAATAGGAAGATATTGTGAGAATATAGGAGGAAGCTTTATTCTACACCGATAAAGTTGTACAAATAAAACAGTTCACTGAAGTATGATTTCTCTTATTCACTGAATGTTTGTGTCCTCAAAATTAATATGTTGAAGCCCTAACCCTCAATGCGATGGTATTTGGAGTAGGGTCTTCGGGGGGCAATTAGGTTTAGATAGGGTCATGAGGGTGGGGCTCTCATGGTAGGATTAGTGCCCTTACAGAAAGAGGGAAAGATCAGAGCCCACTCTTTCTTATATTTGAGGACACAATGAGAAGGTGGTCATCTGCAGGCCAGAGTAAGGGCCCTCACCAGAAACTGACCATGCTGGTGCCCTCATCTTGGACTTCCAGCCTCCAGAACTGTGAGAAATACATTCCCATTGTTTAAGCACACAGTCTCTGGTATTTTGCTATAGCTTCCTGATCTGACTGAGATCCAAACCTTAGGAGGGCACATTTCAGGGAGTGTGATCATGGTGATGAAGGGTCTGGAATCTTTGATTCATGATAAATTATTGAAAGTGCAGAGGAAGAAAGGAGAACACTGAACAGGCTCTATGGGTTACACTTTAAGTGTTTTAAAAATATTTAAGGGGCTGTAAGAAAAAGATCCTGCTGGAAATCTGACATTGACCAATGTGGTTTTTCTAGTTGTGCTCTGGCTTGCCGTTCTCCTTGGTGGAGATTTCTGCTCAGCTAACACTGAGGGGGTCCAGCTCTCAGAAGCTCTCAGCATCACAAATCCAAGCTTACAGAAAGGAGCTTCTGAAGTCTTTCTAGGTCTAATATTTGTTCAGGATCATTCTTCTTTTCCTGATGACTTTTTCTAAAACATTTTCATAACATGACACAAGCACATGAAAATTTCCAAAGAATATTTCAATGAGGTAATGGTTTCTTCTTAGACGCCAATTAGATATTCAGAGAATAATACACACAAGGTGTCAAATAGTAATGTTACCATTGTGCCGAGAGTTAGGGACCTGGAAGAAAAGCTCAAAAGATTGTTGCTTTCATCTCTTTGTAAGACAGCAACCACCTGCAACTAGCAGGACAGATGGTACTAATTAGATCTGCCCATCCGTTACTTGGCAGGGGAATGGGCTGGAAATGTGAAAGGGTCAACCTTTCACCTGCTGGACACTCAAGGTGAGAAGAAAAAGGAAAGGGGCCAAGAACTAACTGTCTGGCTAGACAGTAATCATGGACTCAGGTATTTGATCTTTTAGAATTCCAGTTTCTGAAAAATAAAGGTGTTGTATGTAATGAAATGGTTGGAAGTGGGAGGAACTACACATTTAAATAGAAAAGTATAAATCAACAAAAAGAAAACACTCAATTATTCAATATAATTTTTTATAGTTCATAGAATATATATACACACACACACACATATATATATACACACATCTGCCTTCATCCTTCCAAACATACTACTTTTAAACCAGCACCACTACTTATTTTCTATAATAGTGTATTCATTTTCCATGTTTCTGTTTAGAAAGTGTAGGTAGAAAATGTATGAGCCTATCCTTAGGGAGAAATTCCTTTCTCTAAACCACACGGCAATTCTCAGTGTGGATATCCCACTGTTCCAACATGAGCAGAATTCCCCTGGGAAATTTGTAGTACTCCAGGAGCCATCACATCTAATGTTTAACTCTGCAGAGCAATAGGAATGAGCCAGATGAAGAAAAGTCACAATTCAAGGTGCTTATGATAGTCCTAGAAGCTATTTAAGGAAAATTCTTTTCTTGACAGAGGAGGGCTGGAGAAAGGACAAGCGCTTGAGCAAATGAGAATGTCTGACTGAAAGTGGGCAAACAAGAGAAATGGGTAAAGCATCCATTCTTATTTCATAACAGGCTTTGAAAATAGCACATGAGGCTGGGCATGGTGACTCGGGATTGTAATCCCAGCACTTTGGGAGGCTGAGGCAGGAGGATTGCTGGAGTCCAGGAGTTTGAGACCAGCCTGGGCAACATAGTGAGACCCTGTCTCTACAAAAAATCTCAAAAAAAAAAAAAAAAAAAATAAAAGTTCACGAGAGGTTAATATGAAAGTTCTCTTGAGATAATTAAAAAATTAAAAGTCTACCTTTCAAAGCTAGAATATTGTGTGGCAACTGAAAGAAAAAGTGAAACATTTCCAGTTTGGATAATGAGTGTGTGTGTGTGTGTGTGTGTGTGTGTGTGTGTGTGTGTGTGTGTGGTTTGTATGTGTGTCTGTCTGTCCCTGTGTTCAGCTGATAACTCTTAACATTTTGGGATCTACAATGTTACAAATTTCCCAACTGAGAGAAGGCATCACTTTGGAGTTGGCTCTTCTGGGCCACCGTGAACATCACAGATTTGCTAATATTTAGTAGAAGCAAGGCAAGCTCTGGTCGGAGAAGCTGGATAGCATCTGGGTTATGATGAAGGCGTAAGTTCTATAATAAAGTCATAGGCTTTGGACTATCCAAGTGGGGTTGGGCTTGACAACAGCCGGCAGAACAAAGGAGAAATGTCATGAGATAAAGGAAATGGGATCCCTGGTTCATGAAGCAAGAGAATATCCTGTCATATTATCTTAAATATGTTTGGTGCTGTGTGAAATTCTCAAAGCAAAATATTAAAGCGGAATGAAGATGGCTGCTTTAAGACAATAATTTGAAATGGCTTTTCCAGAGAAGTGGAAAGATCAGTGAGAATGAACAGCAAGGTCCTCTGAGACTGTTATCTAAAGGACACTCTGATTATATTCTAATATGATAATACCAGTGAACTTGATACTGTGGCCAGGGACTCTGTAAATAAGTGCATTTCATGAAATTCTTTTTACTATTGCCATGGTGAAGATATAACTTTTCCCTCCATTTTATAGATGTGGAAATGGAGGCCTAGAACGGTTACATATTTGCTGTAAGTCTAGATAGTAAATGGTGGAGACAGGATTTGAATAGAGGTGGTGGTGTGTGGTGCAGGTAGAAACTTTAGCTTAGGTGATGAGAGTGGACTTCCCTGAGGAATTGACAGAGGAGTAGCAATCTGGGAGAGTGTGTTCAGTAGAGAGATGGAGCAGTCAAAGACCTTCAGTGTGCTTGGGGTATTCAAAGAAGAGCCAGGGTACCAATGGGCTGGAATGCAATGGGCGAGGCAGGGAACAGTAAATGATGAAGTTGGAGAGCTTCTGGGTGACCAGATCATAAATGACTCTGAAGACCTTGGAAGGAATTTGGATTTTTCTCAAAATGAAATGCAAGCCAGTTATATCAGTTTGCCTGTATTTTAGAACTAGAATCATGCTGGGTTGGGTGAGAGAAAAAAAATGAATATGGGAAATAGGAGAGCCCATTCTCCTAGAGATGGCCTGAGCCAGAGTTGGGGGTAAGTGGGCAGATATTTTGGAAGACTCATCAGCGGTGATCATAATGTGGTGTCAAGCAAGGCATAAGAAATGAGGCAGAAGCCTCAGGGTGGGATAGAAGGCCTCCCAACCTTCAGTTTTATTACAATCTATTGATGCAGTGAAGTTGATAACAGGCAGTGAAAACCAGCCACTCAATTCCACTATTAGAGGAATAGGTCAAGATAACTGATTTCCACTTAAGTTTTGAGGAGAAGTTTTGCATTTTATCTATTTTTTAAAAGCAGATCTATTCAGTAAAAGTAAGGATGCTAGGGAAGCTGACTCATGAAGGCTGCCTGGCTGGTTGCTCAGCTTGAAGAGTTTATTGCTTTGAAAAAGTGACCTTAAGTAGATGGAAGAAAGGAGTGCAAGTAAAGCAAAAGTTTTAAGGAAAAGCAAAAAGAAAAGTGCCACATTTTCTAATGGAGGTGATGTCTTACCACTCAGTTAATTTCTGAGTCAAGGCCCGATTTTAATTCTTAATCACCTTCTAGTTTTACTTATAAAGGACTTTTCATTAAGCCAAATTAAGGAGATGGAGGTCCAGTTGTTTATCATCTAGCACTAAACCATTCCTACAAAAAGACACCTGTGCAAGCCATTTGGCTCTAGTCAAGTATTTTTTTTCAATTTAATTATGAATATAATTAGAATGAGTTAAGAGACAGGCTAGGCATTAGCCATAAAATTTCTGCGTGTGTGCGTGCACACACACACACACATTAAAAGCAACCACAACAAAATACTCACCAAGTCTGTGAGAATGTTAGCTTGCAGTTGGAAACAAAAAAAAAAAAAAAAAAAAGAGGGTTTGTACAAAATTTACCTTTGTTTCAAATTTCAAATTTCCTTGAAATGGTGCAATAGAGGATATTTTTATACTGCATTATTTTTACATCTCTGGTTTCTTTGTGATGAACCTTTACACCCTGCTCTTTCTCTGGTTTTAAAGCAATTTGTCACTATCATGCTTTCATGTTTAGCAACTGTTTTTAGTCAAGTGCCTTGCAAGCTCTGTTTCTTTTCTCCTAAAGAGTATCATCATGGAGTTGATGATGCATCAGAAATAGTTTGACCAAAGGGCAAGATAAAGTCAAGAGTAAAGAAAATATTTGCAGATATACTTGACTGTCTTTTCCCCCCACAATTACCTATTGAAAATATACTCTAAAGGCAAAATGGAATAAAGGCCATAGGGGGAAAAAACATTAGAACATGCAATAGGTACTTTTTGCCATAGGGCAATGTATTTAACTTAAATTATTTTTACATGATGATGGTGTGACTGACGTATAGACAGGGATATGAGTTCTGTTTAAGGACTAGGTATAGGATAATCTCTATGTTTGGTGACTAATAGTCTGCATTTCAATGGTGCTCAGTTGATCTTATGGGTGCCATTTCGCACAACTTGTTTTACTCCTTAATTAATCATCATTTAAAAAACCAGGCATTTAAAAAACACTATCTTCAAAGGCATGTGTGATCGTGGCCTTTAAATTGAAGACTTGTATGTAACATCATTACTATCTCAATTGAGCACCAACTTGCCTAATCTCTGTGTCCTATGCATACATACATTCATATGTATATGTATATATATATGAACACAATATATATGTTCATATGTTTTTATATAATTACTGTTAGATATAATATTTACTTAGTCAAGCCAGAAAAAAAACACAAAAGAGACAGTACTGGAACCATACAATTGTTTTTGATCAAGGAGTTAGCATTGACTGCATTCTAATAATGGAAAATATATGGAACATTGCCCAGGAGTGGGAGGAAAAGTTATTTTTGTATACAAAAGGCAACTTTGGAAACTTACAATTCAACAAATCAACAACTGCCAGCTCACATACCCTGATTTGATTGTTATACATTGTATATATGTATCAAACCATCATATTCTACCCCGTAAATATGTACAATTATGCATCAATTTAAAATAATAAAAGCTAAAACAGCTAGAGAAAAATTAAACACCTTAAGACAGAATATATTTAAAAATGCAAAATTCTAAAAATAATAACTGCAATGCCTGAGATTAAAAAAAATTCACTGGCTGAGACTAACAACAGAACAGATGTTGAAGAAAATAATTTTAGTGCACGAAGGCACAACAAGATCCGTAAAAGACAAAATGGACAAACTGGACTTTAGCAAAATTAAACATGTTTGCTCTTCTGAAAACCCTGTTAAAAGAAGGAAAACAAAGCCACAGAATGGGTGAAAATATTGGCAAGTTATATATTTGATAAAGAACTAACATTGAGAATATATAAGGAACTCTTGAAACTCAATAGCGAAGAAATAGTCAATTTTTTTGAAAATGTAGAAGGTTTCTGAACTGCAGAAAATAATGGAATGGTCAATAAGCACATGAAAAGATGCTTAGCATCATTAACCTTTAGTGAAATGCAAGTTAAACCACAAGATACCACTTCACACATAGAATGGCTAAAATTAAAAACACTGACCACACCAAGTGTTCCTGAGGATGTGGGTAAACTGGAACTCTCATATACTGTTGACAGGAATTGAAAAATGGTACAATGACTTTGGAAAACAGCTTAGCAATTTCTTAAAAACTTCATATATACCTACCATGTGAACAAGCTCTCTACTTCTAAGTATCACCAGGAAGACTAAAAGCATTTGTCCACACAAAAATTTGTACGTAAATGTTCACAGATTTGTAAATGCTTCACTTGTAACAATCAAAGACTAGAAACAACCCAAATATGCATCAACAAATAATCAAATTGCGTTATATTCAAATAATGAAATATTACTCATTAATAAAAAATGAACTCTTAATGTAACATGGATACATCTCAAAATAATTATATTGAATGAAAAAAGCCCCTGCCCAAAAGAGTGCATACTGTATGATTCCATTTATATAAAATTCTAGAAAATGTAAAGCTATCGATAGTGACAGAAAGCAGATCAGTGGTGGCTTGGGATGGGAGTGCACAGCAGGTGGAAAGGGGAAGCAAAGAGGATTACCAAGGATTAAGAGGAAACTTTTGGGAATAATAGGGATGTTCTTTATCTTGGTGGTGGTGCATACATTTGTCAAAACGTTGGTAAGTTACGCTTTTAAAACATGCAGTTCGTTGTATGCCAATTCTAGTAGAGCTAGAAAAAAATCCTCAATTATTAAAAGTTAAAAATAAACTATAGAAAGATGAAGGAAAGGGTGGGAAGGAGTACATGCTCACCTTATGAATGGAAGTTAGCCGATATTGTTGAATGTTGATGAAACAATAAAAAGAGGTTTAGGCATATTATTTAGCTTGCAATTATAATAATATGGCTACCATATACTAAAAGAAGTGGAGTAGAATGAAACAATATTAGGTAACGGACATTATCCATGGTTGATAAATCAAAAGTAGAGATATTATATAGAGTTATGAAAGTAACCAGAAGAGATGAAAATTAAAATCATTAAATGAGGTTTCCTCTCATGAATAGGTCAGGGGATATGATGTGATAGGGCCCAATCCATTGCTTTTCATCCTAACTTCTGTAAGATTTTTGTTTGTTGAATAGTGTAATTTGATCAAGTAAATAATTATAAGAATCTTAATAAAATTAAAATAGTTACTCATATGAAATAGAAAAGTAACTTTGTGTACATATAAATAAATTTCAAAAGATGTTGAGCAATTGATCATAGAAATCAGAGTGCAGGGTTAAAATGTACTCAGAGAAGTCAACATTTAAGGCATGAATGCTTTTAATATCTAGTACTAAATATTGAAACATCACTCACTCTTGGAAGGTTCAACTTTATTTCTAACCTAAAACTCCAATATTGAAATTTCTGACCATTAATTTAATTCTAAACTCAGCTTTTAAAATGTAGAAAAAATGCTTGTAGTCTTATATAAGATGACATAGGACATATGGGTCTTCTGTAGGATGATATAAAATACAGATATTTGGCAATAGCTATTGCTCAAGGCAATATACAATGATACAAAGTATTTATGTTTGTATTTGAATGCCAAGTCTAGTTTTTTGAGCTATGTGCATTTAGAACTCTTCTAAAAATTAATTTCTTTTTCAATCATTTACTGAGTGCCTAACATGGAGTAAGAAAATACTGTTCTATTTCATTCTCATAGTAACTTTATGAGCTAGAAATTATTGTGCAGATGATCTTTCCATTTCTCCAATATCTCCTGCTTTCTTATTTTGAGAATTAAATGAAACAATTATTAGAAATGTCAATGGGTTTTCTCCTCCCTTTCTCTTTTCAGGAACTTTGGAAAATGCAGACATTAAAACAGAAGAAAACATTGCTTGTTGTCTTTTTCCTTTGGATCTGTAGAGTTACCAGAAGAAAAAAGATGGGAACAGAGGTAAAGTTAGTACATTTCCTAGGATTTAGATCTACTGGAAATGTCTGGACCCCTGCAGGCCTCTAGCCACAAGATTGCATCACCTATCATAAAACTCCCTGGCTGTGCTTTTCTACTGAGTTCACATTTACAGTACTAATAATGCCTTCAGCACAAGTCATTTCCAGGGAATTAAGTCCTTGCAGTCAGTGGGTTAAATCCCCATGAAATAACCTGCAGGTGACCCAATTGGATTGACCTCAAGTATAGAATTTCAGATCAATAGCTGCTGTACTTGGATTCTGAGACATAAAACAATCCCTAGTGTTTTTGTTACCCCAATGAGTATTATCAGACAAGGGATTACTATGGCAATTGCAGGGTCTTATGATATTAATGGGTTTTTTTTTTTGGTCCAAAAGAAACTATTTTAAAAAGTAAATGCCTTCTGTTCACTCTTCTTGGACTATGTGATAACTTTCAAACATACAATAAAAATTATTCAGACGGCACCAGTGGTCATTAATTGCTTGTACTAGAAATAACATTTTCTCCTCAGATGCAAAGTATTCCAGTTGGATGCAAAATTCTGTTGGGTCTAACCACCTTTTAACTCTTCCATGAAAGGGTAACAGATCTCCCAATATGGGGCCAAATAAAAATGTTAATGCTTCACAAACTGGACTTGGGGGTAATAAAAAAGGGAAATAATGTTATGACAACATGTACCACGACATCAACTGACGTGATATTTTACTTGTGTGTAACCAAAAAACCATTTTAAGTATTTACACCAACAGAGAGAATTAATTTGATGCAGAGAATTGGCTGCCCATATAAAGAAGAAGCTGAGAGCCAGATAAGGAAGAGTAGAGTAATCAAGAAAGTAGACACACCAGGAAGCCACTACCTTCTCCAGGCTGGAAAAGCAAAGAAAGGAGAGTCTGTGCCACCAGATGGAAGCTGAAACCAGAGGGGGCCTGTCTGGTCAAAGCTGAAGCTGTAAAGCAGAAGGAGCCTCAGGCTGAAAAGCTACCTGAGGCAGATGGGTGGCAAGGGTGAACGGGTTGGGGATAAACTAATAAACTGCTGGCCTTTGTCTTCTCTCTCTTCCTGCTATCTCTTTCCAGTGGCTTTGACTGGGTGCAATAGCACCTCAAGAGCACATGTAAGGTTAGAGATTTCTCAAAGAACTTAAAACTGAGCTACCATTGGGCCCAGCAAGCCCATTACTGGGTATATATCCAGAAGGAAACAAATCGTTCTACCAAAAAGACACAAGCACTTGCATGTCCATCGCAGCACTATTCACAATAGCAAAGATATGGAATGAACCTAGGTGCCCAATGATGGTGGACTGGATAAAGAAAATGTGGTACATACACACAGAATAATACACAGCCATAAAAAAAAAAAAAAATGTCCTGTGGAGCAACATGGATACAGCTGGAGGCCATTATCCTAAGCAAATTAATGCAGAGAAAGAAAACCAAATACCCCAAGTTCTTATAAATGGGAGCTGAACACTGGGTACACATGGACATTAAGATGGCAACAATAGACACTGGGGACAACTAGATGGGAGAGGGAGGGAGGGGAGCAAGAGCTGAAAAACTTGGATAGTATGCTCTATACCTGGGTGATGGCATTGTTTGTACCCTAACCCTCAGCATCACGCAGTATACCCAGCTAACAAACCTGCATATGTACCTTCTTAATCTGAAATAAAAGTAAAAAAAAAAAAACACCACTAATAAAAAAAGCATCTGCAAAATACAGCTGGCTAGGACCAACCCTCCTACGGTACAGAAAATAAAAGGGAAGAACTAGAATCTGAGGACAAAGAGGCTGGGTCTGGGCCTCTTTGTCCTCAATTCATTCTCTCCTGTGAATTTACTTTACCTGGTTGGTCCCTTTCCATATAAAGCCGAAAACTCGTGAGTGGATCTGTTGAGTTTCTCACCATATAGATTTTTACAAGAGGCTATGTAAGCTATGATAAAGCCCTGCAACGGGGTATAAATGTTCTTAAAATTTTGATTTTTTTTAATACAATTGGTACACATGGAGAGAAAGTATTTCCTCTGGTGTGGTTTTTACCATTGCCAAGAAACTAGGTGGCCATTCTCTTATTGCTTAAGAATATTTAAATGTGAATTACAACCTACAGTTTTTCCTAGGTTTAGAACACAAGGACTAGCTTCGAGGTTATATAAAAAACACATGGGTTAGTAAATGTACTAACATCCAACATCATATTTCTCAGCCCCATTATGATCCCTCCATTTTACATATTAAAAAATAATGACATTCTACTATTCGGTTGTGAGTTGAAGCAAGGCTGCTGAGTGTCCTAGTCCATTTGGCCTACTATAAACCATGCCATAAATTTAGCAATTTATAAACAACAGAAATTTCTTTCTCACCGTTCTGGAGTCTTGGAAGTATGAGACCAAGTTGACAGCAGATTTAATGTATTGGTGAGGGCCCACTCTCGGCTAATAGATGGCAGCTTCTAGTTGTACCATCACATGGTGGAAGAAGATACAGGTTTCTCTTGGGCTTCTTTTATAAGGTCACTAATCCCACTCACGAGGGCTCTGCCCTAATGACCTAATCTCCATCTAAAGCCCCCATCTCTTAATACCATCACCTTGGGGGTGAGAACTTCAATATATACATTTTGATGGGACAAAAACTTTCAGACCATAATGAGAGGTGAAGCCAGCTGAAATTCCTGGGTCGAGTGGGGACTTGAAGTTTTCTTACAAGAGGATTGTAAAAACGAACAAATCAGCACTCTGTAGCTAGCAGTGGGATTGTAAATGCACCAAACAGTGCTCTGTAAAATGCACCAATCAGCAGGATTCTAAAAGTAGCCAATCATGGGGAGGATTGAAAAAAGGGTATTCTGATAGGACAGAAACAGAACACGGGAAGGGGCAAATAAGGGAATAAAAGCTGGCCATCCCAGCCAGCAGCGGCAACCCGCACAGGTTCCCATCCACCCTGTCGAAGCTTTATCCTTTCACTCTTCACAATAAACCCTGCTACCACTCACTCTTTGGGTCCGTGCCATCTTTAAGGTTGTAACACTTACCTAGAAGGTCTACGGCTCCATTCTTGAAGTCAGCCAGACCACAGACCCACCGGTAGGAACCAACTCCCGACACAATAACACTGAGTTTGATTCTCCTTGCCTTGAACAATGAAGGAAGAAGTCTCTCTCTTCTCTTCCAAATTACATTATCAAACAAAGCTCATATGGAGAAACATTGTTAGCACTGTTTGTGCACCCTCTTACATTTTTAAAGGACTTTCTTAGGCACTTTCTTATTCATTCTCATCATAACCCATTTTATAGGTGTTGGCAGAAACCCTTACCAGAGCCATCAATCCCAATAGTCTGCTGCCTGCTTCAACTCTGACATGTTCCGTTCTTATCATGCCTATATTTCTGAAATTCTATACAATTTGGACTTAAGTCTAGAATATCCCTGAGATGATCCTACTCAGAGAAATTCAAAAGACATACTCTCATGTGGGTTCTGAGGGCCTGCTTTCCATATCTCTCAAGCTAAGAAAATGACTTTCCTAATATCTTTAGAATCAGATGAACTAAAAGAAGCTTAAATGATGGTTATCCTAGTTATAGCCCCCAAACAGCACATACCAAAGTAAGTTTCCAAATGAGATCATCTTCACTTGACTGTGTGGAGATCATGATGTGAAATTATATGACTTCTTTAAATGTACACTATCAGAAATAGGCATCTAAATGCAAAGTCCCTCCAATTTCCTACCAGAACTCTGTCCCAGCATTGTAAGTTGATTGGGTGTTCCAAGACAGAATATCAGAAAAAGCTGTTACGGAAATGCCCGCTTGTTTATATTTTATTTCTTCTTTTCAAATGAAGTTAAGAGAGCCTGCGTAACTATGAAACATTGCTCTTCTGAAGAAGTAAAGGGCTCATGAGATGAAGTCATGACAAGGGATAAGAGTTCCAGCCTCAACTCAAAACCCATAGTTAGAGTATTGTTACTACATTCAACAACAACAGCAGCAGCAATAACAACAACAAAATCTGAAACTGAGCAAGCAACAAGACCTTGGGAGAGAAATTTCTTCTTTTTCTTGATACCATTTTGCCAGAGCTTTAAACAAGGGTGAAAGCTTTGTGAATGACAGAATTAGAGGGCATATTGAGGGGCTGTTTTCCAACACAGGACCCCAAAATCTCCACTTCTACTAATGGGAACACTGCACATCCAGCCATCCAAGATCAGACCTCCTGAGTACAGCAATTTTTTTTTTCTTGGAGATTTGTCTCGTTAGGATTTTAATTAAGCTCCTGCCAGGCTTGCAAAGTTTTTAATTTTACCTTTCTTTCTTCTTTCTTTTTCTTCCTTAAATCAGCTGGCTTGCCAGGAAACTTTTTCCAAGCTGTCACAGTTACAGTAAGCATACCCTAAGATATTAAATTTAGAGACATACCAGTAGTTGCTTCTCGAAGGATTAATAGCACAAGTACTCTTGCATTTGGAAAAGATTTTCATTGATTTATTCATTCATTTATTCACTTTTACTTAAGTGTGTGTGTGTTTTATGAATTAAAAAAAACAGAAAAGGAAGCTTCATGGAGTGTACAATGACTACTGGTTAGTAATAGATATAACTCACTCTCTTATAACGTCACCAGTTTAACAGAAGAAACTTGCCATTACTTAATTTGATAATCACACTGCTCATAAGCAAATTATGGCTGTTTACTAGTGTTGGTGGGTGAAGGGTGAGTGAACCAAGAGAACATGATGTCTTAGTTGATAATTTAACACATATTTCATGAAATATAATATTTAATTCACTTAGGGTTCTTTTCAAGACCCCTTTGTATTCAAACTCATTGCAATTCTGAAAGTATAAAGGCAGAGACAAGGGGTGCACACGGTGAACCCTTTAAAGCAGATTTGATGAGACACTATTTTCATTTGAGGACGCTTAAATTGACTACCTTAAATAGGATGTCATATTTTTTTTTTCCTAAAAAAAAACAAAGCAAAAAAAAAAAAAACAAAAAAACTTCAGATAATACTGCAGGGCCAGAAATAAAACAAGCCATCAAAACACAAAACGAAAACGTAAGATATGGAGCATCGGGGATACTATCTGTTCCCCATGATTATTATTATAATCATTCTTATTATTTACTTAATAATTCCAGGATGTCAGGTTATTCCACCACCTGCCCTTTTCTGTGAGGTACTTACTGATCGCTTCCACAAACCGCTCAAAGAAACTGTAAGGGAAGAGCGGCTCAGGCAGCTCCCGGAAAAACATCTTCAGTGCTCCGGTGACAACGTGGATGTCCTCCCACTGGCTGTCGTCCAAATTCAGCTTCTCTTCTGGGAAAACACGAGGAGAAATGGAACAACTGGTTTTAATGAAACAATTACAAGACACTAATTATTATGTTAATGTTTGCCTACTATCATCAGCAACCGTTAACAGCCTTCTGCACCTAGAGGTTTGGTGCTGTGCATGTTTTTTTTTTTTCCCTCCCTCTTTCCGTAGGAAGGGAACATTTTCAATGGAATACCATCTGTAGGAATGCAGCTAACAAAAAACAAGAGACACAAAGAGACAGTGCCATTGACACAGTATGTCAGATACATTTATTCCCATAATGCATCAGTATGAAAATTAGCATCACAGCTCAACATGATTCAAAGCTATTTGGTTTTGAGGCCGAGGGGCTAAGAGTTGCCAATGATGGCCGGCTCAAGGGACCAGCCTAAAGGCCTTGCTGAGCCAACAAGAGACATATGCTAAACATGGCAATAGAAAATGAGTTATTGCTTTACATGTGTTAGCCTTGCTATGTACAAGGGAATAATGGGTAACACTTTTTCCCTTTTTTTGCCTGAATATAAAGTCAGCAAGGAATAGAATACTGAGTGAGAAAGGATATTAATTCTTTCTTACTGCTTCAAAATCTTTTTTTTTTTTAGTTCTCATCTCAGTGAGGAAAATATGCCCAGCAACAATATTAGACAGACCCCTGTTGGCCTACGTAGGCTATGCAAAGCTGTCAAAAATGATAACACACTAAAGACAAACCACAAGTGCTTACCAACTCTTTTTAGAAACAACAGAAGTATTTGCTTGGGAAGCTTGAGCGAGTGGAAATGTTGAAATATTAAAGAAAGTAAAAGCCGAAATGAAGGTTGTAGTAGAAATAAAATGTTCTGGGCAATTATTTTTGTCCTTTTCACCCTCAATATGAATGTCTGGAATTAGTCTCACCCAAGAAGTGGATGCATTCACGTCTGAAAGGGACATCTTGACATAAAATGAAAAAGAAGCAAGGTACAAAGGCACTGCTGTCGAGCCAGATGATTTGTCTTTCTAAACGGGCAACATGGAAAAGGTTTTGGATTCTGGGCTTCACGAAAACTTAAACTAATCATTTTAGACAATCTGGGGGTTAACTGAAAAGCTGAGAATCCTGGCAAACACGGAGGTATTTGGTCAACTGAAAATTTGTTTCTTTACTGATGTCTTGGGCTCGCATTCACATGTCCCTTGGATGTCAGTTTTATGAATGCAGAGGAGCATTTTGCACCAAAATGTAAGAAAAGCTGAGAATTGTCACTGTAGGGATTCTCTGCATGGGCTGTTTTGCTAATAATGTTCATGTCCTTTTAAAAATATTAGCCCAAATCTTCAGCAGATCTTTTTTTTTTCTTTTTTAAATAAATGAACGATCGTTTCTAAGGCTTATAGTAAGTGGTGTTCCTGCTCAACAGTGTGTTTGCAAAGAGAAGACATGAAGGTGAATCTGTTTATTTCAGATGGGCTAATCTTTCCTTTCAGTCTTCATTCCTACCTCAATCATAACACAATAATATGATCCACAACAAAATCAGCAGAGGAGACCTTCTTTCTGCCCTGCAATCATTTTTGATTGATTGTATTCAACAATTAGTCTTTTATTTGGCTACACACTATTGAAATAGGCCGACAGCATCTTAGCAGGCCAGCTTTAAACAGTCAACTGTTAACAATAGCATCAAAAAGGGAGACCTGATGGGGTTTACTGTCACTTTAAAGAACGGGGTTTTCACATTGTTGAATTCTGTCAGATATTTTGAAATGTCCCTCTCACTATGGTGCCACACCCCCTGCGTGCCCTTATAATAAAATTGGTTTTACTCCTGATTAAATCATTTTCTCCCTACCCACTACCATACTTCTCATAATGGACCTGTGTGCTCTACAGCTGGTGTTCTTCCCATGGTACCAATTCTTACTTTATCTTTTAAGCACTTTGCTGCTAAGATCTCATGCAGAGTGCTTATGTTTTGTTAAGAGCTTCATTCTTAGAGAAATAGCTTAACACATGTTCTAAAAATGTTGTACAACTTATTGCTTAAAACACATTTAGAAAATGTATAAGTACTGTAGCTTTGGCACTGAACTTTAAGTGGAAACCTAAACACACACACACACACACACACACACACACACACAAATATCTCAACCAAAAATTTATCAGAAAAGTCCAACACAAAATGCCATTTTGAAATTGCTAAAGGAAAGTGTTCAGCAGGTAAAAAAGAGAATGATTTTAGCTTGACCAAGGAAACACCACCACCAACAAATAATGGCTTAACCAAAGGAAAACAGCATTAATATTACTCATCTCCACATTAATATCAGTTAATTCAAGTGAACATGAAAATTGAATGTAGTGATAAAGAAAATTTACCAATGAATAGATACCATTTGATTATATCTACTTAAAATACCATATAATATTAACTGTATCACCTAAACCAACATTCCTACTATAGATTCCTATGTAGTTTCCATTTAAAGAAATAATAATTTGTAGCCCTTCAGCAAATAGCTTAAATAGGCAATATGGCAAATAGTTGGAAAAGTATTTTGAAATATAATACTAATTTTATATCAAGTTTTCATAATCAACGAAGGTTAAGATCCCTTGTAAACTAGATGATGTTAAGGAAAAATTTGCAAGGTCACTGTAGTTTATCTAAACACGAAGTTATGTCCATATAGTATGCCTTCTCATGAAGCCAACCAGTCTTCAAGATGAACTAACCATAACCCTATCCTGGTGTTAACAGGCATTATTGTAAATGTATTTGCATTATTTGATAAGCATTTTCTAACTAGATTCTATACAGTGATGATGTCTTATACTTTTCCCTTTTCTAATAGTATTTCTCAAAAGCACCACACTATTGACATTTGGGGCTGGAAAATTCTTTGTGGTGGGGACTGTCTTTTACATTCTAGTATGTTTAGCAGTATCCCTGACCTTAATGCATTAGAGGCCAGTAGTATTTCCCAGTGGGGATGATAAAAATTGTGTCTAGAGATTGCCACGTATCTCCCCATCGTGCAAAATTATTCTTGGTTGAGAGCCACTATAGTGAAGTTCATAAGTGTCTATAGAAGTCACTCAACAAAGATTTATGAAGTTTACCATAGGTGGGCAGGGAACTAGAAAATTAGATACACACGTATTAATATTTCCTTAATATGAACGTAAGAGTTGGTAATTATTCTTGACAAAATCATAACTTTTTATAGAACAAAATCCATATGAACTCATTCAGGATACTTTGCAATGAAAGCAATAACCAACAATTACTTAGAGCTTACACTGTACTAGGGACTGTGCTATGCACTCTACATTCATTATCTAATTTAATGTTTTCAGCAAGGTAATGAGGAAGATGCTACTGTTATCATCATATCCATTTTACAGATAGGGAAAGTGAGGCATAGGTACATTAAACAATTTTCCCATGGCTGCCAAGTGATGAAACCAGGATAAAGAGCCAGTAAGCCCCCACTATGTTTAAAATCACTGTGTTCAGACTTAATCTTGGCTGACAGAAGCAGAAAGGGAAAAGGCAAATAAACAGTAATTGCGAATGGTAGTTGATTGACTATTATGTCAAGATTGTAATTTTTACATTTTACCCTTAAATGTCTTACTTGAGGCTATGCTTTTACCTGTAAACTGACTCTCATCTTTGGTAATTACTGACTTGTAGAAGGCACAGATTCTTATATAAACAGATACAAAACAAATTGATAATAAAAAGCAACTGCATTAGGAAATGGGCAGAGATGGAGCAAATTGTTAGGTAGCAATGGAGTGAAGAGGAAATATGATAGAGTAGGAAAAAGACCATACAAAACACCCATTCCAGGACTGGATTCACCACTAATTCATTGTATATCTATCTATCTATTTATTTATTTATTTGTAAAATGAAGATAAAAGGATAATTGTTGGTATCAAATGGGAAAATGTATCTGAAAAACATTTTAAAGCATAAGGAAACAAACATATCCAATATGTCACCAGAATGAGGCAGGTGAATAAAGGCCAAAATGGTAAAATAAAAAAGAGACTAAGGCAACTGAAACATTGAACAAACTTTGTAAGCCAGCATGGTTGTTTTAGAGGATTTATCTCAGTGTGATGCAGTTTCTTGAATGGGATCAACAAAAACTACATTGCTATAAAGAACTACCTGGGCCTGGCTAATTTACAAAGAAAAGAAGTTTAATTGGCTCATGGTTCTGCAGTCTGTAGAGGAAGCATAACTGGGGAGGCCTCAGTAAACTTCCAATCATGGGAGAAGGTGAAGGGGAAGCAAGCACATCTTCACATGGCCAGTAGCAGAGAAAAAGTGAAGAGGAAAGTGCTACACACTTTTAAACAGCCAGATCTTGTGAGAACTTACTATCACGAGGACAGCAAGAGGGATATCCATCTCCACGATCCAATCACCTCCCACCAGGTCCTTCCACCAACACTGGGGATTACAATTCAACACAATTCAACATGACATCTGGGTAGGGACACAGAGCCAAAGCATATCACATGTTGTAGTCCAATCCTAGGAAGACGTCTGGTTGAACCACAATGTCTCACAATCCTTTTAATCTGTGCTGGTTTCTCCTGGCCCTCTAATTAGGTTATCTTAAATTCATTTTGGTTATGGTTTTGCCTTAAAGCATATAAACAGAATTAAAGATAGGTTAAGCTCTACAATGCAAATACCACGTAACTTTTATGAGATCACACACATACACACACAACCTAAATGTTGTACCCAAGCAAGGTTATCTTGAAATGCTCTTTCTTGAAGAGTCTTTAGGACACATTTTAAGTAAAAACTTATTTATATCAAGCTTTAAAAATATATTTGAAAGAAAAAATTTGACAGTAGCTATTAGGAACAATTTTTCTTAAAAAGAAGAACTGAAGGATGAACCTTTGATAGCCATAGTAGGTCAATGGTAGTTTCCAAGGAAAAGGGGGCATTTAAATATCATTAAGTTTCATTACTGTCCAGGTACAACAGCTCATGCCTGTAATACCAGCACTTTGGGAGGCTGAGGTGGGCAGATCACCTGAGGCCAGGAGTTTGAGACCAGCCTGGCCAAAATGGTGAAACCCTGTCTGCACTAAAGATAACAAAAATTAGCCAGGCATGGTGGCATGCCTGTAATCCCAGCTACTCAGGAGGCTGAGGCAGGAGAATTGGGAGGTAGAGGTTGTAGTGAGCCAAGATCACGCCACTGCACTCCAGCCACCTCAGTGATGGAGTGAGACTCCATATCAAAGGAAAAAAAAAATGAGTTTACCAGTTTCCTCTTGTATTATATATTGCTCTGTAGATGTTGGTATATATAACCAGCAGCTGTGATATCAGGTTCAATTTTAACTAGACTCAAACTGTCTTAACCTAGTCTTTGTTGAAATGTGCTTGCACTTGGACTATCCTGAATAGAAGAGTAACCGAGTCAAGAAAGAAAATCTTCTTTATATGTTGAAAATCAAGTGCTTGTTTACCTCGTAACAGTTTTCATAGCACTTTTAAAACCTCTTTCCAACTTTTATTTTATTGTTGCAATTTTAAAAGGAGGAAGAGACACCCTAGCTTTCCCAGGATACAGAGAGAATAGCCCTGATCACATTAATACAGTGAAAAGAACCTGTTACACTATGAAACTCTCGTAAAGGATGATGTCCCTGCTTCCAGCACAGATGACCATTTGGATCTCTTATCTAAAAGGCCTGCTGGATACATGAAAGTCATATCCCAAATGAAAGAGATGCCAGAGGGATGATCGATCCAAAACATAATATGTTTGGCCCTAAAATCAAATGGAAAGATTAGATATTAAAGTAGATAAAACGACACTGTTTATAAGGATATAGAAGATTTTTAGTTTAGCATTTAAAGGAATGGATCAAAAGGAAGTTTGTTGAATCACTCAACTAGCTCCACGTTTCCTGCTGTGCTGGCTCCTGAAAGTGATGGTTCGGTCTGATTTCTGGTGGATTAGAGTGATTCTACATTCTCAAACATGGTGATGTCAACCCTGTGCCAAAAGTAGCATCTTTCTCTGCTGCACTGGCTAAAGCTCCTCCTTCCACACCTTGGCTGTAACATGAGACTTCATTGAGGATATTATATGAGAAAACTAAACAAATTGGCCAGTTAATTTGTTTGTTCACTCAATTTTTTTTCAAACAAACAGAGATGGAAGGAGGCTACATGCTGTGCATTGTGTTTTTAAAGCTACAGCTGTTGAGGCTGCTTTATGTTCCTCAAAGGAGAAGGCTTCATTAGGTGCTCAGAAAGTGAATATAGATAAAGTTCTGGACATTTTACATCTTGTTACTCTTCCCTAGAATCATATTATTTTGTCCTTGGGGGCGAGCCAGGACAAACTCAAAGAACAAATATATCGCCCAAAAATATGCATTGTGCCTGTTACGTGCTGAATTGTGTTCTTCCATTCCTCAAAATCAAATGTTGAAGTCTTAACCCCAACACTTCATAGTGTGACTATGTTTGGAGATTGGATCTTTAAAGAGATAATTACGGTAAAATGAGGTCATATGGCCCCCCATCCAATATGAATGGTGTCCTTATAACAACAGATTAGGGTGCACACAGAGGAAAGACCATGCGAAGACACAGGAGGAAAGCGGCTGCCTATACACCAAGGAGAGAGCCTTAGGAGAAATCAACCTACTGATATCTTAATCTCAGACTTCCAGCCTTTAGGACTGTGAGGAAATACATTTCTGGTGTTTAAGCCACCCAGTCTGTGGTACTTTGGTATGGTAGCTCAAGCAAACTAATACAATGCCCTAAGGTTTTGGGCAGAGAAAGACGATGTCAAATTTCTGGATCATACCTATACATCTTCTCGACACAAAGGCTATGCTACACTTGTGAAACACAGTGAACAACAGGGTGAGTTCTTTAGGTAATTCCATTTGAAGAAAAATAATTACCAATATTCAGAGAACAGATTTGAAGCTGGAATTAGTTGAAAAATATTCAGGCTTAACCTATTTCAAATAATTTGCTCTACAAATATGCAGAATACTCTCCAGTGTGGTCTCCAGACAAACAATAAAATCATGATTGCCAATTTCATACTCATTCTTCGTACAACTACTATGTCTAAAGTAGAAATATTGCATGGTTGCCATCACCTGAGACTCCACGTACTACAAGAGAACATTGGAAACATCCTCAGGAAAAACTCAACCCAAGTCCAATCAAATGTCTATAGTCATGCTACCTATCAAAGAGAAAGGAGCAAAGTGGTTTTAAATATGAAACCTTGTATGCAAAATCAAAGAGATTTGTTTCATATGATTTATCACAGTAACCTCCAGGAAGCTCTTAGGAGTCCTGTGTTTGAAAATGGTTCCTTTCTGGCAAGAGGAGACAGACCTATGCACAGGATAGATGGTTCTATTACCACCTGGTCTACAAAACCTGGTTTTCTGTGGCATCCTTGAATTATGAAAGAGGGAGGAAGGAAGTAATCACAAACTTTCTAAGATTTTAAAACCTTTTTTTAAAAGCTTTCATTTCTGAATATCTAATGGGCTACTTCGGCACACCATGTTAGCTTGCTTTCTGTATGCTTTCATGTTGTGTGAATATCTTTGGAAATTATTTGAGAAGGCCGAAGCTTGCACATGTCACAGGCTGATATGAAATGTCTTTAGTTACTCTCTTGGAAGGAGGTGGAACAGTCTTCTCCTCTATCCAGTACAGGAAGTGAGTCAGGAACAAGACTGTTTTTTTTTATTTTTATTTCTCCTCAGATTTCATTTGAATGTAAAGAATAACATAATAAATAGGTACAACTGAAACTTGTGAAGCAAGCACCACAGATGGAAAGTATAACAAATGTGTCATTGCTTTGTGCATTTTTAATTTATAATGGCATAACATAAAACATCTTCCCATCATCATAACTCCATGCATAATGCTACCTTATAAAATGACATTAGCGACATTATGCTTCTCTCCAGGCTTTTAGATATTTTGTTTAGGTAGCTGAGAAAAGGTAGTCCTGTTCAGATGCAACAACAGCAACAAAAATGAACAGACTTTTTCTTTCAGTCAGGATCATAAAAAAAGAATTGATGTATTTCATGGTACCCATATATATTTCTTTAATTCCTTTCTTACTCAGAGCTTCCAACACTGTTCTTATTTCCATTCAGTCAAAGGCTTTTTGTACTCTATAGATACTGTACACAATGGTTCTTTTTATTTAACCATCTTCTCCAAACAGATTCTGAATTTGCTGGAATTCCATGGATGATTTCATACATTACATACTCCAAAGGGGAGAGAATCGTAGGATTAAATTTCGACAAAGTCATTTTTGAAAGCTTGCTTCATAGTGGCTTTAAATTTCAACACCATTGCTATTGTTCCCTCCAAGTTATATTACGTTTGCAAATATGAAGCACAGGGCCAAGTCAAAACGTATCTCTTAATGATATCTAGGAAATAAACTAAGTCGTATGAATTCCCATATACAGATAATATGTCTATTGTAGGCAAAAACGCATATATAGAAGTTACTTAACATTCTAGTTTCTTCACTTGTCAAATGAGAGTTCTTAATTTTGTGTGAGATTTAAGTGATATAATATATGAAAAGCGTCCAATATAGCCAGACTTAGGCAAATATTTCCAGAATGTAATATGATTTCTGGCTTTTATCATTCCCCTTACTATGTTGGTGATATGTGTAGGGTTAGAAATGGTAACATTGAAAAGGATATGGATCTGGGTTTTTGCTAACTTAGAATTTTCTGTCTGAAAATATTTCTTCAGAAAAATAGAAATAAAAGGTAAACAAAACTGGTAGATTAAGATATTGCTACTCTCATTCATTAAAACTATGTTACTCCCAGATAAGACATCTGTCAGTTGTCAATTAAGATAACCAAAATGAAGAGAAGATTTCTAGTAATTATTAATGATAATTTTTAACTTAAATTATGTCGACTAGCTTGATTCATGGGAGTAAACTAAATTTTCTGCATCACAAGACTTTTCTTCACCATAATCACCGCTAAAGCTCTACAAAGGTACACAAAATAAGAGTTGGGAGATTTATAAATTTTACAACTACTTGCATAAAGTAAGGTAAAATACCTAGGTTCTTATGTAACAATTTCTTGTTGATGAAACTACTGAACAACATTATCATCTTAATTATTCTAGCCTAAACAAACCTGTGGCACTAATTCCCAGTCTCTGCCTATCATTTGTGATGCCTAGCTATCTATGCGTTAATCTTGACTCTTCCCTACATTGGGTTTCATTTCAAACTTTGCTTACCATGTTTCTAATTCTAGCCTGAGAACCCCATCACTCCTGGGGCATGCCTACTAGATTTAACTATAGTGATTTAAACAAAGGGTCTCTCCTTTATCTCTGCCTCAAAGAAATTTGTTTTTATTTATCTTTATATCCCCCGTGCTTAGCCAATGATGGATGCACTCATTTTTATTAGCTATTAATGTATTTGCACCACCTATCAAATTTTAACCTCCTTTGATAACAGAAGCTATTTCATAATATAATACCAACGATGATGACAATAGATATATGTTTACACACATGGCATTATTTTTGTGTTCTCTTTATCATTCTCTTTCAAAACACTTAACAAATACTGAAGACATAAGTAGGTTATTCATTCACTTATCAAATATTAATTGAACCCAAATTTTGTGCTAGGCATGTTATAGCTGCTGTGGTAAACATAAATAAAGATCTAGCTTCTATGTGCAAAGATTTCATAGTATATAGGAAGTTTGGTCATATAGAAAAATATGTAATCAACTATGGTAAATGTTATTATATAACTTCTTGCAGACTGCTATGGGAACATAGAAGATTAGCATCAAGCTTCATCTGGGTGTAGTTAGAAGGCTTTCCAGATGAGGTGTCACATAATAATGATCTTAAATGATGAGCAGTCAGGTGGGTGAGGGTGGTGCAGGAGCTGGGAGAGAGGAAGAGAAGAGATGAAGAAAAATTCAGCTAGAAGCAATGATCATGCCAAGGAATGAAGAACACGATGCATTTGGGAAGCCACAAGTTGTTGGAGACCCTAGAGGCATAGATTCCATATTTCAGGGTGTTGAGGATAGAAGAGAAGGCAGAGGGTACAGCATGAAGGTCCTTACAGCTGAAAAAGTCTGGATGACCATAAGCAGGGGAGCAACATTCTAGAATGATGCTCTGGCCGTAGCATGTAGGATGGGTTGGAGTGGGCGTATAGAAGAGGGGTGGTGTGTCCAAAAAGACACAATGAGCAAGAAGCTCGGCTGAGAGGCTTTGATGTATTCAAATACTGGATATTCACTGTTGAAAAAATGCTTTTAAAAGAAGTCAGTTAATAAAAAACAGGTGCGTTTATAAGAACCTTACATAGCAGAGAAAGAAGTCTAGAAAACTGATGGCTAGCATTTACAAAGGATTAGAGTTCACAGACCAATTTTTGTGTGTTACATTTATTATAGGTTCAGGGAAGTCAAAATATTCTATTTTACTGAAGTTTATAAAGACCTGCTAGTAGTTTGCAAATGAGAATCCATTTGGATTATCTGACTAGAGATAAGACTTCAATGGTGTTTTAGTATCATGAACTACTTTACCGACATAACAAAAGGGAATTACAATTAATTGGATTATGTTGGTCTCCACATGCTGATTGTAAGAAAATAAAATATAAAAGTGTAACTATTGCTAACAGGTCATATCTATCATCAACAATGGGATTTGTTTTTTTACTTACCAATAAGATTAATTTCTTCTTAACAATCTTCCAATTTGAAGTCATTTTAATTATAGCGTTTGGAAAATTCAAAGGAAAAGGCAAACCTACTTTCAATGTATTATTAATAATTGACCTCATTTTATTCATCTTTATGATGAGGGAAAAGAAATGGATGGTTTGTTTATTGTTTAGAAAATTTTACTTACTTAAGATCCTTTTGCAATCTTCCTTCAATCTCAGTTTAATTAAAAATTTTATTTACTGGATTTCTATAAAGTGCTAAACCCAGGGCTATGTTTCTGAGGATTCACAACAATGTGGTCTCTGCTTTTAAGGAAACCAACATCTAGAAAAGGAGATAGGCCTACAAACTTTAAACGTCATTGTGTGACCAAGTGGAGCATTGTGATAAAGGTATAAACTACTAGAAAACCAATAATAGTTGAGCACTTCTCAGGCACTATTCTAAGTGCTTCACATGCAGGAATTCATTTAATTCTCACATCAACATATGCTGGATGTACTATTATTAGTTCAGCTTTACTGATGGAAAAGCAGCTCCAGAGATCCAGTAACTTGTTCAAGTTCACTCAGGTATTTAGTAGCAGAGTCCAGGCAATCTCGCTCCACTTAAAACTTCAATCATTCTGTTAGTGACACAGGACAGGTAAGACTCCAAATCAGGCCTTCCTGGGGGGACTTTTGGCTTTGTCCAGGTCTGCCCTGTTCCTGCTTTAGCTAGGGACATTTTTGTCTGGTGTGTGAGCCTCACCTCTATGGTTGAGTCCTGCCTCCTATCTCATGAACACAACATGTGGAATGGTTCATTCTGACAGGTGACAGATGAAACTTCTCCCACACAATGGCAGTGAGAAATGCATAGGATTTTGTTGAACTGAGATGGGTGAGGAAGGATGTTCCAGGCCAGTGTTTCTTAAATGTGGTCCCGGAACCAGCTATGTCAGCATCACACACAGGACATTTAAGGCAAATTTTATGAAGACCTACCTCAGATTTAACTGAAACAGAAGCTTTTGGGTGCAACTGGCTGTGTGATTGCTTTTCTACAAATACTATTTAGTCTGTGATCTAACAAGTCCTCCAGTTGATTTTGATGCATGTTAAACTCTGAGGACCACTGTTCCAGCAAAGAAGTATGAAATGGATCAAAATTTGATATTGGCAAGAGGCCTCATTATGACCAGTGCAAAAGTGAACGATGAAATGTAATGGGAACTTAGCTTGGAAGCCAGGGAAAAGTGTAACTGTTATGCTAATACGTTAAATGGTCTCTGTTAGATGTGAGAGAATTGTCAAAAGTTTGTATGAGGAAATATCATCCAGACTGTATTTCATGAAGATAAATCTGTAGGAAATAGAAAAATGCATTTGAGAGGTGAGAAGTAGGAATATGCAAATTAGTTAGAAGGCCCTGGAAACAGCCCAGCAAGATACCATGAAGGCTAGAACTAAATAGCATTTGTAGAAATGCAACAAAAAGGCTATGTGAAGCCATCCATTTAATGAACATAGGGGTGGTAAAGGGGGAACGAACCAAGTAAACCTATTGTTTGTAGCTAGTTATGCAAGTTATCTTACATGTAATACTTCAGAAAGAGTAGCTAAGAATTTTAATTTGTTCAGTTTGTTTTTTGATAAAAAGTTGCCAGGGAGAATGGGTTTGGTTGGGGGATGCTATTGACACTTTTGTTTGGTGATGCTAAGTAGATATTTGGACTTTGGACTATGGAGCTTGGTAAAGAGATAAAGACTGGACAGACAAATGTGAAAATTATCAGCATAGAAGTGAAAGTTGTGTAATAATAAGAACAACTATAACAACAAAGATGACAAGACCATTAACTTAACACCTGTCATGTGCCAGCCGCTGTGCTTGGTACTTTATCTGCATGATCTTATGTCATTTTCATAGTAACAAAGCAAGGTAGTATTCATGGATTTTATAAGTGAGGATCTAAGGACCAGAGAAACTAAATAACTTGCTCAAATTCATATAAGAAGTTAGTGTCAAGGCTAATATTCTAACCCTGATCCATCTCACTCACAAATTATTTTGCAAAACCACCTAAAACAGTAAGGGACGAAAACAGTTGTATAGCAACATATAGAGCAAGAAGGGGAAAAAGTGTCCTTCAAGTTTTGTCCTGGAAGTAATAATAGAATTATTTTTACATGAGGCTCATAAGTCACACACTTCGAACCATTACATTAAAAAAACTAACAAACAACATGAGTTCCTGCATTAATAGTTTATTTCCAATGATCAGCATCTAAACAAATCAGCTTGGTTGGCAAGGTAAATTCCATTACAGCCTTGTTTCTAGAGGAGTAGTGTTAGTCTTAAATACACTGTAAAAGACCGGGCGTGGTGACTCACACCTGTAATCCTAGAACTTTGGGAGGTGGCAAAATCCCATCTCTACTGAAAATACAAAAATTAGCTGGACATGATGGTGCGTGCCTGTAGTCCCAGCTACTCGGGAGGCTGAGACAGGAGAATTGCTTGAATCCAGGAGGCAGAGGCTGCAGTGAGCCGAGATCACGCCACTGCACTCCAGCCTGGGCGACAGAGTGAGACTGTCTCAAATAAATAAATAAACAAATACACTGAACAAGTCACACTTTGTCTGCGATTCAGGCCATCATGGCCCACTGTTAACCCAAGTTCTTTGATGTGTAGCTAATTAATAACAATTACAATGCTGTACATTTTATGAGGCAAAATACATCCAAAGTTGAGAGGAATGAAACACATGGATTGTTGTTCAATGTTTGTGTCTAAATGACTTGGTTCAGTGGTTGTATCTAAATAAACAAGTTGATTGTTTGCAATCAAAATCGAAAGTTGGTCAGGAAGATGACCCATTAGATTTATACTCTCTGCCTTAGTCCAAATGCTTAGGAAAGCAGTACCAAACTATGAATCTCAGTTAAAATTTAAACTGACTTAAGAACATTGTATTTTAATTTTCTGAAAATCTAGGTTACGTTTCCTTTAATGAACAGAGCTATTTTTAAGTGGTAGAACAGCCATACGTTCATTTGAATATGTGATAAGACACTTGAATAAACTTCCACTTTCCATATCATTTACAGATTGGATTTATATACTGAACACACCTTCGTCATACATTTTAAACACTAAGTTTTCTAATTCCATCATTCAAGGCCTCTTTTTCCTGGCCACAACCTGCCATTCAGTCTTAAAATTTGACCTCATTCAGACCTGAGCATCTGGGCCCATTATACTAGTATACTTGATATTCCCAAGCAAGAACCATACTGTGGTTCTTGCTCATTATTGACCTAAGCTATCATATCCACCCGCCTCCTCTGGCCCCATCCCACCACTTCTTTAAAGCCCAAAGGAAGAATGCGTATCCCAGGAGTTCTGCCTAGAGTGATCCACTTTTCTTTGATCTCATTTCTTTTGAGCATGAGCATTTATTGCTTATGGCACCAATTCAGGAATTAAGCATTCACAGTCCTGGCATTCTTGCATTGTCTCCTGCCCTCTGTTCTGCCGCAGACACCTCTCATTGGCCCAATCTAGTTGGAAGCCCATTGGAAGGCGAATGCATACAGATCCTGGGTACCAAACAGGGTAGTGAAGAGTGGAGAATGGGTATGAGGTAGGGGGGTAAACAGAAGATTACAAACACATCAATCCCATATTCTGTCAGTTGAAATCTAGAAGTCCAAATGCCCAGATAAATATTTCGGAATCTCAAAACAGTGTAACTTGGTTTTGAATTTTATAGAAACCTTTTGGGTGGGTATGGGAGGGACAAGAATCTTTTGTGTAAGGCCATACCTAACATTCTTAATCCCATGAAGAAACACATGTACACGTATTTATTCCAATGTGTAATTATTGACATAAACACAGCTGCTCTCTATGTTAAAGGAACATTAAACTCACAAAAGCATGGAAATTCCTACTTAGAGTGCCTACTCCATTCTTAACATGCCTTGTTGTGCCCAGATGCTGCATGTATTTTGTACCATTTAAAAGGTTGATGTACAAAAGCAAAAAAGTGGTAGAAAAAAATAACTAGAGAGAGGATTGAGCCAGTAGAGTTGTCTTATTCTTAAATTTTATTATGTACTAATCTCCATAATGCCTAGGCACAACAAAACAAATTAAGAATTAAAGAAGAGATAATTTGATTGTGGATTTCTGAATTTGGGGGCAGGAAAGCTACACATGTAAAGATACACAAGATACATACAGCCAAAACAGAAGAATACTGAAATTGTGTAGTTTATGTTAAACTTAAAATAAATAGAGATTTACACTTCCTTTTAGATCCAGAAATACATGAAAACTTGCAAGGCAGCCCACAACAAAGCAATTGACAAGAAAGATAGCATCTGCTTTTCTGTCTATTCAAGCTGAAGTTTTTCATTCTAAATGCAAGCAATGCTTCCCAAGTTAACATAATTAACTCATGACAATCCTGAAACATCATAATATAAGATACAGATGGAAATTCAAAGCTTTAAAAATGTCAGCTAACTGCATCAGGATTATCACTTTTTTTATAAAGTGAACAAACCATAATGCTAATTAAAACAGGTGTTTTTATTTCAAACCCTTTTGCATGTTATGAAATTACAACCAGGGTTATTTATTTATTAGTCTGCTGTGAAACATACATCTTAGAAAAAAGAGGATCTGTGAAAACAACAAAGTAAAAAGATAAAAATAATGACACTGAGTACTGCTTTCTGACACAATAGAGGACCAGTCGTTCAATTAGTTAGTAATTTCCGTGTGACTACTTGACAGAATCTACTAATTGTTAATCTTCAGTAACTATTGCTTTACATAATTAATTATATTCAAATAAAAACAACAAAGACATGTGGGCCAGTTGCCCTTTTGAGAATGTTTTTTTCACAAACTGGTTCTTCTTACTGACAATATTTCTAGTATAAAAAGATATTAATCTCACAGGAAAAAAAACACATAAAAATGTTAGCACATTCTGCCTTTTACCCTGCTTATAGAGCACGAGTCTCCCAGTCCCCTACCAAGTACAATAACAACAGCAACAAAACCCCAAAGCTACTAACTGCTTTACATGAATCTATCCTTGAAGCAAATCCTAACAGCCAAAGTCCTTTGAGTTGGCATCTTTCATATTAATTTAGAATTGCATAAAATTCAGAGTAACCCATCCAGAGGTCAAGCATCATTCATCATTAGTTGAAGTGACATTTTCAACCCTTCATATTGCAGCTGCTAAGAAAGGAGGGGGAAAGGTATTCTTCAAGAGGAAAAAAACAAGAGACAGAACACAATCCTTGCTCTATCCACAGAGGAGAAAACAAGGTGCCTCTATGTCAGCATGATAATATGCTTACATTTGGTGATGTCATTCTTCCCTAACCCCAGAGTCACTAAGCACATGGCAGCTGCATTCCTCCACTTAGGAGTTCTGGTGCAGATCAGTATTAACCATTTTAGATGTAAATGAAGCCCTTCAGTGGGGTGGAGAACGTGGCTTTGTGAGCTGAAATGATGATTTATATCCAAATCCTATCTTGTTTTTGAGAGATTGGAACTTGTTAACAAGGCTGCCCTTGTTCTTGTGGCATCCTCTAGGCATAAAAAATTCTGGGAAGCTGAGTATGATCACTTTTGAAACTGCAAAACAGCATTCCAAGGCTTTGTAGCAAACATGCTGGCCAAATTAGGACCTCTGAAGCTTTGCAATTCACAAATGAAAGATCTCTCTCTCTCTCTCTCTCTCTCTCTCTCTCACCGGATGCCTTTTTTTCACTGAAACATTAAGGTCAGGACAGGAAATGGGAGCAATTAAAATGAAACAGTAATCAGAAAAAAATAGGTAGCTGGTATTTAAATGGCTAATAATTCACAGGGCTTTTGATAATGCATTGATGTTTGCAAACTCATAAGACATCTCTGAGTTCTAAATTATCAGGCTTATTTGCCCTAGGAATCAAAGTTTTCCTGGCAAATGCTCTAAGTCAAAAGATAAGTGTTATGAAATACAGCCATAAAAGAAGTGAGAGCTGAGGTTTCTGCTAAGTGAGACTCTCCAGCCTCTTTTTGAGTTGTCTTCTCACACTCTGCCCCACCTGAAGCATCATAGAATTTTGGTGCTGATTCTTCTTCCAAGTTAGAGCAGTGTGACTGAAATGTATCTGCAGCAATTGTTAATAGTGTGTAAGAAAACCAGGTTCCAAATTTTGCAAAACTTAAAACTAAAAACGACTGACATTTCATTGGGGGAAAAGAAAGTAATTTCAAGAAATCCTCCACCATCATGACTTATGCAGATATGAATTGCATATGTAGTTACAATTCTGCTGCACTATATCTAATATAATGTACCTTTTACATGTGTCATGGCTTTCCAAATATTACTTAACTTTCCCCTTCACTATGTTTGGCTGGGATCATACCCATTCAAAAGAAGCAAGTGGAGTAAATAATGGTACGTGATTGAGGCAGGTGTGATCACAGGTCCTCTGGCTTCTCATACATGTGGTCAGAGCCTGTAGTGGTCCAATTTTTAGACTTGACCTTGAGGAAAGTGTACACCTTTTAGTTACATCAAAACCATATGGGATTTCTGGCATTAAAAACTTTTATACAACATAGGCTTTAAGGTTACATGTGGATGTCTCATACCAGCTGAAAAAATTGGAGTTGTCCATATACAGTGGTTCAAATAAGGATTGTTATGAATTGCTCATGTTTTCCCATTTCACTTTTAACTACTCTGACATGTGCTGACTGCACACAGAGATCAGATTGGGATGTTAAAAAGGTGATTAGCTAGATAATTATTAGGAAATTATTTTAGCAAGCTAATAAACATATTGAAGCAAAATATAATAATATTGATATAGTGCATTACAGATAACAAAGCATTCACATTCACTATACCACTTAAGAATCACAGCAATCTGGGGAAAAGTTATTAGTTCGTATTCTCCACATTTTAGAAGATAATAAATGGAAGTTCAGTGAAATAACCACTCAAAATTTGTGAATAGGACAGCCAAGGCTTTGAGTCAAATACTCCTTTAATTGTGCTGTTAGAGCATGATTGCTGATATTTAAACCAGCTTCCCATTTTAATTGGTAAACAATACCTATGTTAAGCTATGAAGAAAGCATCCAAGGATAAAAGAAGTATGAAATCATTCCAACTTCAAAACACAGGTAGCGAAAGATAACAGATGTATGCTTTTTTTTTTTTTTTTTTTTTTTTGAGACGAAGTCTTGCTCTGGCACCCAGGCTGGAGTGCAGCGGTGCCATCTCCACCCACTGCAACCTCTGCTTCTCCTGGGTTCAAGCAATTCTCCTGCCTCAGCCTCCCGAGTAGCTGGAACTACAGGCACAGGCCGCCATGCCTGGCTAATTTTGTGTGTGTGTGTGTGTGTGCACGTGCACGTATTATAGTAGAGACAGGGTTTCAGCGCCTTGACCAGGCTGTTCGTGAACTCCTGAGCTCAGGCAATTTACCTGCCTCAGCCTCCCAAAATGCTGAGATTACAGGCATGAGCCACCACGCCTGGAGGTGAATGCTTTTAAGGCAGGCTTCAACTGGCTCTCTGTGGCCCATCAGTTCTGTCTCCCTATATTGGAAGTCAAAAGTTTCTTGCTTTAAATGCCCCGAATCTGTTTCCTGAGGCAGCAATACCTTGGCATCATGATTAGCTAGGGATCATTTGCTAGGGATATTGGCTAGGGACATGGTTTTCTCCCTGGAGTATCTGTCTTGTTTTTGACCCTGAGTTCCAACTACCTTGTTGTGAGGTGCTATACCTTATGCTGCCAGAAATGCCTTGTTTCTGGCGCAGGACTAATTATTTACCTGGATATATAGTTTAAGGTGCTAACTATGTGCCAGTCCCAGGAGAAGAGAATGCCACATGAAAAATGTTCTTCATATGAGAATTCAGCTATGGCGTCGAGGTGGACAGAGCAAAGAGCTTAGAGTCAGAGCTCCATCCTTCAAGTCCTGAATCTTGTCACTTAATCTCAGCCTCAGTTGCTGGGTTGTTGTGAGCGTTTAGTCAAAAAAATATAGGTGAAAACAAGCTGTAAAAATGCAAAGTATGGCTGGGTGCAGTGGCTCATGTTTGTAATCACTTTGGGAGGCCAAAGCAGGCGGAGGAGGCCAGGAGTTCAAGACCAGCCTGGCCAACATGGTAAAACCCTGTCTCTACTAAAAACACAAAACTTAGCCAGGCGTGGTGGTGCATATCTGTAATCCTAGCTACTCAGGAGGCTGAGCCATGAGAATCACTTGAACCCGGGAGGTGGAGGTTGCAGTGAGCTGAGATTGCTCTGCTGCACTCCAGCCTGAGCGACAGAGTGAGACTATCTCAAAAAACAAAAACCAAACCAAACCAAACCAAAACAAAACCCTGTAAAATATTATGCTATGCAAGGTATTATCATTACTCTTCTCTTTTCTTCACTACAATAAAGCAAAAGAGAGTAGAGCACTAAGGAGAAAGTGCACAGTTGAGTTTTCAGGATGCATGCCAAGGATTTGAGAATTAAAGTGTCTGAGTGCCACTACTTAGTTGCAGCAAATTTTATCATATCTTCTTTGATTTTAGTGGGAATATATAACATACGTGTATCAAATGAATTAAGTCATGGTCATCAGGACTAAGGTACTAAAGCTGCATCTCGAAGAATCGATTAGGGAACCTCTCAGTCACTACCTAGATATAATATGTTCTCTGAAAGGGCATCTTGTATAAATAAATTCATATTGGTGAAACGCTGGTTATCAAAAGTTTGAATTTTGTAATGGCAGGTTGTGTTACTGAATTAATACAGGAGCTTGATAAACATTGTAAAGCTGAGGCAGACAGAATCCTCTAACTGCATTTAAAATAATTGTGACGACGACTCTGCTTCAGATGCTTGAAGAACGGTGCACATACACAAACACAGTCAGGTTGGTTCATGCGATTCGATCCCAGTCACCTGAAACAGCTCTCAAGGATCCATGGTGGAGGACACCAAAAAATTAATATAAAACCCTATATTATAAGCTGACTTTCCAAGTAAAGGAATTCGAAACAAGAGAAACAGCTAGGATCAAAAAAGTAGGTCCCTCCAACTTCTGAAATAACATTCTGCATTTGAGCCTGATAATCTGTGGCTGTCTTCAGTCTAACCTTAAATGTTAAATCTTATAAGCAATGCAACCACTACTTTAAGAAATTATTTTGTAGTCTAATGGATTTCATTGTCAGGAAATGGTTTTTGATATTCAGCCAAAATCAAGCTTTCCAGAAACAAGTTTTATTTGTGCATTTCCCTCCTTTAATATTTATGTCTAAAGTAGATATTTCATTTAAGGGCTTCTTTTTTAGAGCTTCACATTGGTAGATGAGGAAAGGATGAAGAGGAGTTTATTCTTTTTCTTTTATAATTTCTTTTGTTTCTTATCTGTAGTAAAGTTAACTGCTAATATGGATAACTACTTTTCCACTGAGAACATGATAAATCTTTAGAAGGAGCAGCAGCACAGATAGGTGGGAATATTTGAACAGTACCTTGTAAGAGCTGCCGCTGGAAGTTCACCAAACAAACTAAATCTGTAAGAAGACTACTTCAACTTCAACAGCTTTAAGATTCTTTGTATTGCCATCATTCATTTGTAACTGGGGAGTTTTTACAGCCTTTCAAATCTTAGAGTCCTTTCAATCATTAGATGCCTTCAAGGGACAGAAGGCCTTAAAATGTGCTCCCGATCTCCCTAGTTGAAAAAGATACATAGACAGAGGGGAAAAGTCAAACAACAATACAAAAGCATTAATGCAAAGAACAGTGGGGTCTCTCCCTAATTTGACTTTCTCTACAGGTGGCCTGCAGCTGCGTCCAAACAGGTTACTCCATTGCCTTCCCATGAGCATGACAACAAAGTGCTATCTGTATTCACAAGAATACACTTAGTGGCATAGAACGATTCAGGTCTAAAAATAAGAAAAAAGGATTTTTCCTGCATAGCCTGAGGTAACTCTCTGCACCAGCAGAAGACAGTAGCACTCTTGTCTCCCTGACTGTGCCTAAACATAAAGGAATCAGAAACCTACTTCACACGATTCAAGGAGGTCCAGGGCCAGCAAGGAGTTGATTCACTCTATTTACATCCACGTGAGTCCCACTGACTACATACAGCAGATGGGCAGGCAAAATCAATAAGGAATATTCTGTTTTCAATTGGCTTCAAGGTAAACTATACATATAGATCTCTGAGATTGATACACCTGTTTAAATAAGTATTTTATCATGCTGGGCAACATTATGCTGAAATAAGCAAGATTAGAGCATGCCCATTTGGTCAGGCTTAAAAATAATTGATCGGGCCACCTTCACTAATTTCATTTAAGGAGAGACATACACCCTGTCTGTGTGGTTATTTTGCTGGGAATATGACAAGGAGATGAAAAGCCAGAAAAATGTTTGTGTTGGATGAATAACACTCCTAAAATTGATTTCTAACTTATGTATTAATACTTAAATATCTGATGAAGTGAATTTCCAATAATATTGCTTCTTGAATATAACATTTACTTGTGAGGGAGTTCAGTGGGTCTCTGGAGAATCTCTCTTTTCTTCCTCCCTCCCTCCCTTCCTTCTTTCCTTCTTTGCTTTTTCTCCCATTTTCTGTCTTATCTCCAAAGCATGTATTCACATTCTTTCCTTTCTTGGAATCTATACTCTTCCCAGTTCACCAGGCTGATTTAGGAGCAAGTACATAGAGGGTGCTTTCCCACTCATCCCTGAAAACAAACAAATAAACAAACAAAAAGAACAACAACAAAAAATCTGTTCCCTCCTGTCCTCCCCTTCCTGCATTTCCCAGGGAGCCATCCTTTTTGGAATGCAACTGTATTTCCATTCCCAGGGCCAAGCGGGTCATCTCTGAGATATGTTTAATCCTTACTGACCCAAGAAGTATGAATCCCCACTTTTCTTCTAAATCCATGTCTTACAAATGATTTTGTCAATTGCTTCACTCCAGAGCTATCTTCTTTTTCAACTTTTTGATAGCTCTGCCTTTTCCTGTCCAGTTAGAAAGCTGTATAAAGTTATTTTGTAACGTGTACACGACAACCATTAGTAAAAACTTTTCTCTACTTTGGATATCCAGATGGTTCCAATTTCTTTCCTTATTTCTCCTTAAACCTCCACCTATATTGTTTTATGAAGATATATTATTTAAGAACACCTCATAATAACATACTTTTGCTGATGCATGCCAAAAAAAGACTAGCTGATTTTCTTTTAGAATTCAATAAAGAGGAAAAGAATGAATTTAATAGTGATTAATGAATGCCTTACTGTTTTATGTTATATGAAAACAAAACCTTGAAATATATATCTTGTAAAAAGGTAAGATAAGTATCTAGTAGTCAATGCTCATTGTTAAGTGAAGGCACATAGCTGGTACTGGGATAAAATTAACAAAGCATTCCCAGAGAAAGTCACGAACAATTGAGTGACCATAATAAAAAGGAAATAGATGCAAGTTAAGCTACATAATAGTTTTCTTATATTAACTGAGACAACCCTAATAAAATGCAACCTGAAATATGACTCTTAGAAATTAGAATAGAAAACTAAATCCTGTATCACACAAAATTTTAAGCACCAGATGAAGTAAAAAATTCTTAATTATACTTATGATTGGTATGTGAAGGACAAGTATTTACTAAGGGAAAGGTGATAGTCTCTAATTCACTTCATCAGAATAATCATAGAGCTCAACTTTTAAGTGGTCCTATCCCATGTAGTTAGCCACATTCTGCCCTCTTGTATTTGAAACTATGACTTTTGCTTGATTGCTGACTAATGCAAATTTTAAGGTCTATGAATATCAGCTATATCAAAATAAGGCATTTAGCTTTCAAAATTTATTCTATTGCCTTTCCCTTGCTATCATGTCTACTCCTACACTCCCTAGCAAGAAAGTTTCTAAGATTAAGCAAGATAAAGATTTTGAAGAGACATCAGCACAGGCCATTTAAAACATTATAACTTTTAAAAAAAAAATAAATAAAGAGACTACCCCTTTGAAAAAAAAAAAAAAAAAAGT
>NW_016811928.1:1990454-2000121 GCF_001698545.2 Rhinopithecus bieti
AAAAAAAAAAAAAAAAAGTATGAAGAGAAATTGAACAGTGTTTGGAGAGTAAGTGAGGTAAGTTGTTCGGTTTCCTTCAAACTTAGCAGTTCTGTTATTCTAAGCTATGAAGACCAGTTTCGGGACTTCTACCATCATCCATGTTCTTCAGTCAAACGTTCAGAACTACGATATTGCTTTAGGACAGAGATTAGCAAACCATGGCCTGTGACTAAATCTGGCTTGTGACATATATAGGTAACATATTTTAAAAATAGGTCATATTTTAAATGTGACATGCATTAAGGAATAGCATTCATATAGCTGACACTTTTTAAAATGCTATTTTCATTGCATTTCCTTAGCTTTTAAAAAACATTAGATTGTAATAAAAAATACAATGAGAGATAAATATACATTTGTGCAGATGAATCTTTTACCTAAAATCAACTGAGAGTTCACCAAAATCATCTAAAATACTACAGTAGCTGGTATCATCATAGACAAGTTCTTTAAAGTCCACTTTTTCTGGCAATTGATTTAATGTACTTTATGAGTCTCTAAGCTCCTTCAAGGCAGCAGGTAATTTCACTGTAGTAGTTAAATGAGATGAAGTTTGTAAAAACAATTTAAAGCAGTACAAAACTATGTAAAGTAGTAGTCATGGTTGTGACACCAGTAGCAGAAGTAGGTGTTTAATAAATATTTGTTGGATGACTTAAATGTTGGCTCCATTCTGAACTATGATTTTAAGAGTTTTAACTGCTAAGAAGAATTTGTGCAGATGAAATAACTGATTAGGATATGAAGGCCTACTGGGTTATATATGATGTGAATACTCCACTAGTTATGCAATGCTTGGAATTCCAAGTGGGAGTTTCACTCATGGAAGAAATACAGTATGTGGCCCTGTGACTAAAAGATAATAGGAACTATTGAAGATGGAGATTTTTTTCCACTTGGTCCTGGGCACGGAATCAAAATCTAAGTTTAACTTGGTGATATTTAAAAATGCATAACATGCAAAAGTCTGCAATCATTCTGTTTCTCAGCTAGTGAAAATAGAAGTCTACAGCATAGTATGTGTCAATTTTGAAAATATAGCCAAATCAGGCCGACAAGAAAAATTTTAAGTAAATAACTTCATCCATGTGTTTAGTACCATCCATGACTCTATGCCAAATTCACTTCAAGTTCCCTTCTTCAGCAACTTCTTTTATAACATGTGCCTGCAGCTATTAACTATCTGAAGTGTTGATGAGGATAGGAAAGAAATTACTTTCATGGTTATGTTTTAGGGGGGCATTTGGAATTCAACAATATGTGACAGAAACAGCTTCAGCTAGAAATAATCTGTTAAGAAAAACACCTGAATTCTAAGCAAACAATTTAGCCATTTAAAACTCATGGAGGCAGACACACAATATAAGAAATAGCAAAACTGAAAACAAAATTAGAGAAAAGTGATCCATGTCACTCAGTAGCAATGGAAAGGGTCAAGCATAGATTAGACTAGAAATACGAGATGAATTCTTTGTGAAAATATTGGATATTGACTTTTGGATCAAAAGTGTTTTCTGGTCTCTGAGACATACATTTCTGGCTTTGGTAGTTATGGCTTCATTTCTTTCTCATGTATTATTTGTTTCTGATTGACAATATTTTCATTGTGTTTTAGTTACCACTAATTTTTTTTTTTTTCTGTGTAGATGGCGGGGGTGGGGGATCTTGCTTTGCTACCCAGGCTGGTCTCAAACTCCTGGTTTCAAGCGATCCTCAACACTCACATTGCCCATTGCTCATGCTCAGATTAATTTTTGTGATAATTGTGCATTAATAGGAACTTACATGTTCACACATCTTTCCCAAGGTACATTATTCTCTGCTAGTAGGAAAACTATTTAGACTCTCATCTATGGACAGCAACAACACTATTCAAATGTCTAAGTTCGCTAACATGGTTTTTTGTTCTTCCATGTGGAAGCATCTAGATATATGGCATTTGGTGAATAGGCAAATACATGGTTTACTCCATAGCAAACACTTCTTCCAGAATCTATTTCTTGTGTTCCTATTTGCTGTTGGTGGTTTGTTTTTAAGAAAGTACATAGGCCTCCCTCTGTTTAAGACTCTCAGCTTCACTTTGCAACCTTGAACAACGTACCCCTACTCTCCCTTCCTTTCCAATGTTTAATGTATTTCTCAGGGTTTTTGTCCCCCACAGACAAGTTGCATACTTTCTAACTTCATAAAATAAAATAAAACAAAACTTGTTTTTTTTAAAAAAAACTTATTTTTTAAGATAAGGTCTTGCTGTCTCCAAGGATGGAGTGCAGTAGTGCGATCATAGCTCATGTCAGCCTCGAACTCCTGAACTTAAGTTATCCTCTCACCTCAGCCTCCCGAGTAGCTGGGACTGAAGGCATACACCATGCCTGGCTAATTAAAATTCTTTATCTTTTATGTTTTTATGGAGATGGGGTTTTGCTTTGCTGTCCAGGCTGATCTTGAGCTCCTGGCTTCAAGTGACCCTCCTGCCTCAGCTTCCCAAAACACTGATATTACAGGTGTGAGCTACTGAGCCCAGCCCAAAAAGAGTGAACTGCTCATTGCTGCAGTAGATCAGGCCGGGCATAATAAAGGGGTAAGGTATAATGTGACTGACTCCATTGGGTGGCTACCCAAGCCAGCTACTCACCTCTTTCCCTTTAGCCACCTTACAGCGCATGGTGACCATCTGTGTAACATAGCATGATGGCCTCGGAATTTTAACACATGTATTTCACTTAATACAACTGAAGTCTTTACTTCCAGAAATACTAAAGGCATTTGAAGTTTTAAACTGTGATCACTCCTTTAGCCACATTTGATGCTATTTTTGACCAAGATTTGATCTGTATCTAGACTTTTATTTTACACCCCACAAATGAGACTTACTTGTTTCATGGAGTTTCTTTGGATTTACCCACTAGTTTAGACGTTATTTGTTAGCCTTAACTTCATGCATTTCAGACATTCCTACTGGGATAATGTAGCTTATTCTTGAAATATGTCCTTATAATATCTGCTATGGTCTGTATGTGTCCTGGAAAATTCATTGTTGGAAACAACCCTCAATGCAACAGTGCTGGAAGGTGGAGACTTTGGGGAGGAGTTTAGGTCATCAGAGCTTTGCCCTCATGAATGGATTAATGCCACTACAAAAAGGGTTTGCAGGAGTAGGCCCACCCTCTCTTGTTCTTCTGCCTTCTGCCATGAGCACATGGCAAGAGGACCCTCACTAGATGCAAGTATATTGATCTTGGACTTCCCAGATCCCAGAACTGTGAGAGAATAAACTTCTGCTTTTTATAAATTACCCAGTTTTAAGTATTTTATTATGGCAGCAGCAATTGATAATACCTTTTCAAAAGAATCTGTTGATATTGAACTCTCAGGTGTGTTCGCTTGAAATTGTTTTTGTTTTACTACAGACCTTAAGAAACAAACGTAAAATATTTGTTTAAAAGTTATTTTCTCATGTGAGTAAATGCTATTTGCTTAACAAAACTGTTACTTTCCACCTTTCTGTGACGTTTTTAAAAGTTAAATATTTCTCCTTTGAGATTAAGGTCTCTCTTCAATTAGAGTTGAGAAGGGAACAACTGGAAGGAATTACTAGGCTAATTAAATGCTCACTCCTATCAAGCTGGCGACTGGCATCTTGAGAGATTGCTGGACTAAATGGTTCTCATGATTGGTCTCTTGCTTTCTCCTAGAAAGGTGATGTTAAGACATTTCCTCATAAACTGGATTAAAGGTAGACTTTCTACATTCAATTGTATTTGTATTGAGATCTATAGGCTTAAATATATACATATTATGTATCCTAAATTATAATTTCAGTATTGCTCTTACAAAATAAAATTTTATATTTTATCTATTAAATTTTGCATTTAAGCGAATCAACTAATAGTGATATTAAAATATGAGATTTCCCAGATTTTGCCATTATTTTCTGAATTACAAATTCTCAAAACTCTGCTTCCTATCATTTATGCTTTCAATCCAGTTAGTAGCCATGTATTACCAAGCTTGAGGGAGGGGCAGGAAGAGGACAAGAATAGGAGAGGACTGTTTAAATTAGTGAGAAGTAAAAATTGTAGTCAAATTTGACATAATTTGAAATAGGATTCTTATGTATTATTGAGGATAATAAATGGTTCTTAGTGGAAGTCCTTAGAGGGTCTGAATAAATGATTAGTTATGAGGGATTTATAGTTAGAATATTACTTTTGTGAAGATATACAGATACCTCTAAAATAATTTAGAACACTTAAAGTGTTCCTGGAATTTTGGAAATATTTTCTGTGAAGACTTTATGCATAATGAACAGGTAAACATCAATCCATTCTCTCTCAAGTATGTATGAATCATTAATTAGTGCAACATGAATTATTTGTAAAGATTAATACAGACTATTCTAGAGCACTGACTTAGTGGTTTTAAATACAAGCAAGGATAACAATTTGGGTAAGGATTAATACAAATGCTAGTTTATAAATAAATATAAATATACCTAACTTACTTTCAGAGATTATTTTAGGCAAATACGGTGGCTTTGGAAATGGTGGCTTTTATTCAAATAATTGTTGTAAATTTAAAACCAATTTAAAGTGATCATCCTACAAGGTGACACAAGACCTCCTTGCCCAGCTATATTTTAAAGGCAGACTATGAGTTGTAACTCTTCACAAGTATTCAATTTTAAATTTAAGGTGCCTTTCCTCCAACTTCTCTGATTCCATCAACCCTGTTTCTCTGGGGTTGTTATGCATTGAAAGTTTTAACATTGTTTGAACAGTAAAAATTACACCCTTTTGCTTGTTTCTAATTCCAGTAGCACGTTTTGCTTCACAAAGACAATAATATGGGTTGAAAAGTCTCTGTTCTGATGCACTAGATGATTCTTTTCATGTTGACTCAGTCTAAAAGGACTTCCATGTTAATGCAAATTAAAATCATAGTATTCTTCCGTAGCTAGGCCACATTTCCATTCTAAGGTCTTCATTTCAATTCCTGGTAGAATCTGCATGCCACATAATCCTGGAGAATAGAACCAACACCATCTCCACTTGGCAGCAAGCAAGGGTGGTTTGGGGAAAAGTTGAGTGAGTTCCTCTCTACTAAAGAAAACCAAGATGGTGCCTTCACCGTAAAAATGCTTCTTTACATAAAAAGTAATGTCTAATACCCTCAAATTAATTTTCAATTTCAGTTTAAGGCATGGATCTTGGTTTGAATATAAATGCCCCTGGAAAAGACAATACTTTGGAAGATTCTTTATATTTTATATCTTAATGTTTATGAGGTTCAGCTACTTTTCTGCAAGTGGGTTTTAGAATAAGAGACAAAGAAAAAGTATAGGAGAAATATGCATCTCAGAGGACTTAGGAGATGGTATCCTCAAGAAAGGAGGAATGGGCAAGATATTTAAGCAAATTCCTCCTTCATCACAATCTCATGCAGGGCTGCCCCAATATGTACACATTTATTCATTTTTTTGACTAGTCTTAATTTGGCACCTACTATATTCCAGGTAGTACACTAGGCTCTGAGGGTACAAAATTAAACATCATTTATTTGCTGAGTTTAGGAATCCTATTCTAGTGGAGGAGGAAGAAACCAACAATCAACAAAACATAACGACAAATGTGTAAGCGAAGATGGTACAGGATTCCACAGGGGCATTACATAGAATAGAAGGACTCTTATCTGCAAACTGTTTCTGGAGTTAGAATCTTTATTTTTGGAACATGAGATTGATACTCATTTAGTATAAGGCATTTTGGATCCAGTCAACCATTGCTGTCCTGACATTATCAGCTCTAGGAAGGGCTCAGGATCTGATGCCAGCAAAGTTGAAAATATTTTAATATCTGGTCAAGTCAGCTGCTCTGACAGCAATTGATTTGCTGAATGTCAAATTGGTTAACTCTGGAATTTAATGGATTTTAATAAGGTTTGGGATGGGATAAATCTAAATAATGGTTGAATAAGTATTTACCAATTTAGTTTTTTGTATTTTGGTTAAATAGAAGGACCATCTCTAAATACAGATTTACATCATGGGCATGAAGGCAGCACCACTCTTCATTTTATGGATTATAATATGCCTTGACACAATCCAGGGAATTGGAAGGTAGAGTTGACACTCCATCATTTGCTTGTACGGTTGTGTCTTTTCCTAAAACTGAACAGTGTAAGCAGGGGGTGATTATAGATGTTAACTTTGATGCTGCTGACATTTGTCACCTTCTGTCATAACCTTAACATTATTTAAGCATATTTGTGGAAGGCCTTCCTGATTGTTCAAAGCACAACCTAGAATTCTGAAATGTACAGACTCCTGTAACATTTGCTCCATCAGCAATCAACACATCAGATTTTCTTTGAGAGGTAAATATTATGTGTCATGTTCCATAGGGGAAAACATTAAGAACTGCTGTGGCATGGCCTTTGACAATTTTTTTCCCTATTTTCCCTTTGTTTTAGAGGTTACTTACATCAGAAACAAAATAGGCTGTGAATTTCTCTTTGTCCTTCATCAATCAAAGCTGATCAATTATAAGACCAGGAAAACTGGATCACAACTCCAAGCTACATGGTCATATTACATTCATATTATTACTAAAAGCCACATCTATATTCCAAACTGGGATACTATAACCCCTTTGTCATTTTCCAATAAAAATACCATACCAAATAGGCCGAGCACACCGTAATTAGCAGCTGGCGGAGAAAGCTGTAAATCTGTATGAGTTCTGAACGATTTGCTTACATTGTTGCTTTGTTGACAAATGATGCTGTACATGTTAATGTTCCTGAAATGTCCCCATTGCACCTGACGTGCCAATAAATGCCAGCCAGCTGTATGAATTATGGAAATAAGATTTTTGTTTATGAAGGTATCTCAGACATTTATTTTACAGCATTCCTCTCGACAGATTTAATGTCTGGAGTTACATTGAGAAGATATTTGCTACCTGACATAATGGATAATGGAAACTTTAAAGGCTCTTTTTTCCTCCTTTTAATGATGAGATTAATACATCTACACACGCACACACATGCACACACATATATATGTATTTTAACACTTACCCTGTGACTTCATAATTTGCTGTTTATTTTTAAACATCACACATTCCTGCTTAAGAGTTAAATAATGTATCAGTTTCCAATTAATAGTATAAGGGGATGAATACTTAGAATTATATACCAATAATTTTCATTTCCATTTCAATCATTTTTGTAATGTGCATGTAAATAGCACATAAATATTTTGCACAGATGATATTATTTCACATTTGTTGATCTATTACTTTATTGTTGGTTTAAAAGAGCTTTACTTGTGGGTGTTTCTTTTATATATTTCATCGGTATTTAAGTTAAGGCTCTGTAGAAGTTAGCACTCAATAAATAGTTTTATCTCTAATATACTTTAAAATAATATATGCTATGGCTGGGAATTCTACAGATTTACCTCATTGCCCATTGTACCATTTAAACTCCTTATTCAGATGGGAGATTTAATTAATGCAGTATTATGAAAGAGCTCTCATATAAGATAAAAATTACCTGATCACATTATCATAAAATAACCACTGGTTCTGAATCCTATAAACCTAACAATAAAATAAATTAGATCATACTCATGTAAAAGCCTTGTCTTCTAACATCAAAATAAAATGTATAATTTCCAGATGTGAATGCCAATCTTCTCAAGTTTTGATCTTCAAAACATTTGTGTAATAGAGGCTCACTATCATCTTTAAATTATTCTACTTTGCCACAGGTCAAAGGTAATTAGAAATTATGATTCCTGGGTGATAGCCATTTTTTTGTTTTCAGGTTCACTGCTAAGGAATGGATTGAATCAATACCTAAACCAGCTTATAGGTAGGTGTCCAACAAGCATTTGGGTTTGAACATTGAACTACAAATGATTTGCCATATCAAGTGACTTGTATTTTAGGGAAGACGCCAATGAGTCCTATGTGAGTGACTGGCTGCATGATTTTTACCTGGATTAAATTATTTAGTTGATTTTTCCACATACAGGCCAATGTCCCATATGAGTCCAATTTGTCCACAAAAATGCTTGATATGCTTTCCCACATCTTCTTCAGGTTCTCCTATGCTATCTAAACTCTCAAGCAGCAGTAGAACAAAAGTGTCTCTTTATGGAACCTTGAACAACGGCGCCAATGGAATGATGCATATATAAATAGAGAGAAAAGTCAAATCACCTTTGTGACCAAAGGTAATTCCCTTTGAATGTTTATTTCCCCACAAAAGAATCCAGATGGCAAAAATGATGCTTAAATAAATGCTGGCTACAGCTCAATTCTTCTGGTTCGTATTGGCTACTATACAAATGACACTCACATTTCTATATTAACCATTTCACAGGTTTTGTATAAAGCATAAGCTAAGTGTCCAAGGGCCCTTTGTGTTCAAAGAGTTAAGTCTTCTCTTCTTGGCATAGCTGCTCTAGTCTGCATTTGCTCAAAGGAGGATTAAGGGTAATGTGCAGCAGAGGAACAACTTAAGGAGACCTGGACTATATCTCTCCCCTCAATATACCTGCACAACGACAAACACAGGGCTGCAGACTCCACTCTCCAATTCTCTTTCACATGCATGGAATTCATTGAAACTAATGGGAAGGAAATTATAGTCATCTCACAGGTCTCCTAACTATAGGTTTCTATATGGATAAATTTAACTTGTCAAGGTTTCTTACAGAATGACACAACTAAAGTCAAATAGTCAACTAAGAATAGCAGAAAAACCTAAAAGTATTCAATTCCCCCATTTCAGTTAAATAAAACCAGATACATCATAGGCAAAGATCAGAGTTTGACTGGAGATTTTCCAAAATGATGCTATAATTTCTTGCTGAGTTATGAAGTCAAACACATATAAAGTAATAAATTTCTGAACAAAATAAAGATATTTCACTTATTATATGAGAGTATAATTTTTAAAATGAATTGTTTATAAACAAACAAGGATATATTAGGATTGGCAGAAAAAAATGAGGGAATTACTGAACGGTATTTGACTGTCATTCAGAAAGGGCATATTATCCAGGAAACATTGAATTTAATAAATAATATTTGAAACAGAGATATGGACTATAGTGCTTTATTTGTACAAAATAAAGTGATAAAGTCATGTTTCTTCAGACACAAATCCTTCTCAAAATAGAGTTATAAAAATATTATCCTGGCCGGGTGCAGTGGCTCACAACTAATCCCAGCACTTTGAGAGGCTGATGTGGGCGGATCACCTGAGGTCAGGAGTTCGAGACCAGCCTGGCCAACATGGTGAAACCCCATCTCTACTAAAAATACAAAAATTAGCCAGGCATGGCAGCAGGCACCTGTAATCCCACCTACTCAGGAGGCTGAGGCAGGAGAACTGCTTGAACCTGAGAGGCGGAGGTTGCCTGAGCCGAGATTGCACCATTGCACTCCAGCCTGGGGGACAAGAGCAAGACTTTGTCTCAAAAAAAAAAAAAAAAAAAAAAAAAAAAAAACTTATCCCAGAAACACTTGCATAATAATAACAATAATAATAGTCATCTATTTCACTTGAGTTTCACATTAAAACTTTATAAATTAGGAAGTATTATTAGCCT
>NW_016811929.1:0-1735 GCF_001698545.2 Rhinopithecus bieti
CCCCCTAAGTTGTGTTTTATTTAAAGATCAAAAAAAATTGACAAACCTTTAACCATACCAAGAAAGAAAACAGAAGACTCAAATAACTAATATCAGAAATGAAAGAGGAGGACCAGAAAAATGGCAGATAGGAGACAGAACTAATGTAAAACTCCCACTTAGATGGACAGAAAAGCATGTGGAAACTCACATTGTAAACTTTTGCTCCAAGAACAACCACAGGAATACCAAGAAAATGGTAAGAATTCACAGGCCCTTTGAAAGTAGCAGCTGGCACTGCAATCTCCATGAGACAGCTGAAAAACTGTGAGTTCCCAACATGTGAGAGGGGGCAATATCTGCCTCTGAACACTCACCACTAGTGGGGAACCTAAAAGCTAGATCATGGGAGAAGAATTTAACCTTATCTAGTGCTGAAATGGATTTAGGGAGCTGAACGATATATAAAAGATGAAGAGGGTAATTATATAATGACAAAAAGATTAGTCTAACAGGAAAATATCACAATCCTAAATATATATGCACCTAACACTGGAGTTCCCAAAATTATAAAACCATTACTACTAGACCTAAGAAATGAGATAGATGACAACACAATTATAGTGGGGGACTTCAATAATCCACTGACAGCACCAGACAGGTCATCAAGACAGAAAGTCAACAAATAAACTACGGACTTAAACTATACCCTAGAACAAATGGACTTAACAGATATTTACAGAACATTCTACCCAACAACTGCAGAATATACATTATTTTCTTCAGTACATGGAACATTCTCTAAGCGAGACCACATGATAGACCACAAATCAAGTTTCAGTAAATTTAAGAAAAACGAAATTAAATCAAATACTCTCTCAGACCACAGTGGAGTACAACTGGAAATTAACTCTAAAAGGGACCCTCAAAACTATACAAATACATGGAAATTAAATAACCTGTTCCTGAATAATCTTAGGGTAAACAATGAAATCAAGATGGAAATTTAAAAATTCCTTGAGCTGAATGATAATAGTGACACAAACTATCAAAACCTTTGTGATACAGCAAAAGCAATACTAAGAGGAAAGTTCACAGCATTAAATGCCTGAAAGAAGTCTGAAAGAATACAAATAGACAATCTAAGGTCACATCTCAAGGAAGTAGAGAAAAAAGAACAAACCAATCCCAAACCCAACAGAGGAAAATAAATAACAAAGGTGAGAGCAGAACTAAATTAAAACAAATTAAAACAAATTAAAACAAAAGATAAATAAAACAAAAAGCTGGTTCTTTGAAAAGATAAACAAAATTGATAGATCATTATTGAGATTAACCAAGAAAAGAAGAGAGAATATCCAAATTAGGTCAATTCGAAACAAAATGAGAGATATCACAAATGATACCACAGAAATACAAAAGATCTTTCAAGGTGACTATGAGCACCTTTGTATGTACAAACTAGAAAACCTAGAGGAGATGAATAAATTCATGGAGATATACAACCATCCTAGGTTAAATCAGGAAAAAATAAAATCTCTGAACAGATGAATGACTGTAGTGAGATTGAAACCATAATAAAAAAAAAATTGCCACCAAAAATCTCTATGACCAGGCAGATTCACAGCTGAATTCTGTCAGACATTCAAAACAGAATTGGTTCCAACACTACTGAAACTATTACAAAAGATAGAGAAAGAGAGAATCCTCCCTAAATCATTCTATGAAACTAGTATGGCCGGGCACGGTGGCTCAA
>NW_016811930.1:0-1057 GCF_001698545.2 Rhinopithecus bieti
AGTTCTAGAATGGTTTCCTATATACTTTTCCTTCCTCTGTTTCTCTTGCCTTTTTTTCTTGAGTTCCTATGTGGTGCATGTTGGGTCTCCTGGACTGAAGTCAATTTTTTCTATATTTTCTTTCCTATTTTCCATCTCTTAAGTCTTTGTGTTCTACTTTCTGGAAATTGGTTTTTCACTCTTCCAACTCTTCTGTTGAAATTTTTACTTCTGCTATTTTTACTTCTGCTATCTTAATACCTATGAGCTTATTATTTTATGAATGTGCCTTTTTTCCCCAAACAACCATGTTTGTGACTTCTCAATTTTTTTTTTTTTTTCTGTTCGTTTGGGTCTCTGTCTCTCACACTAGAAGTCTCTCTCTGTCTCTCTCTCTCTCTTTCTTTTTTTTTTTTTTTGAGACAGGGTCTCACTCTGTCACCCAGGTTGGAGTGCAGTGATATGATCACGGCTCACTGCAGCCTCAACCTCTCAGGCTCAAGCAATCCTCCCACCTCAGCCTCCCAAGTAGCTGGGACTACAAGCATGTGTCACCATGCCTGGCTAGTTTTTTATTTTATGTAGAGAGAGGATTTCTCTACGTTGCCCAGGATGGTCTCAAACTCCTGGGCTTAAGCAAACCTCCTGCCTCAGCCTCCCGAAGTGCTGGGATTACAGGCCTGAGCTACCACGTCTAGCCTGTAAATCTCATTCTATGTGGGATGGCCCTTGGCTGCCCATTCACATCTAAGGGAAAGGCACTAACCCTGCTTGTACACAGGTAGGGCTAGTTGCTCAGTAGGCTTCAGTGTGAAGAGACAAAGCAATAAGCTGGCTTTCTTTATTTTTTGAGACGGAGTCTCACTCTGTCGCCCACGCTGGAGTGCAGTGGCGCGATCTTGGCTCACTGCAACCTCCGCCTCCCAGGTTCAAGCTATTCTCCCGCCTCAGCCTCCTAAGTAGCTGGGATTACAGGTGTGCACCACCACGCCCAGGTAATTTTTGTATTTTTTTTTTTTTTTTTGAGACGGAGTCTCGCTGTGTCACCCAGGCTGGAGTGCAGTGGCCGGTCTCAGCT
>NW_016811931.1:0-1059 GCF_001698545.2 Rhinopithecus bieti
TTGGCCTCCCAAAGTGCTGGGATTACAGACGTGAGCCACCGCGCCCGGCCCATGACTTCTCTTTTACTTAATCACCAGAGGCAACTCAGAAAAAAAAATCATGTGTCCCGGATTAAAGAATAATCATCGATACAGTAGTGTTAGTGGGAGAAACTAGAAACCACGGTTTATTGAATGAAAAGGTCTATCAGAGTCTGGAGGCCTGCCTGGGTTATAGGCTCTTTCAAACCTGTAATCATGTGAACGTGAGTGAACTTCTCTCAGCCTCAGTTTCTCTATGAATGCCTGCAGAAGTCACAGCACCCACCTCACAGCTGCCTTGTGAGTAATAAATAACACCGCAGATCTCAAATCACCATGTGAATTGTCAAGGAATAGAAAGCGGTATTATTCATATGAAAAATAAACTTAGTGACAAAAACACTTAAGCATTTATATTTTTTAGAACTTTGTTCTAAAGTTTGAGAATTTTAATGCATTGTAATAAAAAATATACTTCATGAAAAAATAAGAGAATGAAAGATTTGATCCTATTCTATCCGTGTTTGAATTTTTATGTCTAGAGGGAAAGCCTAATCTAGAAATTGCAACCAAGTCCACAAGTGTGTTGTTTCATCTTCAGTGTTAAGCAAGCTTTGTTTTGTTTGTTTTTTACATAAATTGCCAACATTTAAAGCTGTAAGATTTTCTCATTAAACAAACCCTGAGCCAGGTGTGGTGGTGCACACCTGTAGTCCCAGCCACTTGGGAGCCTGAGGTGGGAGGATCGTTTGAGCCCTTCAGTTCAAGGCTGCAGTGAGCCATGACTGCACCACTGCACTCCAGCCTGGGTGAGAGAGTGAGACCCTGTCTCAAAAACAAAAACAAACAAACAAAAAACAGCCCTAAACCAAAACAAAAACCCAGGATTTTCAGTTTCTTTCAGAAAAATTAAAGCGGAATTCATAGCACAACTGATTGGTGTTTTCTACAGCCCACTGTGCCCACTCCTGGGCTGTTTGCTACCCTGGGTCAGCCACAGCCAAGGTACCACCTGGTGTCACTTTCCTACCAGGAGGC
>NW_016811932.1:0-1433 GCF_001698545.2 Rhinopithecus bieti
CTCCTTGATTCTTTTAGTCTCTCCTTTTCTTTTTTTAATGGATCCTGTTTCACTTTAAGTGACAATAAAATGTGTCCTATAGATTTAGAAAATTAATAAGTAGAAAATTTAGCATTTACTCACTGACCTTTCCTTGTACATTGATAAAAAATTGTACCACATCTGTATACAAATGTTCATTGAATGAATAAAAATGGCAGCATTTAACTAATTAAATTGAACACTAAAATTATGGCTTTAATTAAAATGTTTAAGCCTACCTAATATCTAAAACCATTAGAGGTGCCATAAAGAGTATAGAATAATTACACAGAATAATTTATTTTTTTTCTGAGACAGAGTCTCACTCCGTCGTCCAGGCTGGAGGGCAGTGGTGTGATCTCAGCTCACTGCAACCTCTGCCTCCTGGGTTCAAGCAATTCTCCTGCCTCAGTCTCCTGAGTAGCTGAGATTACAGGTGTGCACCACCATACCCAGCTAATTTTTGCATTTTTAGTAGAGACAGGGTTTCGCTATGTCGGTCAGGCTAGTCTCGAACTCCTGACCTCAGGAGATCCACCGGCCTTTCTCTCCCAGATTGCTGGGATTACAGGTGTGAGCCATTGTGCTTGGCCCAGAACAGTTTTAATCTGAATAAGAAGTGTAATATTAGTTACTAGATGCTTTGGAATTACATAAGTGAAGACGATTAATTGCATTCTTGGCTCAGTTTCCCTTTGTTGTATACTAATAGCTGCCTTTCTACCCACTTTTAATTTGAACACTGACTTAATATATGTATATATACACACACATATATACACACACGTGTGTGTGTATATGTATACACACACACATATATATTTTAGTATAGAAGATCTCCAATGGAAAGTTTTGAAAAGACTACTATTTTAACTTTTTAGTAACATTTTTGTTTTTATTCACCAAAGGGACTATTTCTAACAAGTGGCTAGTGGTGTTCATAAACTTTATAACTATGTTTCTATCTATCTACAATGATTCTTGATCATCTGTGTGTCAAATACATAGTTTCTTGTATCTGACTCTTTTCCCTGCCACAGAAGGAAAACAATTAACCTCTACAGTACTAAATTTATGTATATGTTAAGCTGGCTCTCACGAATTCTTGTTTTTCTTCTAGCCTTCTTTTCACTTCTTTTGGGAAAATTTGGGATTAGTTGATCATAAAGACACTATTCTTTCATTTGGAACACACATTAAGAATACCTTAACTAGATAAATAGTTAAAACATTACAAATAAAAAATAGAAATCTTTAAGCTTTTCCCCTTTAATATCACCTCTCATATTCAACATAGTATTGGAAGTCCTAGTCAGAACAATCAGGCAAGAGAAAGAAATAGAAGGCATCCAAATTAGTAAGGAGGAAGTCAAGTTTCTCCTCTTTCCTGATAATATAGTCTTATATCTAGA
>NW_016811933.1:0-1481 GCF_001698545.2 Rhinopithecus bieti
GAAAGGAAAAGTCTTCAGAGCGAAACTGGAGAGAAGCTTTCTGAGGAGTCGCTTTTGACGTGTGCATTCCACTCACAGAAATTTACCTTTCTTCTCCTAGGGGATTCCGGAATCCCTTTTGGAGAAAAAGCTTCCAAGAGATATTCAGTAGTATACCGACGACTATGGTGAAAAGGAAAATATCCTCAGACAAAACTGGAAAGAAGATTTCTGTGAAACTGCTTTGTCTTAGATATATTTTTTCGTCTTGCATAGTTAAAACTGTAATTATATTACGCAGTTTGGAAACTCCGTCATGCACATATGTACGAAGGGACGTTCGGGAGCACATTCAGGCCCACGGTGAAAGAGGAGATATCTTCAGATAAAACTGGATAGAAGCTTTCTGAGAAACTACTTTGTGATGTATGCATTCCACTCAGGGAGTTATACCTCTTTTCTCACAAGGTTGTGTTTGAAAACTGTTCCTGTGAAACGGAAAAAGTGATATTTCAGAACGCATTGAGGACTACGGTGAATGGTGAAATATTCTGAAATAAAATCGAGGAAGAAACGTTCCAAGAATCTGCTCTCTGAAATGTGCATTCACTTCACAGATTTAATGCTTACTCTCTGTTGCCAAGTTTTGAAACTCTGTCTTTGAAGAAACTGTGCAGGGATATTTAGTGATGCCCAGAGTCTTGTGGTGAGTGAGGAAACGTCTTCCGATGAATTCTGCAGAGAAAAGTTCAGAGCCACTGCTTTGCGATGTGTGTATTCGTCTCCTAGAGTTAAACCATTCTTTCGATTGAGCAGCTTGAAATCACTGTTTTTGGTGAATCTGAGGAAGGACATTTAGGAATGATCCTTATTATATGGAGAAAGAAATCTCAGGTAAAATCCAGAAGGAAACTTTCTGTGAAGCTGCTCTGTGTCATCTTAATTTCTCTCACTCAGATGAGCCTCTCTTTTCATTGAGCAGTTTTCTAGCCCTGTGTATGTGTAGCGTGTGATGGGATATTCGAGAGCACTTTCAGGCCAATGGTGAAAAAGGAAATATGTTCAGACGGAAACTGGAGAGAAGCTTTCCCAGGAACTGCTTTGTGACGTGTTCATTCCACTCACAGTGTTATACCTCTCTTCTCATACACCGTCAGGGAAACCCTTCTGGAGAAACAGGTACCAAGGGACATTCGGGAGCATGTTGATGCTGATGGTGAAAAGGGAAATAACCTCAAACAAAACTGGAAAGAAGCTTTCTAGGAAACTACTCGGTGATATGTGTTATCATATCACATAGATAAAGCTTTCTGTACATTACGCACCTTGGAAACTGTCATGGACGGATCCACGAGGGGACCTTCGGGAGCACTTTCTGGACTATGATGAAAAGGAAATATCTTCAGATAAAACTGGAAAGAAGCTTTCTGTGAATCTGATTTTGCTATGCTTATTAATCTCACAGAGGTGACGCTTTCTTTACATTACGTAGCCTGGAAACT
>NW_016811934.1:0-915 GCF_001698545.2 Rhinopithecus bieti
CAAACAAACAAACAAACAAACAAAAAACTAGCTGGGCGCGGTGGCGGGCGCCTGTAGTCCCAGCTACTCGGGAGGCTGAAGCAGGAGAATGGCGTGAACCCGGGAGGCGGAGCTTGCCGTGAGCTGAGATCCGGCCACTGCACTCCAGCCTGGGCAATAGAGCGAGACTCCGTCTCAACAACAACAACAACAACAACAACAACAACAACAACAAAGAGAGAAGTTCGGGACAACCCTGAAGTTTAGATATGTTTTAACTGGTTCTGACATAGTAACCCATCACCTACCTTGAGGGATGAAGTGAATCAAGGCTGAAAAATATCGAATGAGAGAGAGAGAGCGCGCTACTTGAGAGACAGTAGTTGAAATGCTGTGACAGTAGTTGAAATGCTGTGACACTTTCCTCCTCCCATCTCTCAGATTCCGTGGAGAATGACCAATTTTGTATTATGTGCTTTTTCTTCTCAATGCCTAAATGCATTTCAGAGTATGGAGTTGGGGGAATTAGAAAGCTTCTGAAAACTTTGAGTCCACAAAAGAGATATTTGTGTCCTTCATCTATCAGCGCTTTTTGATCACCCCAATTCAAATGACAAGGAAGTCTTTGACAGAACCATAGAAAGAGTTCAAACTTTGGGAATTTGGGGGACAAATCGTCTGGTGCCTGGCTCCTAGCAGGAGAAAGTTGAAGGCAGAAGTTTAACTACAGCTGCCTTGCTGAAAGCTATGCAGAGGCAAGTGGCGGCAATGCAGTGTGTTATAATCCCAATGAAAGCAGCAGGAAAGAGAATGTGTTGGGGGCCGATTTCAAACTCTGCGAAAGTAATCTGGACTATGATTATCTTCAGACGAGCTCTGCCGAATAGAACCAAATGGATCAGTTAAGGGACCTTGAGATAGAGACTGTTTTTTTTT
>NW_016811935.1:0-1737 GCF_001698545.2 Rhinopithecus bieti
AGAAGATTTCTGTGAAACTGCTTTGTGTTAGATATATTTATTCTTCTCGCATGGTAAAAACTTTAATTATATTATGCACTTTGGAAACTCCGACATGCACAGATCCGCGAAGGGACATTCAGGAGCAGGTTCAGGCCTATGGTGAAAGAGGAGATATCTTCAGATAAAAGCTGGATAGAAGCTTTCTGAGAAACTACTTTGTGAGGTATGTATTCCACTGAGGGTGTTATACCTCTTTTCTCACAAGGCAGTGTTTGAACTCTGTTCCTGTGAAACCGAAAATGTGATATTTCAGAATGCATTGAGGACTATGGCGAATAGTGAAATATAGTGAAATAAAATCGAGGAAGAAGCTTTCAAAGAATCTGCTCTCTGATATGTGCATTCACTTCACAAAGTTAATGCTTACTCTATGTTGCCCAGTTTCAAAACTCTGTCTTTGAAGAATCTGTGAAGGGATATTTAGTGACACCTGGAGGCTTGTCGTGAGCGAGGAAACCTCTATTGATGAAACCTGTGGAGAAACGTTCATAGCAACCGCTTTGTGATGTGTGTATTCGTCTCATAGAGATAAACCATTCTTTCAATTGAGCAGCTTGAAATCACTGTTTCTGTGGAATCTGAGGAAGGACATTTGGGAACGATCTTTACAATGTGGAGAAAGAAATATCCGCAGGTAAAATCCAGAAGGAAGCTTTCTGTGAAACTGCTCTGTGTCATCTTAATTCATCTCATAAGCCTCTCTTTTTATTGAACACTTTTCTACCCCTGTGTATGTTTAGAATGTGATGGGATATTCCGGAGCACATTGAGGCTGACGGAGAAAAAGGAAATATGTCCAGACCGAAACTGGAGAGAAACTTCCGAGGAACTGCTTTGTGACATGTTCATTCCAGTCACAGTGTTATACCTCTCTTCTCATACAGTGTCGGGGAAATCCATTTGGAGAAACAGGTACCAAGTGATATTCAGGAGCATGTTGAAGCCGATGGTGAAAAGGGAAATAGCCTCAGACAAAAACTGGAAAGAATCTTTCTAGAAAACTACTCTGTGATATCTTTAATCATCTTACATAGATAAAGCTTTCTTTACATTATGCAGCTTGGAAATTCTCATGGACAGATCCACGAAGGGACCTTCGTGTGCACATACAGCACTGTGGGGAAAAAAGAAATATCTTCAGATAAAAACTGGAAAGAAGCTTTCTGTGAATCTGCTTCTTGTTATGTTTATTAATCTCGGATAGATAAAGCTTTCTTTACATTACGCAGCTTGGAAACTCCCTCATGGATGGATCCACGAAGAGATATTTGGTATCACATTCAGGCCTAGGGTGAAATAGGAAATATAGTCAGATAAAAACTGGAGAGAAGCTTTCTGTGAAACTGCTTGGTGATGAGAGCATTTTAATCAGGGAGTTTTAACTTTCTTCTCCTCAGGCACAGTTTAAACACAGTTCCTGTAAAACCAAAACAGTGATATTCAGAGCACATTGAGGACTATGGCAAAAAGTGAAATGTCGTACAATAAAAAACAGAAAGAAGCACTCGAAGAAACTGCTCTCTGACATGTCCATTCTTTTCACAAGTTAAAGCTTACTCTACATTTGCCAGTTTCAAAGTCGGTCTTTGAGGGTTCTGGGAAGGGATAGTAAGCTGCAACCGGAGGCCTCTGTGAGGCAAGGAAATGCCTACCATCAAATATTGGAGAGAAGCTTTCTGCGCAACTCTTTTGTGA
>NW_016811936.1:0-660 GCF_001698545.2 Rhinopithecus bieti
CGCCACCACGTCTGGCTAATTTTTGTGTTTCTAGTAGAGACAGGTTTTCACCATGTTGGGCAGGATGGTCTCCATCTCCTGACCTCATGATCCACCTGCCTCGGCCTCCCAAAGTGCTGGGATTACAGGCGTGAGCCACCATGCCCGTCTGGTTTTTGTTTTAAAATATTTAACAACGTAATTCTAATTCTACTTCCAAAATATTTTTGTAACTCTCTCCCAACAAAAAAATTCTGTACCAATTAACAATCATTCTCTATCTTTCCTCTTCCCCTAGCCCCTGGCAATCACTAATGTATTTCCTGTCTCTATTGGATTTTCCTCTCCACATTACATATACGGCCCTTTCTGTCTAGCTTCTTTCACTTGGCATATTTTTTTAAGTTTCATTTATGTTGTAGTATCTATCAGTACTTCATACATTTTTATGGCTGAATAACAGTCCATTGTATGGATATACCATCTTTGTTTATCCATTCATTAGTTGATGCAGATTTGGGTTTTTTCCCCTTTTTGGATACTGTAAGTAAACCTGCTATGGATATTTGTGTACAGATTTTTGTATGAATCTTTATTTCCAATTTTCTTGGGTGTATGTATGTGGAATTGCCAGACCATATGGTAACTTTTGTTAACTTTCTGAGGAACTTCCAAAAAATC
>NW_016811937.1:0-324 GCF_001698545.2 Rhinopithecus bieti
CCTACAATGGAGAGACCTAATTTAGCCAGAATGTGTGTCTGTGAGTGTGTGTGTGTGAGAGAAGCAGAGTGTCTGTGTGATTATGTGTAGTGGTGGTGGTAGGGGTGGATATGCCAGGTGAGAGAAGGCTGGGATCTGAAAGAAAAGTGGAATATAACTAGGGAAGCAGCAGTGAAGTATGGTAGTAGGAGTGTTCAGGACTGTTGGTGGCACAGTCAAGGAACAAACCTCAGAAGGCTGGCAGGGCTGGAGAGCAAAAATCAGAAAAGTGAGAAGAGGTTGGATACTATGGCATTGAGCAGACATGGTGTTGTAGGCCATGTT
>NW_016811938.1:0-3458 GCF_001698545.2 Rhinopithecus bieti
CTAGACCAGGAGAGTCAGTCTGTCCCCAACCAGAAGAGTTTTTAAGACGTCGAAATACAATATACTGATAACAAAAATGAAAACAATATATTCCCTATTCTCTTACTAATAATGTTTGTATACTCCATATATTTTTATGCATATATGTATGTACTTATACAGATATGTGCATTTATGCTTATAAGTATGTATGTATATTTACCCATACATATATTTCACAGTGATATTATAACATATATATTGATTTGCAATTTATCACATAAATTGAAGACGTTTTTATGTTTTTTAAAATTTATTTTTAAATGTTTCATGTTTTATTTTATACACACACACACACACACACACACAAATATATACCAGTATGTGTTTAAGAAACATTCTATTGATATTTATGTTTTTCTGGATATTTTTCTAAGATATGCCTGTGCATTTCTACTTGGATATATGTAGTGCAAATTTGCAAAAGTAGAATTGCTGGATGCCATATACATGATTTATATTTAGATAGTGCCAGATTGTTCTCCAAAATATTGTTCCAGTCTTTCATGTTTATTATTAAAATCTTCATTGATGATAAGAATGAACCCTTGTGGTTATAAACCACTGGGTGAGATGAAGAAATACAGAGAAATCTTGCCATAGGAAGAATAACTTTTCCAATCATGTCATATGCTTAGACAGAAGTGAATAAAAGGACACTTTGCCATTTACCCCTTTGAATTGACTTTTTTTACATTTTTTAATTTATTTGGTTACCTTCTTTTTTTTTTTTTTTTTTTTTTTGCTCTTTTTATTCTTATCATCTTTTCTCCTAATGAACTTTCAGTAATACCTATATTCTCTGGAGCTCCTTGTAACTTTTTATCTTCTCAGATGATTGTATTTATTTACTCATTTATTTATTTACCAGCTCCTTTTTACCATTTCAAAATTATTTGATTCTAAGGAATACTCATCTGGACATTGGTTACCCCATTATCGTAAACCCAGAAAAAGTTATTTCCCAGGGCTGCCTCCTCTGGTAATTCACATATTCCAAACTGTTTTTTTTTTTTTTTTTTTGTAAATTCCCAGTAGTAAGTCTTCTGATAAACCAGGTTTCAAACATATTCTCCATATTGTGTTGCAGAGAATATGTTTGAAACCTGGCATATCAGAGGACTGACTACTGTTGTATATTTCAAACATATTCTTTGCCCAATCAGTGGGTCTGTTTTCTTAGAAGGGTCAATCCTAGTTGATGTAATCTGTGTTCTCCCATGGAACTCTCACATATCTCCTCTTTTCTGTGCAATTCACACATGACCAGCAACAAATGCATAAACTCTATACATAACTCTAATGTTCTGGCTTATTTATGTGCTTACTTAGATATAACTTGAAGTTTGTAATATTTTCTGTCTTTTAGTTATCTGTGGGTATGCATTCTGGGAGATTTTATTTATTTTCATTGGTAATTGGTATGATTTTTTGATGACATGGTAAGATTCAAAGTTAGGAAGCTATCACCTTTGCACAATTTTTCTTCATGAGAACTTTCCAAATTAACAAGTTTGTTCTATATTAATTAGGATAACTTCTGCATTGGTAGGAATTAAATAAATGCTAGTCTAATAGTAATAACAATAATGATAACAAGATAATATACAGAGCTTTATATTTAAATTATTCACAGTACTTTAAGATTTTTCAAAATCCTGTTAGGAAGGTAGTCACAGGCTGGAATCTGATGCTATTATTATTATTTGGCCAAACTTTAAGCCAGTAAAATTGATAATATGCTCTTTGAGCTAACTTGATATATGGTCTATTAGGTTGTGTTAAATGGCACATTACAGCTTGTGAGAGAAAATAGAAAGAAGAAAATGTAAGCCATGCCAGTTGGGGAAACATTCTCACTTTGCAATAATTTTTTGATATTGTAGTTGAATTGCCATTTTATATAACTTCAATCTATTTGGTTGAATAGATAATTCATTACATACTTTATCCCTTTTTGTCTACCCTTCAATACCATTATACAAGCTGCTCATATCTTGAAATATTGGCTAGTAAATCTTTAGCTGTCACTCCAAGGTCATCGTGGCATTTAGATAATTAAGATTTAATACAATATATTACACTTTCAACAAAAATTAAACACCTCAGATTTAAGAAATATAGCCAAAGAATGAATAAATCAATTATAATGTCTTGCCATCTTCCTTGGAGATTGGTATTTCCAATAAAAGTGATCATGTAATTTCCCTTTGTCACTACATGGACATGTACTATTAATTTTAAATATTTTGTCTGAAAGAAGGTAGTAACCCAAAATTTGCAGGTATATAACACCTATTAAAAGGAAATGTTTTTAAAATCTATTTTCAGATTTTCTCTAAACCTAAAAAATATTAGATGTCGACCATATCTCAGTTCAGTGAGGCTTAATGTAGTTTTAGTACATTGACACTTGGCTATAAAGGACATTATATCTGGACTGTGTTTTAAAAGCTAAGAATTGAAGAAATCCATTTAGATTGTTTGCATTTGATACCCTTAATGATCAAAGGTAGAAATTTTGCTGGTTGTATGGAAAATTGTAGTGCAAGTTTAGTAAATTTCTAAACTAAAATCTCTTCCTGAGAAAGCCGAAAGATGGCAAAGTGTCATTTTCTTCACTTCTGGCTAAGCATGTGGCATGAGTGGAAATGTTATTCTCCTTACTTCAAGATTTATTTGAATTTCTTTATCTCACCCACTGGTTTATAACAACAAGGGTTCATTCTTATCATCAATGAAGATTTTAACAATAAACATGGAAAACTGGGAGAATCTTTTGGAGAACCATCTGTCACTATCTAAATACAAATCATGTGTACCCTGGGGTCCAGCAATTCTACTTTTACAAATTTGCACTACAGATATCCAAGTCGAAATGCACAAGCATACCTGTAGAAAAATATGTAGAAAAAAAACATAAATATCAATAGGATGTTGGTTGAACACATACTGGTACAATCTGTAATAAAACATGCAGCTTTTTAAAAGATGTAGGAAAAACAGCATTAAAATGTTTTCAGTTTGTTATGTGATAAAACAAGTTGCAAATCAATATATATGCTGTAATATCACTTATGAAATATATGTATGAGTAAATATACACACATACTTGTAAGCATATATGCATATACATGTATAAGTACATACATATATGTATAAAATATATGGAGTATACAAAAATTGCTAATAAGATAATAGGGGATATATTGTTTTTGCTTTTGTTTTCAGTATGTTATGATATTTTGACATCTTAAAAAACCCTTCTGGTGGGGGACAGGCTGCCCCTCCTGGACTAGCCATTTCTTAGAGATGATAAACGGCTCAGCAGGGAGCATGTTTTTGATAAGTAAAGTAATCAATCAAGAGTAACACCTCCTCTATCTTGCCCTGTTGTTTAAACCACACAGTCTGTGGCA
>NW_016811939.1:0-1056 GCF_001698545.2 Rhinopithecus bieti
GGAAAGGAAAGGAAAATAAAAGAAAGAAAAGGAAAAGGAAAGTAAAAGATAAATGGAAAGGAAAAAGGAAGAGAAGAGAAAGGAAGCAGAGGAGGAAGGGAAGGAAGAAGGAAAGGAAAGAAGAAGGAAAGGAAGGGAGAAGGAAAGGGGGAAGGGAAGGGGGAAGGGAGGAAGGAAAGGAAGGGAGAAGGAAAGGAAGGGAGAAGGAAAGGAAGGGAGAAGGAAAGGAAGGGAGAAGGAAATGGGGAAGGGAAGGGGAAGGGAAGGGGAAGGGAAAGGAAGGGGAAGGGACGGGGAAAGGGAAAGGAAGGGAGAAGGAAAGCGAAGGGAGAAGGAAAGCGAAGGGAAGGGGGAAGGGAAAGGAAGGGGGAAGGGAAATGAAGGGAGAAGGAAAGGAAGGGAGAAGGAAAGGAAGGGAGAAGGAAAGGGAAGGGAGAAGGAAAGGAAGGGAGAAGGAAAGGGAAGGGAAGGGAAGGGAGAAGTGAAAGGGGAATGGAAGGGGAAGGGAAAGGAAAGGGAAGGGAGAAGGGAAGGGGGAAGGGAAGGGGAAGGGAAAGGGAAGGGAAAGGGAAGGGGAAGAGGAAGGGGAAGGGAAGGGAAAAATAGAAAGGAAAAGGAAAGGAAAAAGAAAAGGGAAGGAAAAAGGAAAGAAGAAGGCCGGGCACGCTGGCTCATGCCTGTAATCCCAGAACTTTGGGATGCTGAAGCAGGTGGGTCACTTGAGGTCAGGAGTTTGAGACCAGGCTGGCCAAAATGGTGAAACCCCTTCTCTACTAAAAATAAAAATGCAAAAAATTACCTGGGCGTGATGACTGGCGCCTATAATCACAGCTGCTCAGGAGGCTGAACCCGGGAGGCAGAGGTTACAGTGAGCCAAGATCATGCCACTGCACTGCAGCCTGGGCAATAGAGCAAGATTCCATCTCAAAAAAAAAAAAAAAAAAAAAAAAGGAAAGAGAAAAGGAAAGGAAAAGGGAAAGGAAAGGAAGCCATGGGGAAAAGGAAACAAACTGCAACTAATTAATTTGCTGTTAACTCTCAAACTATCCTTGCATA
>NW_016811940.1:0-1059 GCF_001698545.2 Rhinopithecus bieti
TTCTTTTTTTTTTTTTTTGAGACGGAGTCTTGCTCTGTCGCCTGGGCTGGAGTGCAGTGGCCGGATCTCAGCTCACTGCAAGCTCCGCCTCCCGTGTTTATGCCATTCTCCTGCCTCAGCCTCCGGAGTAGCTGGGACTACAGGCGCCCGCCACCTCGCCCGGCAATTTTTTTGTATTTTTAGTAGAGACGAGGTTTCACCGTGTTAGCCAGGATGGTCTCGATCTCCTGACCTCGTGATCCGCCCGTCTCGGCCTCCCAAAGTGCTGGGATTACAGGCTTGAGCCACCGCGCCCGGCCCTGTTTTCTTAGACAAAAGCCACGTGAGGGATTAATCTTCAAGTATAGTAACTGGTCATCAACAAGTGAGTCTCCTACAGTCCACAGAGTTTGGCAGCGTGGGGTTGGGGGCTGGGGGTGCATGCTTGAGACAGCGGGGGTTATGGAACCTGCAGCCTGCATATCACCCCCTGTGTTAACTGAGCTGCATCACAAGACAAAGCCAGCCTGAACTCTCAGTGGGGCTCTCGAGTCCCAGATTTTATGGAAGCTGCCAGGAGGCAAACTGTCTTCTGAAGGGGACTTGATTTGGTAGAAACTGCTAATCATGGCCAGGTGTGGTGGCTCACAGCTGTAATCCCTGCACTTTGGGAGACCGAGTTGTGCAGATTGCTTGAGCCTGGGAGTTTGGGAGTGGTCTGGGCAAACTGGTAAAATCCCATCTCTACAAAAAATACAAAAATTAGCCAAGCATGGTAGTGTGCACCTGTAGTCCCACCTACTGGTGAGGCTGAGGTGGAAGGATCACTGGAGTCCTGGAGGTGGAGTTTGCAAAGAGACAAGACCACCCCACTGCACTCCAGCCTGGGTGACAGCAAGACTCCATCAAGGAAGATAGGAAAGAAAGAGAGAAAGAGAAAGAAAGTAGAGAAAGGAAGGAAGGAAGGAAAGAAAGAAGGGAGGGAGGGAGGGAAGGAAGGAAGGAAGGAAGATAGGAAGGAAGGAAGAGAAGGAAGGAAGGAAGCTGACACCATCCATTCTCCCTTTCTTTTATTTTCTA
>NW_016811941.1:0-13097 GCF_001698545.2 Rhinopithecus bieti
ATGAGGTGTCATTTGGCCCCTACCGGGAGGTGTCTCCAAGTTAGGCTACACGGGGGTAAGGGACCCACTTGAGGAGGCAGTCTGTCCGTTCTCAGAGCTCAAACACCGTGTTGGGAAAACCACTGCTCTCTTCAGAGCTGTCAGACAGGGATGTTTAAATCTGCAGAAGTTTCTGCTTCCTTTTGTTGAGCTATGCCCTGCCCCCAGTTGTGGAATCTACAGAGGCAGGCAGGCCTCCTTGAGCTGAGGTGGACTCCACCCAGTTTGAGTTTCCTGGATGCTTTGTTTACCTATTCATGCCTCAGTAATAGCTGACACCCCTCTGCCAGCCAGGCCTGTGGTCTTGCAGTTTCATCTCAGACTGCTGTGCTAGCAGTGAGCAAAGTTCTGTGGGCGTGGGACCCGCTGAGCCAGACGCAGAATATAATATCCTGGTGTGTCATTTGCTAAGACTGTTGGAAAAGCACAATATGTAGGTGGCAGTGTCCCGATTTTCCCGGTACAGTTTTTCACAGCTTCCCTTGGCTTTGGAAAGGGAAATCCTCTGACCCCTTGCACTTCCTGGGTGAGATGATGCCCTGCCCTGCTTTAGCTTGCCCTCCATGGGCTGCGCCCACTGTCCAACTAGTCCCAATGAAGTGAACCAGGTACCTCAGTTGGAAATGCAGAAATCACCCATCTTCACTGTGCAGAAGCTTTTTAGGGCTTCTTAATGAAGTCCTATTTGTCTGATTTTGTTTTTGTTATATTTGCTTTTGAGGTCTTCATGATGAATTCTTTGCCTATGCATATGTCCAGAAGTTTTCCTAGGTTTTCTTCTAGTATTTTAGAATTTCAGGTCTTACATTAAGTCTTTAATCCATCTTGAATTAATTTTTGCATATGGTGAGAGAGAGGCATACAGGTTCATTCTTCTGCATATGGTAATTCAATTTTCCCAGCACCATTTATTGAAGAGGGAGTCTTTTCGCTATTGTATGTTTTTGTTGACTTTGTTAAAGATCAGTTGGCTGAGGGTATGTGGCTTTATTTCTGTGTTTTTTTCTTCTGTTCCATTAATGAGTGTGTCTGTTTTTATGCTAGTACCATGCTGTTTTTGTTACTATATCCTTGTAGGATAATTTGAAGTCAGGTAATGTGATGCCTCCAGCTTTTTTCATTTTGCTTAAGATTGCTTTGGCTATTTGGGCTCTTTTTAGTTCCATATGAATTTTAGGATTTTTTTCTAATTCTGTGAAAAATGATGGAATTTTGATAGGAATTGCATTGAATCTGTAGATTGCTTTGGGCAATATGGTCATTTAAATGATATTGATTCTTCCAATCCATGAATATGGGATGTTTTTCCATTTGTTTGTATCATTGGCCATTTCTTTCATCAGTGTTTTGTAGTTCTCCTTGTAGAGATCTTTTACCTCCTTGGTTAGATGTGTTCCTAAGTACTTTATTTTTGTGTACCTGGCTATTATAGGTGGGATTGAATTCTTGATTTGGTTCTCAGCTTGAATGTTATTGGTGTATAGAAATACTACTGATTTTTGTATATTGGTTTTGTATCCCAACACTTTAGTGAATGTATCAGATCTAATACTCTTTTGGAGCAGTCTTTAGGGTTTTCTAGGTATAAGATCATATTATTAGTAAACAGAGATAATTTGACTTCCTATTTTCCACTTTGGATACCTTTTATTTCTTTCTTTTGCCTGATTGCTTTGGCTAGGAATTCTAGTACTAGTGGTGAAAGTGGGCATTCTTGTCTTATTCAAGTTCTTAGGGGGAATGCTTTCAACTTTTTCCCATTCAGTATCATGTTGGCTGTGGGTTTATTGTATATGGCTTTTATTATTTTGATGTATGTTCCTTCTATGCCTAGTTTTTTGAGGGTTTTTATCATGAAGTGTTGCTGAATTTTGTCAAGTGCTTTTTCTGCATCCATTGAGATGATCATATGGTTTTTGTTTTTAATTCTGTTTATGTGGTGAATCACATTTATTGACTTGCACATGTTGAGCTATCCTTGCATCCTTGGAATAAAAGCCACTTGATCATCATATATTATCTTTTTGATGTGCTGCTCGATTTGGTTTGCTAGTATTTTGTTGAAAATTTTTGCATCTATGTTCATCAAATTCTTTTCTTATTATTTTATTTGTACATTTTATTCAGTCTTCTTAAACACATTTTTTTCAATTTTTAGGTTAGATTCAGAGGGTACATGTGCAGGTTTGTTACAAGGGTATGTTGCTTGAGGTATGAATGATCTCATCACCCAGATACTGAGAATAGTATCCAGTAGGTAGTTTTTGAACCCTTGCCTCCTCTCCTCCCTCTCCACTCTAATCGTCCCCAGTTTCTATTGTCATTGTCTTTATGTTTGTGAGTTCTCAATGTTTGACTCCCATTTATAAGAGAGAACATGTGGTATTTGGTTTTCTGTTCCTGGGTTAATTTGCTTAGGATAATGGCATCCAGCTGTATCCATGTTGCTACAAAGGATATGATTTCTCTTTTATGGCTGTGAAATCAAATAATAACTATATATTTATGCGGTATAATGTGATACTTTGATATATATATTTACAATGTGGAATGATTACATTAGGCCAACTAAATCTCTACTCACATACTTATTTTTTATGGTGAAAACATTTAAAATCTACTCTTTTAGCAATTTTGAAATATACAATGCATGACTTTGCCAAGAACACATAATGGAGAAAGGACAATCTTCAATAAATGGTATTGGGAAAATGAGATATCCACAAGTAGAAGAATGAAATTGGACCTGTATCTCACACCATATACAAAAATCAACTCTAAATGAATTTTTCTTAGGCTGGGCATGGTGGCTCACACCTGTAATCCCACACTTTTGGAGGCCAAGGAGGGAGAATCACTTGAGCCCAGGAGTTTGAGATGAGTCTGAGCAAGATAGTAAGACCCTGTGTCAAAAAATAAATAAATACATAAAAAGATAGGAAAAAAAGAGAAAGAAAAAATGAACTTTTCTTGGAGTGTACATGGTTTTCAAAATTTTTAAAAAATTTTTAGATTTTTAGTTTTTGTGGGTTCATTGTAGGTCTATATATTTATGGAGTATATGAGATGTTTTGATACAAGCATACAATGCCTAATAATCACATCATGGAGAATGTTGTGTTACAATCCAATTATACTCTTTCAGTTATTTAAAAATATACAATTATTATTGACTGTAGTCACCCTGCTGTGCTATCAAATAGTAGGTCTTATTCGTTCTTTCTATTTTTTTATACATTTTAACCATCCCCACTTACCCCCAGTCCCCCGATATCCTTCCCAGCCTCCAGTAACAATCCTTCTACNGTTGTTGCAGATGACAGGGTCTCATTCTTTTTTATGGCTGAATAGTGTTCCATTGTGTGTATGTACCACATTTTCTTTGTCCTTTATCCATTCATCTGATGAGGGACACTTAGGTCACTTCTGAATCTTGGCTATTGTGAATAGTGCTGCAACAAACATGGGAGTGCAGCTATCTCTTTGATACACTAACTTCCTTTCTTTTGGGTATATATCCAGCAGTGGGATGACTGGATCATATGGTGGCTGTCTTTTTAGTTTTTTTGAGGAAACTTCAAACTATTCTCCATAGTGGTTATACTAATTTACATTCTCACCAAAAGTGTACAAGGGCTCCTTTTCTCCACATCCTTGCCAGCATTTGTTATTGCCTGTCCTTTGGATATAAGCCATTTTAACTGGGGTGAGATGATATCTCATTGTAGTTTTTTTTTTTTTTTTTTTTGAGATGGAGTTTCACTCTTGTTGCCCAGGTTGGAGTGCAGTGGCACAGTCTCGGATTACTGCAACCTCTGCCTCCCTGTTTCAAGCGATTCTCCTGCCTCAGCCTCCTGAGTAGCTGGGATTACAGGCACCCACCACCACACCCAGCTAATTTTGTATATTTTTAGTAGAGACGGGGTTTTGCCATGTTGGCCAGGCTGGTGTCGAACTCCTGACCTCAGGTGATCCACCCGCCTCGGCCTCCCATCATTGTAGTTTTGATTTGCATTTCTCTGATGATCAGTGATGTTGAGCACCTTTTCATATGGCTGTTTGTCATTTGTATGTCTTTTTTTGAGAAATGTCGATTCAGATCTTTTATCTATTTTTTGATGGGATTATTAGATTTTTTTCCCCTATAGAGTTATTTGAGCTCTTTGTATATTCTGGTTATCTATCCCTTGTCAGATGGGTAGTTTGCAAATATTTTCTCCCAATCTGTGGGCTATCTTTTCACTTTGTTGATTGTTTCCTTTGCTGTGTAGAAGCTTTTTAACTAGACGTGTTCCCATTTATACATTCTTGTTTTGGTTGCCTGTGCTCGCAGGGTATTGCTCAAGACATTTTTGCCCAGACCAGTGTCCTCAAGACTTTCTCCAATGTTTCCTTGTAGTAGTTACAGAGATTGAGGTGTTAAAGTTTTTAATCCATCTTTATTTTATTTTTGTATATGGTGAGAGATAAGGGTCTAGTTTCATTCTTCTGTATATGGATATCCAGTTTTCCCAGCACCATTTATTGAAGAGACTGTCTTTCCCCCATTGCATATTCATGTCATCGTTTCAAAAATGAGTTCTGTGTAGGTGTGTGGATTTGTTTCTGTGTTCTCTATTCTGTTCCATTGGTCTATGTATCTGTTTTATGCCAGTACCATGATGTTTTGTTTCTATAGCTCTGTAGTATATAATTTGAAGGCAGGTAATGTGTTTCCTCCAGCTTTGGTCTTTTTATTCAGGATAGCGTTGGCTATTTTGGGTCTTTTGTGGTGCCATATAAACTTTCATATTGTTTTTTCTATTTCTTTGAAGAATGTTGTTGGTATCGATAGGGCTTGCATTGAATCTACAGATTGCTGTGGGTAGTATAGATACTTTAAAAATATTAATTCTTCCAACCCATGAACATGGAATATTTTTCCATTTTTTTGGTGTTCTCTTCAATTTATTTCTTCAGTGTTTTATAGTTTTCATTTCTTTGGTTAACTCCTAGGTATTTAATTTTATTTGTAGCTACTGTAAATGGGATTACGTTATTTCTTTTTTCAGATTGTTCAATGTTGGCATATAGAAATGCTACTGATTTTTGTACGTTGATTTTCTATACTGCTACTTTACTGAATTTATCAGTTCTAATAGTTTTCTGGTGGAGTCTTTAGGTTTTTCCAAATATAAGATCATATCATCAGCAAACAAGGATAATTTGACTTCTTCCTTTCTAATGTGGATGCCCTTTGTTTCTTTCTCTTTTCTGATTGCTCTAGTCAGGACTTCCAGTACTATGTTGAATAACAGTGGTTGAAAGTCAGCATCCTTGTCCACTGAGGGATTGTGTTACACATCTTAGGGGAAAGACTTTCAGTTTTTCCCCATTCAGTATGATACTAGCTGTGGGTCTGTCATATATGGCTTTTATTATGTTGAGGTATGTTCTTTCTATACCCAGTTTTTTGAGGAGTTTTATCATGACGGGATGTTGAATTTTATGAAATGCTTTTTTAAGCATCAGTTGAAATGATCCCATGGTTTTTATTCTTCACTCTGTTGATATGATGTATCACATTGATTGATTTGCATATGCTGAACCATCCTAGCATCCCAGGGATAAATCCCACTTCGTCATCATGAATGATTTTTTTTTAATGTACTGTTGAATTTGGTTTGTTAATATTTTGTTGAGGATTTTTGCATCAATATTTATTAACAATATTGGCCTGCAGTTTTCTTTCTTGATGTGTCTTTGTCTTGTTTTGGTATCAGGGTGATATTGGCCTTGTAGAATGAGTTTGGAAGTGTTCCCACCTCCTCTGTTTTTTGGAAAAGTTCTAGTAGGATTGATATTAGCTCTCCTTTAAATGTTTGGTAGAACTTAGCAGTGAAGCCACCGGATCTTGGGCTTTTCTTTACTGGGAGACTTTTTATTACAGCTTTGATCTTGTTACTTTATTGATCTGTTCAACTTTTGGATTTCTTCCTGATTCCGTCTTGGTAGGTTGTATGTGTCTAGGAATTTGTTCATTTTTTCTAGATTTTCCTTTTTTTTTTCTTTTTGGCATATGGTTGCTCATAGTAGCCATTAATGATCCTGTGAATTTCTGTACTACCTAGCTGTAATGTTTCCTTTTTCATTTCTGATTTTATTTATTTGTATGTTGTCTCTTTTTTTCGGAGTCTGGCTAAAGGTTTCTCAATTTTATTTAACTTTTCAAAAAACCAAGTTTTGATTCATTGATTTTTTTGTATTGTTTTCTTCATTTGTGCAGGCTTTCTTAAAGTTAGTATAGTCATGTAACCACAATGTGAGTTGCAGATTAATGTGTTTAAAAAGCAGTTCATGATGGGAGTGTGTATTGATATGGAAAAGCCGTAGAATCTGAGCATCATGGAGAGTAGTAGTCCTGCCCAGTCTCCCACATCTGTTGAAGACATTGTATGAGTAATAAATAATCTTGTTATGCTGCACCACTGAGAACTTTGATAGCTGCAGCATATCCTAACTTATCCGAATACATCAAAATTAATTAACAACTCTTCAGGAATCCTTGAACTCCCAAATTTCAGAGATATAGCCTCTGCTTTAGCAATCATGATATATTATTTCTCATACATATTCCTTCACACGGCTTTCTTAAATTCTGTTTAGCATAGAAGTCCAAGAGAAATGTTAGCCTCCATAAAACTCTGGTGACTCTGCAGTAAGTACCAAATGTTCTCACATATAGTTGTTGGGGCTCTGTGTGAAAGAGATTTTTTTAGGCTTTGGAAATGCACCTTATGTCTGAAATGATTTCTGTTGGCATTAAAATATGTCCTGAATTGTGACATCTCAAGCTTGATGACTTTTACCTGCCTATTATATACATTCTATTATGTAAGATATAATGGAAATTTGATTTAGTTTCGTGAATTTCTAACTTAGAGTTTGTGAAAATTCTAGGACAATGATAATAAACCTCTCCCTTTTCTTCCACACACTTCCCTCTCTCTCTTTCTCGTTTGAATCCACCCGTGTTATTATTTATCTGCACCATTGGAAGCAATATACCTTTTTTGTAAATTAAGGATCTGGAAAATAAATGCCAATTTTTAAATAATCATTAGTCATCTTGTGAAGTTAATTCTTTTCTCAAGTCTGACATGATTTTCCCAATACCCTTCAATAAGTGTATTCATTTTAATGTATATTTTATGTATTTATCATTGTATATTCACTTTGACAGAAGTATTTATTTACTTAATAGCAATTCTGTGATTTTCTTGTATGGGCTATAACTATAACCAAAGGGTTAGCTGTCTGGAAATTCCTAATTTTTTAAGCCTTACAGGAATTGAGTCTCCTTTTCCTCTGTTGTTAAATAAACTTCCCTGAGACACAATTACTCAGGTTGTAAAAAATCTAACACCCTGGCTAACATGACTGTTTAGCTGTGTGCATCTCACTTTCTTGTGGTCAGTCTACACTGTGGCCTGCTTCCCTGTCACCCCTTAGATGATGGTGGCTACTGTCTTCTTCCCATACCAGCTCTGCTCTTGGTACACCTGTATTACCTCTGACTTGGACATTTCTCTGCACGAACACAAAATGCCATTGAAACAAATTTTTATAGAAGGTTTAGGAGTAATAGAGAGGGTAACAACTCAGAACAGTGAAGACAAGCCATGTAAAATGGAATCAAAGGCACTCCAGTTCTCTAGAATCTTTTGGCCATCCTCATCCCTGGGAAATTCTCAATGCATGTCTCTCTTCTCAGGCTGCAGCATCTCATCACAGTACTGGGCTCTCTTTAATTTTCACACTTGTCTAACTTATCCTCTTCCCTCCTTTCTCAGGGTCCTCACTCCCTCTCTGTCAAACTTTTCTCACTTCACTCCTTTGAAACTCATAATTCCCCTTACTCTTACTTATATGTACTACAATTTGCCTAACCCACTCTTTAACTCAATTTACTCTGGGTATATACCCTTTAGAAACATGTGTTTTCAGATTAGCATTTTCTGTAACACAATCACATTGTTAGATGTGGGACTCCTACTCACCAATTTTTAGAACAAGGGGAAGCAATATAAAGTATCAAGGCATTTGAGAAGGATAAGAAGGACTAGACATCCTTGTGGGCAGGAGTAGCTTGTGAGTACAGGAATGTTGTTGAGCTGCAGTGAAAGAGATTAGAGCGGTCAGAACAGGCCATGTAATGGAGGATCTTGGGAAGAATCATGTGGGCAGAAGGAAGTTATTGAAAGGTGAAAGATGCAGAACATCGTGCTCAAAACTGCATTCTAGAAAGATCACTCTAACCGCAGTCAGAGGGGCAGAGTGGAGTCTGGGAGAATAGTTATAAGACTTTTAGTCCAGAAGGAAATACAAAATGCCTGTGCTGAGACAGAGCAGTGTCATCCCTAATGCGTTTGAGAGTTATTGAGAAGGTGGGATTGATGGGGGTTGGCAGCCAGATGGACCAATAAGTCAGTGAGAGAATGAAACTGGCTTGAGCAGTTTAGCAGGGGTGATGGTGTGTTCTCCGCGATAAGGGAATAAGGAATTACGAATCGTTTGGGGTGCAGGTGGAGAGGCCCATGGGTTCAATTATTCCTGTGGTTAGTTTCAAGTGCCAGTGTGACACCATCTTAAATATATTGAGTAGCAAGCTGTGGACCCTCAGACACTGGCACCCACAGCTTTAACACACTTGGTTTTGAGTGTTCTTGAGGTTCATGACATCACTAAAGCACAAACGTGAATCAAGAGGTAAAATATTGGTGTTTAGGAGTGATCATGTAGCCTATGAGTGCGACTCATGCACGCACATTTTTGGAGATCAGGAGAAGTCAGGAATGGTGGGCTCAGGGAGAAGTGGTGGTGTCTAGTAGTGTGAGAAGGAGGAGATGATAAATACAATGGAGGCATGTGGAGTTTGAGGGGACAGAGTGACATACAGGGGACATATCCAAAAGCCACTGAAAAATCAGGACTGGAGCTTGGGTGGTATCAGGACTGGAGGTATAGATCAGGGAAACATAAGTTTGGTTCATTTTGCCAAACTGCAGCCTTTGATTTCTTAGTTCTGTTAAGTGGTGGAGCTGAGAAGCAGGCCTTAGCTTTTGGAATTTTCTGAACTTTGTACAAGGCAGCCTGTGAAAATTGGCAGAGGCAGGTTAGGTCTTTAACAATCTATGAAGGGATTCAGGTAATAAATTTGGAAGAGGATGAAATATAATCCATATCAGCAGAATTATATGTTCATTATGTCTGTCTGCTGTGGGTAGAAAACAAGCATGGCATTTGAAGATAGAAGATGTAATAAGTTTTTACTTCTGTCACTTTAATTTTCCTCATTTTAACTTTTCTGATGTCTACGTGATGCTCCTCCCCCAACCAGAAAAAAAGAAGAAAGAAAAAAGTTGGCTGGAGTTTCTTCTCCTCCTTAATCTCCCTCCCCTTCCACACACACACATACACACCCAAGGAGTTGTTATTAGGTAATTTCCCTTCAAAAGGCATTTCAAAATGTAATTTCTTCATCGGTGAAGAAACACATGGTGATCATTTAAAAATACTGAGTGGCAAAGGAATTCCTGAGTTTTTTTAAGATAATAGATTAAACTGAAGCCTTGTTCTGCAATAGCGTTTGCTGATGCCAAATTTATGGCTGAAATCCCAGTAGCATCTCTGCTTTGCCCCAGCACAGTACATGCCTGTGGCTAATCAACATACAGGTCTTGAAATCCCTGGTTGATCTGTACACCTTGTCCCTAGGAATAAAAATCATTCCTTTTGGGAGAGCTTGAGCCTGGATTGTACATAACCATTTCTTTTTGTGTATACAAGCTGGTTGGTTTCTTGGAGTTAGAGACAAATTTGTGAGATCGGGACCACGGTTTGACCTGGATAACTTTTCTCCACCCATGCAAACGTCTTGGCTCTCATAATGAAACTTGATTGTCATATACTGGAATGACAAGAATTTATTCAAGTTTCAGCACTACCTAAGATCTGAAGATACCAGCATTTGTGCTCTAATTTTTTCAGAATTTCTTGTATTCCATGCATATTGACACTTTCTCTGTCTGAAATTCATTTCAAAGGAACATGGTAGAAATCATAGCCTGATGACTTTAAAGGAAAGAATTTATTGCCTGAAGGCCTGTGCATTTCTTGGATTGTTTGATAGCACTTCAGCTTACAAAACAGAAGAAAAGGAATGCCAGATCCAAGTGTCTAACATCCTAATTCACCTGGATGTCCTATAGGCGCATTAATTCAATCTGGGCCAAACTAAACTCATCTGTCCTCATATATTACTTCTCTTCCCATATTCATGTCCACCACCCATGCAACCACTCAATCAAGAAGCATCAGGGGTAATGCAAGACTTTGGCTTCTTCACCAATTTTCACTTTAAAAAATTTTATCTCTAAAATCTCTTTTTTTCATTCCTTCTTCTGCTTTCCCAGCACTTCCCTTAGGTCCCCACCATGTCTCATCTGATCTGTGGCACTAATAGTGTACCATTGAATTTTCCTGCCTTCAGACAGCTTACCATCCCTGCTCCCAGTGATTGACTCAGCTCTCCTTAGAAAATGATCTTTCTGTATTGCAAATCTGATTACTTTATTACAATTTTAGACCCCTCAGTGGTTTCCCATAACTACAGGGTAATGTCTGAACTCTTTAATATAACTTCCAAGACTTTCCCTCTGTAATTTGGTCTCTACCTTCCCTCTTTACCCATGGTCCACCATTCTGCTGTGTGACCCAACATTTTAGCTGCATCATATGATGGCATGCCATCCTATGATATACCAAGTTTTATGGACTTGGCATTCATTTCATGTACCCTGCATATATATTTTTTTCTCTACTTGAAGTGCCCTTCCTCCCCCTTGTCTGACTGGCATACTCCTAGTTGTATTTTAAGAACATCTTATCCTTGTTTTCCTTAACCCCACCCTCAACACCACTTAAAACATTGCCTTGAATGATATTATCTGTAATGTCTATCTTCACAATACATCTGGGAGCACCATAAGAAAGAGCCATGATTCATTTATCTTTAGTATCTAAACTTGCCACAGCAAAGGGAGGAAGATAAATCATGTGACCATAGTCCCAAGGTTTCAAGGAAATCATGAGGCTCTTAAAGGAGACTAAGTCACAGAGCTCTTCTTATTGTCCATTTGCCTATTTCTTTATGTTTTCTGGGGACTGGAGTCTTTAAAATTCATTGTTTCTAGCAGTCATCAGTCCTCATGGCCTGAGGACATGATGTTAATAAGAATAAGTAGAAGGGTGGCTACAGGAAATGTATAAGGGGCCAGTGGTCATTTTTAAATGGAAGGGAATTTTGAGATAATGATCATGCCCTAGAGCTATGTTTTCAAACTTTGAAAACACGATCCCCAGAAGGACATATAATTTTGTCATGACCCAGTACACACACACACACACACACACACACACACACACGATAAAATAAATGGAAAAAAATTTATGAAATACTTTATGGCACACATTCTGATATTTTCTATTCCATGTAATCTATCCTATTCTATTTTGTTTTTTAAGAAAAATCTGTTTACAACCCATCAAATGATTTTACAACTCATCAATGGGTAATGACCTGTAGTTTGAGGAATCCTGTTATCCAAGCGGCCTTCTTTCACTCAGGTGCATCGTTGTATGTGGCTGAAGATGGGCCACATCCCCAGAGGCCCTAACAGGAAACAACTGTTTGTGGGAGGGAGTGATTAATGGTTGGTGGGATCAGTATCAGCTGCTGAATAGAATTCCTTGCATTTTAAAGACCTGAAAGAAGAGTGCAATGTAGCCAAATCCTGACTCTTCCAAGAGCTGAAAAAAGTTGCCTGATTAACAGAACCTGAACTCAGAGACTGGAACCTTTGATGACCGTTAGGTCCCAGCTACTTAGGTCACAGGGATTTGGAAGCCAATGCCATGGCACCACCATTTGAGAATGCTTCCAGCAGCCACACCCAGGGTCAATCTAATCAATGTGGTGCTTCTGCTTCTGCTTCTGCTTCTGCTTCGGTAATTTCTACTGCTGTGGTCGTTCACTGTGCATATCAAAATGACTGACAATTATCAGCTCAGCATGTAAACAAAGCCCAAGCAGAATTTAAATCACTTACTAATGAGCAGTGGTGTTTGTCAAAAGAACACTGTTGTTTATTTCATTGGATTTCACATACAAAATATTGTATTTTGCAATCATGACAGAGGGGAAGTGAGGAAATTGGAGATCAAGGAAGATGCAAACAGACCAAAATGACAAGTACTATAACTTTCAAAATATCTTAAGCCAGGTTTTAAATGAAATCATGCAATTAAATTATTTAATTAATGTAGTCTAATGTTTATTAAAGTGTTTATCTGCTGTTCCCCAAGCAGGTACAGAATACATGTGGGTTCTGTTTGGACGAACAGAGGCAAGATGGTGCACTTCTGGGTTCTTCTTCACCAACTTTTCCTGCGCGCGCGCGCGCGCGAAAATGCAGCCGGCACCTGGGAAGGTGCAGACCAACTGGGCATGCGCCAGGTGACGTCAATCCGAAGAGACCAAGATTTACCTGGTCGCACCTGCGGAACGCCCCCCAACACGTCCGTGCCCCGCCTATTGCCCTCCCACTCCTAGAAAAGCCGCTCCGGAGGGATGCCACGCACGGCCTTCCTCAGTCCTCCACTCCTGTCGGGATGTCAGGACTGCAGGAACTCCGTCCGAGAGCCCCACCGGGGGACTCTGTCGGCCTTCTTTGCCGGAGGCCGACAGACCTCTTCCCCACACCTTAGGTGACCAAAATAAATTTGCAGTTTTGCTCCTACACTTGCCTACTCGCTGGTTCTTTTGTGCCTGCTCTGGTGGTCTTAGAAAAACAAATCAGTTGGTGCCGAAACCTGGGAGGAGACCCCTCCTCAGGCCTCTAAGGGTTGAGGAACCTCCTCCTGCTCCCACGCGGCAGACGGACCAGGACCTGAGACCCACTTCCCTCACTCTCACGGCCTCTCTGGGGTAAGTGCCCTTGTCTCCTCTTTACCTCCCT
>NW_016811941.1:15833-18401 GCF_001698545.2 Rhinopithecus bieti
ACTTGCCTACTCGCTGGTTCTTTTGTGCCCGCTCTGGTGGTCTTAGAAAAACAAACTAGGTTCCATACAAGAGGAAACTTCAGCTAGTCAATGTGTGTTTTTGATATCTCCTGTATTCGTTTCCTAGGGTTGCTGTAACGAAGTACCACAAACTGGGTGGTTTAAAACAATAGAAATTTAGTCTCTCGCATTTCTGGAAGCTAGAAGTCTAAAGTCATGGTACTGATAAAGCCATTCTCTCTCTCTCTCTCTCTCTCTCTCTCTCTCTCTCTCTCTCTCTGAAAGCTTTAGAGGATTTTTCCTTGTGTCTTCCTAACTTGTGGCGGTTGTTGACAATCTTTGGCTTTCTTTGGCTTGTAGATGCATCATTCCAATCTCTGCCTCTGTCTTCACATGACATTCTGTGTGTTGCTGTCTTCACATGGCATTCTCCTGTCTGTCCCTCTCAGTTTAACAGTGTTTCTGCTGGTCTAAAATTTTCAACAGTTTGTCGGCCTTCCATGAAACTCACAGGGTTCCGAGCCATTAGACATGAGTGTTCTTCATAGATCCTTCCTGGATACCCCTATCAATATTCTTGGCTGCTGCTGAGATGGTTGATTGGATCCATAATCTCTTTACCCAGCGGTTGTCTAGTCACATCCTTGATGTTCTTTCCAGAGCATACTCTCTCACGTTTTGCTGTTATCTGAATAGACTCAGAATTTTCCAGATCATCAAGTGCTGGTTGCTTTTTACATAACAATTCTCTCCTCAATTTATCTCTTTCTTCTAGAGTCTTGCTCTAAGCAGCAAGGAGAAACTAGACTACACTTCCCATACTTTGCTTGGAAATCTCCTCAGTTAGATATCCAAGTTCATTACTTACAAAATCTATTTCCCACAAAACACTAGAACACAATTCAGCCACATTCTCTGCCACTTCATAATAAAGATCACCTTTTCTCCAGTGTCCAACAACATTTTCCTCATTTGTCTGAGGCCTTACCAGGGTACCTTTAACATTTATATTTCTACTAGTATTCTATTCATGATGATATATGTATTCTGACTTGATAGAAGCTTTCTCTGCTGTGCTCCTCACTTCCCTCTGAACCCTGTCACCTTTAACATCTATATTACTTTCAACTATCTCTTCAAGGCGATCTAGGCTTTTTCTATCAAGCTCTTCAAAATTCTTTCAGCTTCTACTCATTACTCAATTCCAAAGCCACTTCCACATTTTTAGATAGTTGTTACAGTAGCACCTCACTTCCCAATACCAAGATCTGTATCAGTCAGGGTTTGCCAGTGAAACAGAACTAATATGATACGTACACATCCATATCTATACCTGTATATCTTTATATCTTAATGATACTGGTGGGCTAGAGGAGGTCCCCAGACACTGGTGGGACCTCAACCCTGGCCAGTGTCCGGGTCCTTGACAACTTTGCAAGAAGGAATTTAAAGACAAGTCAGAAAATAGTGAAAGTATGGAGATTTTTTGCAAAGCAAAATACACACTCAAAAAAGGGGAGTGTGAGAGTACTCAAGAGAGTGAGTTGCACCAACAGTGTTTGAGGTTTCTATCTTTATGGGTTTCTTTAACTGTGGGGTGGAATATTCATGAACATTTCTGGAAAACTGTTAAGATTTCTCAACTGTGGTGCCACCCGTTTTTGCACCAAATATGAGTGTTCCTGGAACAATCATGGTGCTGGCAGATAAGCGGTATAGTATGTTAATGAGCATATAATGAGGTTCTAGGTGAAACCTAGGTTAATTCTAGTGCCATATTCAGTCCAGTTGGTCCAGCCAGCATAGTCCACATCCTGTTTTTTAGGATTTTATTGGCCCTTAGCTTATGCAGCAATTTCACCAGTTTCCTTTTTGTCATGTGAAACTGCTGCCTGGAATTTTCTATTCTCTTAATCATGTCTACAAAATACCTTCACATCAGCATCTAAATTGGTGTTTGATTAAATGACTGGTTACTATAGCCTAGCCAAGTTGACAAGAAAACCCTAACCATCACACCCCCAAAGTCAGACTTGATCACGTTCTGTTATGAATTATCAAGCATCTGATCCTTTATAGGCTCAAACTATTCATTATTTATGCTTTTATTTATAAGTTTTCGACTTCATACTTAGCCAGAAGTCTCTTATATTTGTTTTGTTTTATATCTTTGTTTTAGACTACATATGATTTTGAAAATGCAATGTATTAAATACTCTCCTTTTGGGTATCATACCTCTATGTAACACATATTACTTATTTTTTTGTATTAAGAAAAGCATTTTGAAGGCCGGGCACGGTGGCTCATGCCTGTAATCCCAGCACTTTGGGAGGCTGAGGTGGGTGGATCACGATGTCAGGAGATCGAGATCATCCTGGCTAACACAGTGAGACCTCATCTCTACTAAAAATACAAAAAATTAGCCGGGTGTGGTGACAGGTGCCTGTAGTCCCAGCTACTTGGGAGGCTGAGGCAGGAGAATGATGTGAACCCGGAGGCGGAGCTTGCAGTGAGCCGAGATCATGCCACTGCACTCCAGCCTGGGTGACAGAGTGAGATTCTGTCTC
>NW_016811941.1:22857-24558 GCF_001698545.2 Rhinopithecus bieti
GCTCACTGCAAGCTCCGCCTCCCGGGTTTACGCCATTCTCCTGCCTCAGCCTCCCGAGTAGCTGGGACTATAGGCGCCCGCCACCTCACCCGGCTAGTTTTTTGTATTTTTTAGTAGAGACGGGGTTTCACTGTGTTAGCCAGGATGGTCTTGATCTCCTGACCTCGTGATCCGCCCGTCTCGGCCTCCCAAAGTGCTGAGATTACAGGCTTGAGCCACCACACCCGGCCTCATTTTCAACATAGTGACTCAACTCATTATTTTACCTTTCATCCTTTCCCCTCTGGTGTTCTTTAGTTTAATAGCAACATCACAGCTACCCAACATAAAAACTTTTGCATCATCTTCCATCTTTCATCATTCTTTCCTTCAGTCTTCATCTCTAGGATCTGTCAGTCAGCAAACTCTGTTGATTCTGCCTCTAAGATACGTTAAAAATCAAAACTCTCCTCCTCCCCACATCTACTGCCTTGGCTGGGGCTGTGTTTGACTCTTCAACCTGGACCATTACCTAGCTGTATGTAAACAGTACGTACGTATCTGCTTACATACAAGACACATTTTTAACAGTGTCCTAGAGCCTACAAAAAACAAACAAACAAACAAAAACCAGACAAACAAATAAGAGCAAATTTAGCAGGTCCTATGAAATCTTCTGTGTTCTGGCCTCAACTCACTTTGTAACCTCATTACCCTGCTGTAACCTTAATAACTGCTGTCCTCTCATCTCCTGCCCTTCCACACTTCCCACTCCATCTCCTTCTTCAACCCAAATATTGCTTCTTCCGTGCCCTTCTGACTCCTGACTCCCTCAAATACAAGTTGCCACCTCTTCCTCTATAATTGCAAAGCATATTTTATCTAGCACTACTTTAAAAAAAGAAAAATCACACTCCACTTTGCTTGGTTTCTGTGTTCAACTCAAGATAGGAGTTTCATCTTTGTCCTCTCTCTACGTGTGTTAACTCAGTATTTGATTTCTGTTTAGTCAATGAACAGCTTCAGACGTTACAGAGTTAGAGATTAATTGAATTTCTTGCTCACTGACACAGAAAATATTGCTATTGGATTTTGAAAATTGGATCTTTTTTTGTAACAGCTTTATTGAGATATAATTCACATACCATACAATTCACTCATTTACAGTATACAATTCATTGGTTTTAAGTATATTCACAGAGTTGTGCAGCCATTACTATAATCAATTTTAGAACATTTTCATTGCCCCTAAAGAAATCCTATACCCTTTAGCTTATACTGCTAAGCAGCTGCCAATCTACTACACATTTGCTAACTCTGGACATTTCATATTAATGGAACCATACAGTATCTGGTCTTTTATAATTGGCTTCTTTCACTTAACATAATGTTTTCAATGTTCATTCATGTTACAGCATGTGTCAATACTTCATCCCTTTTTATGGCTCAATATATTATGGGTTTTAATCTAACTTTTAAAGACTTTTAAATTTTTTACGTATCAGTGAGAAACTTTACATGTTAAGAAACATACATTGATTTATTTACTTCAAAAAATTCAATTGCTTGGCTTATTGAAATAAAGATAAATTCCAATAGGTAAATATGGAAGACGAATTGATTAAGTCATAACCCACTAAAACACCAATGAAACTTGTAATTGAATAATTCATTTGGAAATGTAGAATTAGCTACAAATTCCTCTAATTTTATTTTATGTTA
>NW_016811942.1:0-1058 GCF_001698545.2 Rhinopithecus bieti
TCAGGAGATTGAGATCAGCCTGGCCAACATGGTGAAACCTCATCTCTACTAAAAATACAAAAATTAGCCAGGTGTTGGGCACAAGCCTGTAATCCCAGCTACTCAAGAGGCTGAGGCAGGAGAATTGCATGAACCTGGGAGGCAGAGGTTCAGTAGGCCAAGATCACGCCACTGCACTCCAGCCTGGGCAGCAGAGTGAGACTCCATCTCAAAAAATAAATAAAATAAAATAAATTGAGATAGAGTCTTGCTCTGTCTCAAGGTTGGAGTGCAGTGGTGCAATCTCGGCTCACTGCAACATCCACCTGCTGGGTTCAAGTGATCCTCTCGTCTTAGCCTCCCAAGTAGCTGGGATTACAGCCACGTGCCACCATGCCTGGCTAATTTGTGTTTTTTAATAGAGACAGTGTTTCACCATATTTGCCAGGGCGGCCTCGAACTCCTGACCTTAAGTGATCCACCAGCCTTTGCCTCCCAAAGTGCTGGTATTACAGGTGTGAGCCACCACACCCAGCCAATTTTATCTATTTTTAGAGACAGGGTCTTGCTGTGTCACTGAGGTTGGAGTGCAATTATAGCTCACTGCAGCCTTGAACTTCTGAATACAAGCAGTCCTCCTGCCTCAGCTCCCAAGTAGCTAGGACTACAGGCACACACCATCATGCCCAGCTATTTTTTAAAATTTTTTCGAGACAGTTTCACTTTGTTGCTCAGGCTGGAGTGCAGTGGCATGATCTTGGCTCACTGCAACCTCCGCCGCCTGGGTTCAAGCAATTCTCATCCCTTAGCCTCCTGCATAGCTGGGATTACAGGCGCCTGCCACCATGCTCAGCTGATTTTTTTTTTTTTTTTTTTTTTTTTTTTTTTTTTTTTTTTTGAGATAGTCTTGCTCTGTCGCCAGGCTGGAGTGCAGTAGCGTGATATCGGCTCACTGCAGGCTACGCCTCCCGGGTTCACCCCCATTCTCTTGCCTCAGCCTCCAGAGTACCTGGGACCACAAGCACCCACCACCAAGCCCGTCTAATTTTTTGTATTTTAGTAGAGACAGGGTTTCACCC
>NW_016811943.1:0-1540 GCF_001698545.2 Rhinopithecus bieti
TGGATTCCTAAGTATTTTATTCTCTTTGTAGCAATTGTAAATGGGAGTTCACTCATGATTTGGCTCTCTGTTGGTTTGTTATTGGTGCATAGGAATACTTGTTATTTCTGCACATTGAATTTGTATCCTGAGACTTTGCTGAAGTTGCTTATCAGCTTAAGGAGATTTTGGGCTGAGATGATGGGGTTTTCTTAATACACAATCATGTCATCTACAAACAGGGACAATTTGACTTCCTCTTTTCCTAATTGAATATCCTTTATTTCTTTCTCTTGCCTGATTGTCCTGGACAGAAGTTCCAACACTGTTGAATAGGAGTGATGAGAGAGGGCATCCTTGCCTTGTGCCAGTTTTCAAATGGAGTGCTTCCAGCTTGTACCCATTCTGTATGATATTGGCTATGGGTTTGTCATAAATAGCTCTTATTATTTTGAGATACATTCCATCAATACCTAGTTTATTGAGAGGTTTTAGAATGAAGTGCTGTTGAATTTTATCGAAAGCCTTTTCTGCATCTATTGAGATAATCATCTGGCTTTTGTCTTTGGTTCTGTTTATGTGATAGATTATGTTTATTGATTTGCATATGTTGAACCAGCTTTGCATCCCAGGGATGAAGTCGACTTGATCTTGGTGGATAAGCTTTTTGATGTGCTGCTGGATTCAGTTTGCCAGTATTTTATTGAGGATTTTTGCATCAATGTCCATCAGAGATGTTGGTCTAAAATTATCTTTTCTTGTTGTGTCTCTGTCAGGCTTTGGTAACAGGATGATGCTGGCCTAGTAAAATGAGTTAGGGAGGATTTCCTCTTTTTCTATTGATTGGAATAGTTTCAGAAGGAATGGTACCAGATCCTTTTTGTACCTCTGGTAGAATTTGGCTATGAATCCTACTGGTCCTGGACTCTTTTTGGTTGGTAGGCTACTAATTATTGCCTCAATTTCATGGCGTGTTATTGGTCTATTCAGAGATTCAACTTCTTCCTGGTTTAGTCTTGGGAGAGTGTATGTGTCCAGGAATTTATCCATTTCTTCTAGATTTTCTAGTTTATTTGCATAGAGATGTTTATAGTATTCTCTGATGGTAGTTTATATTTCTGTGGGATTGGTGGTGATATCCCCTTTATCATTTTTTATTTCATCTGTTTGATTCTTCTCTCTTGTCTTCTTTATTAGTCTTGCTAGCAGTCTATCAATTTTGACAATCTTTTCCAAAAAAACAGCTCCTGGATTCATTGATTTTTGAAGGGTTTTTGTGTGTCTATCTCCTTCAGTTCTGCTCTGATCTTAGTTATTTCTTGCCTTCTGCTAGATTTTGAATTTGTTTGCTCTTGCTTCTCTAGTTCTTTTAACTGTGTCGACATTAGATCTTTCCTGATTTCTCTTGTGGTCATTTAAGTGCTATAAATTTCTCTCTACACACTGCTTTAAATGTGTCCCAGAGATTCTGGTATGTTGTGTCGTTGTTCTTATTGGTTTCAAAGAACATCTTTATTCCTGCTTTCATTTTGTTATTTACCCAGTAGTCAATCAGGAGCAG
>NW_016811943.1:2353-94382 GCF_001698545.2 Rhinopithecus bieti
CTTTCCATTTGCTTGGTAGATCTTCCTCCATCCCTTTATTTTGAGCCTCTGTGTGTCTCTGCACATGAGATGGGTCTCCTGAATACAGCACACTGAGGGGTCTTGACTCTTTATCCAATTTGCCAGTCTGTGTCTTTTAATTGGGGCATTTAACCCATTTACATTTAAGGTTAATATATTATGTGTGAATTTGATCCTGTCATTATGATGTTAGCTGGCTATTTTGCCCATTAATTGATGCAGTTTCTTCATAGCATCAATGATCTTTACAATTTGGCATGTTTTTGCAGTGGCTGGTACCAGTTGTTTCTTTTCATGTTTACTGCTTCTTTCAGGAGCTCTTGTAAGGAAGGCCTGGTGGTGACAAAATCTCTTGGCATTTGCTTGTCTATAAAGGATTTTATTTCTCCTTCACTTACGAAGCTTTGTCTGACTGGATATGAAATTCTGGGTTGAAAATTCTTTTCTTTAAGAATGTTGAATATTGGCCCTTAGTCTCTTCTGGCTTTGTAGGGTTTCTGCTGAGAGATCCACTGTTAGTCTGATGGGCTTCCCTTTGTGAGTAACCTGACCTTTCTCTCTGGCTGCCTTTAACATTTTTTCCTTCATCTCAACCTTGGTGAATCTGACAATTATGTGTCTTATGGTTGCTCTTCTTAAGGAGTATCTTTGTGGTGTTCTCTGTGTTTCTTGAATTTGAATATTGGCCTGTCTTGCTAGGTTGGGGAAGTTCTCCTGGATAATATCCTGAAGAGTGTTTTCCAACGTGTTTCCATTCTCCCCATCACTTTCAGGTACACCAATCAAACGTAGATTTGGTTTTTCCACATAGTCCCATATTTCTTGGAGGCTTTGTTCATTTATTTTTACCCTTTTCTCTAACCTTGTCTTCTCACTTTATTTCATTAATTTGATCTTCAATCACTGATACCCTTTCTTCCACTTGATCGAATTGGCTAGTGAAGCTTGTGCATGCGTCACAAAGTTCTCATGACATGGTTTTCAGCTCCATCAAGTCATTTAAGGTCTTCTCTACACTGTTTATTCTAGTTAGCCATTCATCTAATATTTTTTCAAGGTTTTCAGCTTTCTTGTGATGAGTTCAAGCATGTTCTTTAGCTCAGAGAAGTTTGTTATTAACCAACCTTCTGTAGCCTACTTCTGTCAACTTGTCAAAGTCATTCTCCATCCAGCTTTGTTCCATTGCTGGCAATGAGCTGCAATCCTTTGGAGGAGAAGAGGCGCTCCAGTTTTGAGAATTTTCGGCTTTTCTGCTCTGGTTTCTCCCCATCTTTGTGGTTGTTATCTACCTTTGATCTTTGATGATTGTGACCTACAGATGGGGTTTTGGTGTAGATGTCCTTTTTGTTGATCTTGATGCTATTCCTTTCTGTTTGTTTGTTTTCCTTCTACCAGTCAAGTCCCTCAACTGCAGGTCTGTTGGAGTTGGCTGGAGGTCCACTCCTGTTTGTCTGGTATCACCAGCAAAGGCTGCAGAACAGCAAATATTGCAGAACAGCAAATACTGCTTCCTGATCCTTCCTCTGGAAGCTTCGTCCCAGAGGAGCACCCACCTATATGAGGTGTCTGTCGGCCTCTACTGGGTGGTGTCTCCCAGTTAGGCTACATGGGGGTCAGGCACCCACTTGAGGAGGCAATCTATCTCTTCTCAGAGCTCAAACACCATGCTGGGAGAACCACTGCTCTCTTCAGAGCTGTCAGACAGGGACATTTAAGTCTGCAGAAGTTGTCTGTTGTCTGCTGCCTTTTGTTCAGCTATGCCCTGCCCACATAGGTGGAGTCTATAAAGGCAGTAGGCCTTGCTGAGCTGTGGTGGGCTCCACCAAGTTTGAGCTTCCTGGCCACTTTGCTTACCTAGTCAAGCCTCAGCAGGTGGACAGTGCTCCCCCAGCCAGGCTGCCACCTTTGATCTCAGACTGCTGCGCTAGCAGTGAGCAAGGCTCCATGGGTGTGGGACCCACTGAGCCAGGCACAGGAGAGCATCTCTTTGTCTGCCAGTGGCTAAGACCTTGGGAAAAGCGCAGTATTTGGGCGAAAGTGTCCCATTTTTCCAGGTACAGTCTGTCACGGCTTCCCTTGGTTAGGAAAAGGAAATCCCCCAACCCCTTGCACTTCCTGGGTGAGGTAACGCCCTGCCCTGCTTCAGCTCACCCTCCATGGGCTGCACCCGCTGTCCAACCTGTCCTCATGAAATGAACTGGGTACCTCAGTTGCAAATTCAGGAATCACCTGTCTTCTGCATTGATCACGCTGGGAGCTACAGACTGGAGCTGTTTCTATTCGGCCATCTTGGAACAGAGCCAAAGATGCCCATTTTCACCACTTTGATGCAACACAGTACTAGAAATCCTAGCCAGAGCAATTGGACAAGAGAAAGAAATCAAGAGCATCCAGATCTGTAAAGAGGAAGTCAAACTGTTGCTATTTGCTGATGATAGAATTGTATCAGCCTAAAGACTCATTCAAAAAGCTCCTAGAACTGATAAATGCATTCAGCACAGCCTCAGGATACAAAATTAATGTGCACAAATCAGTAGCACTGCTATACACTAACAGTGACCAAGCTGAGAGTCAAATCAAGAACTCAACCTGTTTTACAACAGCTGCAGAAAACCAAACCAAACCAAAACAAAACTTAGAAATATACCTAACCAGGGTGGGTGAATGACCTCTACAGGGAAAACTACAAAACACTGCTGAAAGAAATCACAGATGACACAAATGAAAACACATCCCATGCTCAGGGATGGGTAGGATGAATATTGTAAAAATGACCATACTTCCAAAAGCAGTCTACAAATTCAATGCAATTCTCATCAAAATACTACCATCATTGTTCACAAAAGTAGAAAAAACATCCTAAAATTCATATGAAACCAAAAAAGTTCCTGCATAGCCAAAGTAAGCCTAAGCAAAAAGAACAAATCTGGAGGCATTATATTACCCAACTTTAACTATTCTACAAGGTCATAGTGATAAAAACAGCATGGTACTGGTATAAAAACAGACATACAGACCAATGAAACAGGATAGAGAACACAGAAATAAAGCCAAATACTTATAGTAAACTGATCTTCGACAAAGCAAACAGAAACATAAAGTGGGGAAAGAACACCCTATTCAACAAATGGTGCTGGGATAATTGGCAAGCCACATGTAGAAGAATGTAACTGCATCCTCATCTCTCACCTTATTCAAAAATCAACTCAAGATGGACCAAAAAATTATATCTAAGACATGAAACCATAACAATTCTAGAAAATAACATTGGAAAAACCCTTCTAGACACTGGCTTAGGCAAAGACTTCATGACCAAGAATCCAGAAGCAAATGCAACAAAAACAAAGATAAATTGATGGAACCTAATTAAACTTAAAAGCTTTTGTATAGCCAAAGAAATAATCAGCAGAGTAAACGGACAACCCACTGAGTGGGAGAAGATCTTCGCAATCTACACATCCAACAAAGGACTAATATCCAGAATCTACAAGGAACACAAACAAATGAGCAAGATAAAACCAAACAATCCAATCAAAAAGTGGGCTAAGGACATGAATGATAATTCTCAGAAGAAGATATACAAATGGCCAGCAAACCTGAAAACAATGCTCAACATCATTAATTATCAGGGAAATCCAAATTAAAACCACATTGCAATACTACCTTAATCCTGCAAGAATGGCCATAATAAAAAATAATAAAATAATAGATGTTGGCATGGATGTGATGAAAAAGGAACAATTTTACACTGCAGGTGGGAATGTACACTAGTATAACCACTATGGAAAACAGTGTGGAGGTTCCTTAAAGAACTAAAAGTAGATCTACCATTTCATCTACTTTTCCCAATCCCACTCCTGGGTATCTACCCAGAGGAAAAGGGGTCATTATATGAAAAAGATACCTGCACACACATTTATAGCAGCAAAATTTGCAATTGCAAAATATAGAACCAGCCCAAATGCCTATCAGTCAACAAGTGGATAAAGAAAATGTGGTATATATGCATACCATGGAATACTACTCATCCATAAAAAGGAGGGAAATAATGGCATTACTCAGGAATGGAAAACCAAAAATCATATGTTCTCACTAATAAGTGGGAGCTAAGCTGTGAGGATGGAAAGGCAAACAAATGATACAGTGAACTTGGGGACTTGGGGAAAGGGTAGGAGGGGAGTGAGGGATAAAAGACTACACATGGGGTACATTGTATACTGCTCAGGTGATGGTGCACCAAAATCTCAGAAATCACCTCTATAGAATTTATTTATGTAACCAAACACCACCTGATCCTCAAAAACTTATTGAAATGTTCTGGGGTAAAAATATCCCAGAAAACTCCAGCATTCTCTAGGCAAGAAAATACTTGTCCTTCCAGTTAACCAATTGTCCTGGTATGAAGGTCATTGCCCTCTCCATTGTGATCTCTCCAACAGGAACATATCTTTCTTTCTGGAGCCTTGACCAAATTTCCCAGGCATCTTAGTGTACAGACAATAATGTCTTTTACACCTTGCACATAGTTTCACACTGATTAAGAACAAATTCTTAATATAAATCATTATCATTCTTTTTTCCTCAGCTTTATTAAAGTATAATTGACAAATCAAATTGTATATATTTAAGATATAAAATGTAATATTGTGGGGAAAAGAAAGAAAGATCAGACTGTTACTGTGTCTATATAGAAAGAAGTAGACATAAAAGACTCCATTTTGTTCTGTATTTGAGATGCTGTTAATCTGTGACGCCCTACCCCCAACCCTTGTCCCTTGCAAGAGACCATGTGCATGGTGACTCAAGGTTTAGTGGGATTTTGGGCTGTGGCAAGGAATGTGCTTTTGTTAAACAAGTGCCTGAAAGGCAGATTTGCTGGTTAAAAGTGCATCACTATTCTCTTAAATCTCAAGTACCCAGGGAACCATATACCTGCCAAAGGTCCCACAGGGACCTCTGCCTAAGGAAAAGCTAGGTAATTGTCCGCAAGGTTTTCTCTCCCATGTGATAGTCCTGAAATATGACCTCGTGGGAGGGAAAACGACCTGATCGTCCCCCAGCCTGAAACACCCCATCCGAAGGGTTTGTGGCTGAGGAGGAGGCCAGTACAAGAGAAAGAAGGCCTCCTTGGCAGTTTGAGATAAGAGAAAAAGCATCTGTCTCACTGCCCGTCCCTGGGCAATGGAACACCTCAGTGTAAAACCCTATTGTATGTTCTGTTTACTAAGAAAGGAGAAAACCGCCTTAGGGCGAAAGGCGGGACTTGCTAGTGCAATGCTGCTCTTTATGCACTAAAAAGGTTTATGGAGATGTTTGCGTATGCATATCAAGGCACAGCACTTTTCCTTAAACTTATTCATGTCACAGAGATGTTTATTCACGTCTTACTGCTGACCTTCTCCCTACGATGATCCTATTATCCTGCCACTTCCCTTTTTCTAAGATGATAAAGATAATGATCAATAAATACTGAGGGAACTCAGAGACTGGTGCCGGCGGCGTGGGTCCTCTGTATGCTGAGCGCCCGTCCCCTGGGCCCACTTTTTCTTTCTCTATACTTTGTCTCTGTGTCTCATTTCTTTTCTCAAGTCTCTCGTTCCACCTAATGAGAAACGCCCACAGGTGTGGAGGGGCAGGCCACCCCTTCGTAATGTTTTGATATACCTATATATGATTAAATGAGTACCATAATTGACATATCGATCACCTCATTTCATTACCATATGTGGTGTGTGTGTGTGTGGTGAGAATATTTAAGATCTACTGTCTTAGAAGAATAAAATTGGATACCTGTCTCTCATCATATAGAAAAATTAACTCCAGATGGATTTAAGACTTACATTTAAGATGTGAAACCACAAAAATTGTAGAAGAAAACCTAGGAAAACTCTTCTGGACACTGGCTTAGGCAAAGAATTTATGAGTTAGACCCTAAAGGCAAATGCAAGAAAAACAAAAATAAAGAACTAGTTCTTAATTAAACTAACAAGCTCCTCCCAGCAAAAGAAATAATCAACAGAGTAAACAAGCTACCTGTAGAATGGGAACAATTATTCCCAAACTATGCATCTGACAAAGAACTAACATCCAGAATCTACAAGGTACTCAAACATATCAGCAAGAAAAAAAAATAATTATCCAATTAAGAAGTGGGCAATGACACGAACAGACATTTTTCAAAAGAAGATATACAAATGGCCAATAAACATATGAAAAAAAATTCAACATCACTAATCACCAGGGGAATGCAAATTAAAAATACAAGGAGGTCGGGTGCGGTGGCTCACACCTGTAATCTGCAGCACTTAGGGAGGCCGAGATGGGTGGATCGCTAGAGATCAGGAGTTTGAGACCAGTCTGGTCAACATGGTGAAACCCCATCTCTACTAAAAACATAAAAAATTAGCTGGGAATGGTGGCACATGCCTATAATCCCAGCTACTTGGGAGGCTGAGGGAGGAGAATTGCTTGAACATTGCTTGGACCTGATTCAAGCAATTCTCCATAGCCCCACTGCACTCCAGCTTGGGCAACAAAGTGAGACTCCATCTCAAAAAACAAACAAGCAAATAAAAAAACACAATGAGGTACCACCTTACCCCAATCAGAATAGTGGTTATGAAAAAGTCAAAAAACAACAGATGGTGCAAATGTGGTAAAATGAGAACACTTACACACTGTTGGTAAGAATGTATATTAATACAACCTCTGTGGAAAAGAGGAGATGTCTCAAATAACAAATAGTAGATATACCATTTGATCCAGCAATCCTACTAGTGGGTATCTACCCAAAGGAAAATAAGTCATTATATCAAAAAGACTGGACAATTCATATATGTAACCAAAAAACACTTGTAACCCTGAAGCTCTGAAATTAAAAAAATTATTTTGCTACAAACTAGCATTTAATCTCCAAAATTAAAATAAAAAATACTATTTAAAAATCTACTTAACAAATTTCAAGTATATAATACAGTATTATTAACTGTCATCACCATGCTGTATATTAGATCTGCAGAATGTATTCATCCTGTGTAACTTAAACTTTGTACCCTCTCCCAACATCTCTCCAACAACCCACCTGCAGCCCCCAGCAACCACCATTCTACTTTCTGCTTCTGTGAGTTCATCTTTTTTAGATTTTACATAAAAGTGAGATCACGCAGTATTTGTCTTTTCATGCTTGGCTTATTTCACTAAATGTTCCTCAGGTTCCTCCATGTAGTCACAAATGACAGGATTTCCTTTTTTAAGGCTGAGCAATGCTCTATCATGTATATATACACACGCACCACATTTTCCTTTTCCATTTATTCATCAGTGGACACCTGGTTCGTTTCTATATCTTGGCTATTGTGAATACAACATAATTCCCAGAACTGAAGTCTAAAACTGGAAGAAAACATAGGGAAAAAGCCTATTGACATTGATCCGGGCAACGATTTCTTGGCTATAATACCGAAAGCATGGGCAACAAAAGCAAACAGACAAATGAGACTGCATCAAACTAAAAAGCTTCTCAAGGCAAAGTAAACAATCAACAGAAGGCAAAGACAATCTACAGAATGGGAGAAATATATCTGCAAACAATGTATCTGATAAAGGGTCAATATCCCAAATACATAAGGAACGCAAACAACTCAATAACAAGAAAATGAATCACCTGATTCAAAAATCAAAGGAAAAGAACAGACATTTCCCAAAAGAAGTACAAATGGCCAGCAGGCATATGAAAAAATGTTGTATCATTTATGTCAGAGAAATGCAAATGAAAACCACAATGAGATATCACTTCACACCTATTAGAATGGCTACTATAAAGAAGACAAAAGGTAACAACTGTTGGCAAGGATATGGAAAAAAGAGAACCTTTGTATGCTGTTGGTGGAAATGTTCATTTGTAAAGCCATTAGAGAAAACTGGGTAGAGATTCCTCAAAAATAAAACAAAAAAATGCCTACCATATAATTTAGCAATCCCACTTCTGGGTATATACCCAAAGGAATTGAAATCAGCATGTTGAAAAGATACCTCTATTTTCATTCTCATTTAAGTTGTAAGGCTTACAATATTAAGATAATGATCACGCAAATTGTACAAATAATTGGATGAAAAAATGTTTCACTGCAATTATTCTTTAATACTATTACCTATTTCTAAAGCATTTGGTTGGATTATAGATGTTTACTCTCATGATTTTTTTTAAATCATTAGAGAATCAACAGAATAAAATAGTCCCTTTATTTGTAAAATAAATGTTAAAAACAGGCTTTATGGAGAAAACTAAAGGGACAGAATTTCCTTCCCACTTACATTATCTCACCATTCATTCAAACTAAACACCCCTTCATCACAATAGATTGTTTTCATGGACTAAAAATTGTGATCGTGGGTTTCTTTTAAAATATTTTCCATTCTTTAGAAGCCTAGAAAATTAGGTAAAACTAGTATAAAATGTCAATAAAGAAAATTATATTTCCCATCATCCTATTTAAGATTTCTCATTGCGAAAAAAAAAAAAAAAATGAGAATTGTGGCCAGGTGCGGTGGCTCACACCTGTAATTCCTGGACTTGGGAGGCCGAAGCAGGCCTAAGTCACTGAGGTCAGGAGTTCGAGACCAGCCTGGCCCATGATGAAACCCCATCTCTACTAAACACTACAAAAATTAGCTGAGTGTGGTGCTCAGCATGCCTATAATCCCAGCTACTCAGGAGGCTGAGGCAGGAGAATCGCTTGAACCAGCGAGGCGGAGACTGCAGTGAGCCGAAATGGCACAACCTGTACTCCAGCACTGCACAAGAGCAAAACTTCATCACCCAAAAAAAAAAAAAAAAAAAAAAAAATTGGAGAATGTTAAGGATCTTTTCTCCTTCCCAAGGGTGTGTTTCCCCAGGAGTTTCGGAAAAGGGAGTCAAGCTGTGAGTTTGTGTTTGCAATGGTATGCTTGAAAAGAAAGGAAAAGCGTGGTGGCTCATGCCTGTAATCCCAACACTTTGGGAGGCCAAGGTGGGTGGATCACCTGAGGTCAGGAGATCGAGACCAGCCTGGCCAACATGGTGAAACCCCTCTCTACTAAAATATAAAATTAGCTGGGCATGGTGGCGCAGGCCTGTAATCCCAGCTACTCAAGAGGCTGGGGAAGGAGAATCACTTGAACCCAGGAGGTGGAAGTTGCAGTGAGCCAAGATAGCACTACTGCACTCCAGCCTGGGTGACACAGCCAGACTCTATCTCAAAAAAAATAATAATAATAAAAGAAAGGAAAGCATAAAAGATGAAGAAAAATTAGTGTAATAGTAAATTAATATAATAATTCTTGTTTCCTTTGAATGAAGAAAATATAATTTAATATGTAAGGAAGTATATAATGGAATCAAATGATTTGGGGGAAAAGTGCGTGTGTGTGTGTATGTGTGTGCATGTATGTGTGTGTGTATGTGTGTATATGTGTGTGTGTGTGTGTATGTGTGTGTGTGTGTATGTGTGTGTGTGTGTATCTAATACCTGACATTTAACAATCAGCAAATATTAAAGAGACAGCTGGCAGAATTCTCTCTGCACTAGTACCAGCACATATCTAAATAACTGCCTTGTAGTCTGTTGGCTAGCTCCCAGCCTTCTCTGTGTAGCCAGCTGGGTTTTCTTAAAGAAAATCTTTCCTTGCTTTTTTCAGATGATTTACCTCCTTACGTGGGTCCTCCAATTAGACAGGAATAAAATGTAAGTCTTCATGTATCATTGCCAAAAAAGTAGAATCTTTAGTAAAGCTTCTGTGTTCTAAATTTTGATGAAACATAAATTGTGTAACTCAGTGTAGGATATGATTTTTAACAGATAGGTTTGAAGAAATAGTGTAAGCAACAGCATGAATATTTAAATGCATGAATATTTTGTTGTTGTGGTTACTTTTTTTTTTTTTTTACAGTGAAACATTCCAAGAAGTTTCTAGAAACAACCACATCAAATTTTCAGACAGCAATTTTTCTTAGCTGCTAAGATTTTCACCTATTTATAACCTCTTTTCAAGTTTTTTGTCAATAATATTTATTTCAAGATTATTTGCATAGTCTTTTCAACCTTTCCTTAGCTGTATGAACCTTTTTAAACCTGCTCATAAGTGTGTTTCGTTTTCCTTCTGTAATTAATGAGACATTTATTGTGTTATTCCCTGACTGGCTCTGTTGAAAATAGCTGATATCTGTTATCTGATCTTGGGAGAGATTAATTTTTTTGTTTTTAAATATCAGCATTGTCTGCAAGCACTGCAAAACCAGCCCTGTTTATTCATTATTCTATTTAATGGAAATGTCTATTTCATAGAATAGAAGTGACCATGCCAACATGCAGTTGTAAAAACAATCCCCAGGAGGTGGCAGCAATTTTCAGCATTTTAGCACATTTCCATCCATTAAAATACACTTTATATATGCCGTGTCTGCTATTTAACCAGCTCATCAGTTTAATATTTCTTTAATGTATCTTTTACCACCTGTCAATTCCCATTTTTCCCTTCTTATTTTCACGGGAGGCAAAGAAACCCACTAGAGTCCCCTTGTGGGGCTCATGATCATCTCCTCAACTCATAGGTAGCTCCCAGTCCAAACGCTCACTGTGGGGGTTTGCTGGATCTTTCGGCTATTTGTTCTCATTTTTACTTATTTCCTCTCCAGCCCTGTGACAAATGATTTTGATTTTACTCTATTGAGTGGTCAACATTCTTTTACAGTGTAAACTTTAGTAATCCTAAGGGTTTTTTTTTTTCTTAGCTGCTGCTGTTTTTCTTCAGAACTAACAATTTCTATTCTTATTGAGTGTTTTTTTATCTTTTGTTGCATGAACACTATTACTACTTTCTGCTATATAAATATACATATATTTATACATATAATCAACCAGTGTTAATACTTTCTGGTGTGTGTGTGTATGTGTGTGTGTGTGTGTGTGTGTGTGTGTATCCATCCACAGATAGATATAGATTTATTTTTTTCTTCTAGAAGATATTAGTGGCCATCTTTCTAATAAAGAAAAGGCTTAGACAATTATTTGCTAGCATACTTACACCAAAAAAGTGTTTCTCCTTTTCCTATCTACCACTAGCTCAAGAGTTAGTATGTTAAATATTTGAGTCTTTGAAGAGACAAGTAAATGTCAACTATCGAAGAGCATGACTTTATTGACCTATTACAATTATTCTAAAAACATATATGTTAGTCAGTTCAGGCTGCTATAAGAAATTACAATAGAGTTGGTGACTTAAATAGCGAGCATTTATTTCTCACAGTTCTGGAGGCTGGGAAGTCCAAGGTAAAGGTGCTTACAGACCTGGTGTCTGGTGAGGACCCACTTCCTGGTTTTCAGATAGCCATCACCTCATTGTATCTTCACATAGCAGAGAAGAGAAAGAAAGAGGGAAAGAGAGCTCCTCTCTCTTCTATGATGCACTAATCCCATTTACACAACCTCTACCCTCATAACCTAATCACCTCCCAAAGGCATCATTTCCTAATATTATCACATTGGAGGTTGGAATTTCAATATAAGGATTTTAGTGGTACACAAACATTTGGTTTGTAACACCACACTTTTTAAATATTTTCTGCAGTTTCAAGGCCTCCTTTTTTCCAAAGGAAAGAATCTACCTACCTACCTACCTACCTATCACACATAAACACATGCAAGAGTATAGAGCCCAACTGCTCTGGTTGAAGTGGAGAGGACCCACAGACCTCCTGCTAGACTTCTACCTATCCTACCCAATCCCTAAAATGATCCCTGAGACACCACCAGGAGTTCCAGGGTTCCACAGAACACAGTTTTAAAACTCCCATTGTAAGGTAATTTTTAAGAATGCTAACGTAAATTGAAATTGTATGACTATCAGACAAAAGTTGGGGAAATGATTAATGGATCAATTCAAATGGTTTCAAAACACAATCATGGCAAGATAACCTCTTTATTTCCTATCAGACAGGCATCATGCTAGTCCTCGTATCTTTTTAACCCCAGGAGCATCAGACTCTAAGGAGCAGCCTTCCCATATGTCACCTCATGCTTGAGAGAAAGGGTGTGGGGGAGCTAACTGCTCAGTGGAAAGCAGAACTGTCACTTCCTCCAGCTTTGTAGTTCTCAACCCTTGCTGCACATCAAGTAATTGATGAACTTTAAAAAGATATATATGCATATACAGGTCACACCCATGAACAAATGATTCAGTCAGACTCTGGGGACTGAGCCTGCATGGTCCTGTTTCGAGAACCCATCCTCAGGTGATATTTATGTGAAACCAGAGTACAGAGCCACCAAGAACTGCTAATTTCCTTTTTTCTGTTTTCAAAAGAATATATATCTAGTTGAATTTTGACTCCTCAAAGTTGTTTTCCTCTAACCATGCATTACACAGGGACCCACAGCCTATCAGATATTATGCCACACCTAAAATAAATTAACTCCTATAAAGTAAAAACATGGATATTAAAAATAGAAATTATTTGCTAAAGCCACCCACACTATACTTCTTTAAGTTGTGGAGGATTTGTTGCCTCAAAAAATGCAGATTTAGTGCTAGAACAGAGAAGAAAAGATATTCTAGGTAGTTAAATATGTTCTGTAATATGTTTTAAGGGACCAAATTGAATTATTAAATTCTAGAATTTAATTATGTTTGTTTACTGTGTTTTCAAAGTTCATTGTTTAAAATTACTAAAATTTAAAGGGTTTATTTTAATAGTCTTATCTTTTCCTTAAAGTTCTAAAATTATAAAAGAATATTAGAAATGGGAAGGACAGTAAAAGCATCCGTCTCTCTGTCAGAGTCAGAAAAAAAAATGCCTTAGTTCCGACATTTGAAAGAACTCACTGCACTGTACAGAGCATAATCATGTACAGTTTTTATTCAAAGGCAATGAATACAATGCCACAAGAGAAAGAGAGTGCAGGAATCATTAGGGGTCCGACTGGCAACCCATGAGTAAGTTCCCAGTGTAATTAGTTACACAAGGATCTGACCACGCTCTGTCTCCAGAATGAATCATCAAGATCTCTGTAAAGAATCCAGGCTTCAGGAGAGCTCAAAGCAGGCGTTCCCATTGGTGGTTCTATGCTCCTATGGTCATATGAACAGACCAGGTTATGCCAATTGTAAGCCATTGGTAAATATTCTGACCCTGAGGGGTCCAAGGGAGCTTAGAATTTTAAACAGCATATACCTTAAACAGAACTGTTTTTATCTTGGCCAAGAGTCATAAATCAAGTACCCAGGATTTCCCTGAGGTAAAGGTAGAGTATTTCCAGTACAGCTATAAACCAACTCTATCTTCCACAGGTTCATAGTTCAGAAAAATAAAAATGAAACCCAATTTACTATATTTTAAGTGAAGTAGATTTTGCAAATTTTCCTTTATGAAAAATCTATACACTTTGTGTTTCCCCATTCTATTCCAACCATTTTTTTCTAACCAGCATCCTTGCCATTCCTCTTCTACTTTCAGATTTTAGACTTTCCATATCTGGCTTATATAATGTTCCTTTATTTGTATGTTACATAAAAATATAAACGAGTGCTCTTTCTAGAGCTCACTTGCTTAAAACTCTTCATTGCCTTTGGGAAAGAGCCTAAAGCTGGGCTTGACCTGATCTTGCCCATCCAGCACCTTCCATTCCAGCGTCCCTAAAGCAACTGTGGTTTCTCTAGCACTGAGCTATTTCATCTTTGTTTACTTCCCACAACTCAAATGTCTTACAGTTTTCTGAACCTACCAGGATATTTAAAACCCTAAGCCTTTATACATGCTGCTTCCTCTCTGTGATAAAACCATTTCCCCAGATAGGGGAAATTTTATCTTTGCCTGAGCAATTATTGGTCATCTTTGAAGACAGCTCAGGCTGCATCTCCTCTCTGTGCCTTTCTGAATATGCTGTTACTCAAGCTCAGGTAGAATTGTACACACTTTGCTATCACATCGCTTTAATTATATACTTGTAAATATATTGGTTTAATGTTTCTTTACCTCGTTATATTGCAAGCTCCTTGAAGGCAAAATTCCTGTCATTTTATTCATAATATCCCAGCACATACCACAGTGTCAAGCTCATAGAAATGAGTCATCCATCCGTTCATGTATCAAAAGATTTTGAGTGTCTAATTTGTACCAGATACTGTTCTAGGCAATGATGACATAAAAGTGAAGAGGCAAATATCTGACTTTATGATCCTTATATTTTAGTGGAAGATTAAAAAATTTGTGTGTGTGTGTGTATATATATATATTAGATAGGCATAAATGATGCTTAATAAAAACATGTTGAACACATAGCCACTGTTAGCCTATAATTATTTCTAATTGAACCATAAGCTCCTTGAGGGCAGATTTAATGTTATTCCCATGAACCACACACAGAGCTTGATAATTTTACTTAAGTATTTTCATCAAAGCCAATAAAGAACTGTTCTGACAGTAATTTTTTGTAAAAAGAATCAATTACCATCTTTGGAAATGTAATTGACAGAAGCCTAAAAGTAACAGTTATTCTTGTCATGTCTTCATTTAGAACAATAGTATTATCTTCCTTCTAATAGCATTTGATTTAGAAAGTTTACAGTGAACTTTTATATTTTCTATTTTATCTTGTTGCATTTGATATGGATAATGCTTTCTAAGGTGTTCTTACAGTCCTCTTTCTCTGTAAATTGTTCTCCCCTCATATTCCCTACCAACTCCTTGGAAGTGAAAATCCAGAAGCTGTGTATATCCTGCGTGATCTTGTCCCTCAGAAAATAGGGATGAGATTGACCAGTGGTGGATACCTGTCCCATGTTGAATCAAACAGATTATCTGTCCCACGAATTTAGACTTGGGTCTGAGAGGCAGCATACCGTTCTCCATATGTGTCTGCAACTATAATAAATAAACTGGGAGCTGTGGGATGAGGGACGAGGATTGAGAAGTTTGAGATGATTTCAGAGATTTACTGGGGAAAGAGCACAGAGAAATTTAAAAAAGAGAAACAAATCCATCTATCTGGAAGGCAAGAGGGAAAGGGTAGAATTGAGCAAAGGCTGACAAAGGCTGATTTGGGGGTTGTGATAATACCGAGTGTCAACTTGATTGGATTGAAGGATGCAAAGTATTGTTCCTGGGTGTGTCTGTGAGGTTGTTTCCAAAAAGATTAACATTTGAGTCAGTGGACTGGGAAAGGCAGACCCACCCTCAACCTAGGTGGGCACAATCTAATCAGCTGCCAGCATGGCCAGAATAAAAGTAGACAGAAGAACATGGAAAGACTAGACTGGTTTAGTCTTCCAGCTTACATCTTTGTCCCTGGCTGAATGCTTCCTGCCCTGGATCATCGAACTCCAAGTTCTTCAGCTTTGGGACTCAGACTGGCTTCCTTGCTCCTCAGCTTGCAGACTATTGTGGGATTTCACCTTGTGATAGTCCGAGTCAATACTCCTTAATAAACTCCCCTTTATATATACATCTATCCTATTAGTTCTGTCCCTCTAGAGAACCTTGACTAATGCAGGAATATTTAGAAGAAGTGAGAGCTTGGTTTCACAACATTGCAAGTTGTGTGGAGTGTCTCTATTACTGGGTGACAATTTGTGTCCATATATGGATAAAATATCATTTTGCTTTTTTGATGCCTTCTCTAATAACTTTTTTCTCCCTATCTAAATAAGGAAAATTTTATCTTATAATTTTGTTCTAGATAGCTCCAGCAAATTGAATTTTGAGCTAGCTTTGTCAGAGTAAAAAGCTATCAAATATTAATATGTTGAGGCAATTCCCTTGTCATTTGGGAACAATATAGGCCCGCTCTATCCTTCAAGGTTAATTGCAGTTAAAATATATGTTTATAATTTTTCTGGAAGAAGTGCTTGTAAACTTGGGTAACAAATCTAAAAATAGCATTGTAAGTCCTAATTGTAGTAATAATTATGTATTATTTACATGATGTAGTTACTTAAGGCTATTAAAATATCCTGAGTCTACCAACTCATTTGTAATCTTAATGTGCAAAGTTACTACAAAGGAAGAATTATAGCAAGAATAACCCAACACAAGATGTAACAGTGACAGCGCTTCATATTTATCAAGTCACTGGGTCATATATATTGTATTTTTTTCTTTCTATTAATCTTCTGAGGCAGAAAACCTACTCCCATTTCATAGGTGGAAATAACTTATTGATCTCGTATTTATGGTACTCTTTTTAAATTCTCCTTGATTGGAATTCTGTAATTATAGAGAATCTTAGAAATTAATCTGTCATTTTAAATAAAATTAAAGCCCAGAGAAAAGTGACATATTTAGGCCACAGAACTTTTGTTTGTTTGCTTGACTAATGTTTTAATTATTTACTTTGGTCCAAAATATCAATAGTGATGAGGTTGAGAAGCTCTGCTTTAAGCCACCTCTTTCACATCCTGTCTAGTTTATTTCATTCTGTGTTCTTCCTTAATACCATCACCCCAGGAAAATGCATGTGTTGTCCTTAGTCTCCACTACATGAAGGCTGCCCTTATGGCTGGTAGCTAGGCAGTGATTGAAGATGCAGTAGATGTGGAGTAATAGGTAACAGCACCTTTTTCTTTCTTTCTTTCTTTCTTTTTTTTTTTTTTAAAGAAAATGGTGTTTGTTGAAAAAAAAGGAAAAGAAAACTCCAAACTGGTCTTTGTTCATATTTAAAACTAAATTCTATTTATTTATGTATGCTTAAAAAGATTGTTAGCAATGGTTTATTTTGGAGAATGAAAATGAAGAAGACAGGGATATGAAAGATGACTTTTAAAAAATACTTTTCTATATATGTGAGTATTTAATAACAGAAACACTACATTTTGCATCAAAACATGTTATAAAATCTTCATTAAAAGTTGAAGTTTTCTAAATGGAACCTAGAAATGAACACTGGTAGAGTTCAGGTATATGCTTTTTCTTAGAATACAATTTTGAATTATTTCAAAGTCAAGCCATATGGCACTAATCTATCCATTCAGCAAACAAGTAGGTAGTGGGTGCTTATCCACACAAGGATACAGTCATGAAGGATGCAATTCTTATATTCAATTTGGTAACTATCTTATGATAATTATTATGTGACTGCAGAAGAGGGATGCCTAACTTAATCTGGAAGTACCACAGAAGACTTCCTGAAGGAAGTGTCTTGGCCTGATTCTCAAAGAATGAGTAGTTATTAATTGGATGAGATTAGTAGGGAAGAATGCTCAAAGAAAAAACAATCTGAAGATAAGGACTCTATGTTTCAGCACTGAAGGGCCTGGACATTAGGGAAACGGAAACCTTCTGTTCCTGCTCCTTGCCGTTTCCATCCACTTCGCTTCCCCTCATTTTCCTCCCTTTGTTTGAAAAATAGTTAAGACAAACATTTCACCTATCCAGTAAGCCAGTAAAGAGAGAAAGGGTAAAAATAAAAGAGAGGAAAGGAATACATTATGGAGAGATGTCTACTGAGAGGTGAGAGAGGCTCAGAGCAGGGCAGGCACCAGAAGTTTAGCCTTGGGTAGGAGGATGGTGGCCATTCAGGAAGCAGGTCAGAAAAGACTTACATGAAAGTACATGTAATAGGGTGATTTAGGGCCAGGAAATATAAGTTGCTACCTGATGCTATTTTTCTATTGTTTCCTGAGAATGTAGAACTTACTGAGTAAACTGGGTACCTAAGGGCTTATAGAAAGGTATGCAAGATAAAGTTCCTATATTTGTGTAATCTAATAGAAGAGAGAAGATACATATTCCAATAATGACTATAAAAGAGAATGAGTGATAAGTATAGTGAGATAATGAAAAATAAAGTGTTAGGGAGTTCAGAGATGGGGATATTCTTTCAGGCAAGGATGTTATTGCTTATTGATTTATAACTGCCAGATAATAAAGGTAATTGCATATTGGTAAAATTGGAGTCTAATCTAAAATCAGATGAGTGGATAAATAGGTCCAACTAAATTAATCACCAAAGTGAAAATTAAATATTCATCACCAGTATGTTCTTCAATACACAGGGGCTGTTGCTTTTCAATTAGTTTTAACAGTGGGCTAAATTGTCTACTCTAAATAATCCCTTTCTCTTTCATCTCCTTTCTCTTCATCAATCCCTTCTTCCTCCATTCCTCTTTTTTCTCCTCTGCCCTTTTCTTATCCTCACATATTTGAGAATCTATTAAAGTTTTCTGAGATTCACAGAATTGATCTTACTGTAGTGACAAGCACCAGAGATCTCACTAGAGGAATCCTAACAGGTAAGTTTGCGAGAACTAAAGAAGAAAAAGAAGAAGGAGTAACAAATAGCATTGAATATAGCAGAGAGAAAGGTATTAAGATTAAATTAAGAAGGAGGAAGAGACAGAATAAACCAAACTCTGGCTCTCCCAGGAGACTAGGGAGACTGAGATATAAGATTATTATGATACACGAGAACCAGGAAGTAATCTTTCTATTAATAAAAAAGAAAACATATTACTACATTATATCTGTTTTTTCTTCTTCAGATGATGATAGAGACACTGAAGGAGGCTCAGAAAATAATTAGTCAACAAGCATTTATTATCCCTCTACCCCAGGGGATATTTGGCAATGTCTGAGGACATTTTTGATCTTCACAACTTGGGAAGGAATGCTACTGGCATCAAGTGGGTAGGGCCAGAGATCCAGCTAAGTATCCAACAATGCACACAGCACACCCCCACAACAAAGAATTAGCCCCAAATGTCAACAGTGCGAAGGTTGAGAAACTGCCCAGAACTCTCTTCCTCCAGTTACCCATCTCCTTTAAGTCTGTACTCAAATATCATGTTAATGAGGCTTAGCCCGACTGCCTTCTGGGTAAAACTGTTACCTCTCTCGGCACTTCCTCAGCTCCTTCTCTGATTTTATTTTACTGTAGTACTTCTCACTTTTGACTCTACTGAACCATTTACTTATTATTTTATTATCAGTATCTCTCCACTAAAATATAAATTCTGTGAGGGTGGAAAATTATTGTTGGGTTGGCTGTTTCTGTTTTGTTCATGGTTGCAGCTTTCCCAGTTCTCAGTAAATATTTGATATCTGTGGGGAGAAAAGAATGGGCCCTAGGGTGAAGAACACACTTTGGGGGTGAGGCATGGGGTTATCTAAACTATCAATGGAAATACAGTGTAGAGATTGGGAGAAGAGTTTCTACAGAGCAAATACTACTTTTGGGAAGGGAGCCTGATTAGGAGTTAGGGTAGGCAGAACCCCAGAAGACCCTAAAAAGGATTTGGCTTCCTGAGTGTGAGGCAAGGTTACATCTCATAGTATGAATCTGGATGTATGTGATGTTTCTGACCCCTTTCTCTCTCTCTCTCTCTCTCTCTCTCTCTCTCTCATAACCAGAGGGCCCTTTTCCCTCTCTCCAGTTTTTTACTGCATTACTAACAAAGATTCAAAAAATGGCTGAACCAAATTCAAGACAAAGATTATTTTCTTGGAGACATCTATACAGGGTCATTTACAAAATAAAAAGCTTTCAAGATATTAGATAAGATCAGCCTAAAGGGAAGAAGAGAAGTAAAATTAAAATGAATGAAAAGAGGAGGAATTTGAAGGGAGGAAGATGAGAAGATGCAGTCACTCTAGGGCAGAATCTCAGAAGATAAAGAAGTCTCAGACACCCTGAACAGGCCTGATCTTGTCTGAATTTGGAAGCTAAGCAGGGTTGTGCCTGGTTAGTACTTTGATGGGAGACCACCTGGGAATATCGGGTGCCATAGGCTTGGCCAGGCATGGTAGCTCATGCCTGCAATCCCAGCACTGTGGGAGACCCAGGCAGGCAGATCACTTGAGACCAGGAGCTCAAGACCAGCCTGGCCAACATGGTGAAACCCTGTCTCTACTATTAAAAATATAAAAATTAGCTGGGCATAGTGGTTCACACTGGTAGTCCCAACTACTTGGGAGGCTGAGGTGTGAAAATCACTTGAGCCCGGGAGGCGTAGGTTAGAGTGAGCTGAGATGGTGCCACTGAACTCCGTCCTGGATAACAAAGCGAGACTCTGTCTCAAAAAAGCCACACCCACACTCACACCCACAACCCAACAGAGTCATTGTTTGGAAACGACTGCTGATCAACAGTCGCAGTCCCTGAGCCCAGTCACAAGCCTCCTGAGCAGCAGGTAGGGAGGCAGCTTGTGTGACAGCGAACAGCCAAGACAGCCCTAAGGTTCCCTGCGGTTTGGCTGAACTTTGGACAGGCTTCTCCCTAACTCTAGACACTGACCTCTCTTTTCTTAGAGCATTTGCTTTAGAAAACTTACATTTATAAATGCTTTATCTACCCCTTTGAGATGTAAATATTTTAAAAAGCCTCTTGCCACCAGTAAATGCAAGAATGTCTTTCTCAAGGACCTGGAAATCAACTCTTGGAAATGGAGTCATCAAGGAAGACAGCACCTCTATTTTCCAGTCTCTTTGTGAGGGTAGGAGCCTAACTTTAGTGGACATCTTGTTCTTCTTGTCATGAAGATACAAAGTTAGCCACATAGTGAGAAAGACAAATATTAATCAAATTCATTGTAACATATAATTGCAATAAGAAAAGTACCCCAGTGGAAGAGAACACAGATCTCTGAATGCACATATCAAAGCAACCTAGCCTAGATGTTTGGTGGTAGAAGAACCTTTGGGCTGAGAAGTGAAAGTTGTGAAATGCTAGGAGTCAATAAGGTGAAGGGAGTGTAAAGAGATGAGGATGCTAGTGAATGTTCTAGGAAGAGGGATGAACACTAGCAAAGGCCCTGTAACCAAAGAAGGCATGGTAATAAGAAATCAAAGAAGACTGTGATGGGCCCAGGAAAAGGGGGAAAGCTAGCACTGAATAAAACTAGGGAAGATAGATATAATAGAAGCTTTTTCTTAATCCTAAGGACAATAGACGAACTCTGAAAGGCTTTAAGCTTGAGCAGGGGGAGGGGATATAATATTTTTGTTAAACTGAGGCCAGATATAACTCCAGGAATCAGGAAGTTCTTGAACTAGTTCAGGTGATAGTTGATGATGGTTTAGCTAGAGAGAAGTAAAGCTGATGGATTGAAGATGCTGAGAAAGCACTATGACAGGTCTTGGTGAAGGATTGTAACAGAGATTGAGATAAAGGGATGTCTTGTAGCTGAAGAGGTGTTTTGATTGTGCACAGGATACAGAGGGGCTACCCACTGAGCAGTCTGGGAAGACACTCTTTGCAAACAAGCCTTTATATTGAATTTTGCTTGGGTTTATAATTGACTGTCCCCATTTTTATTAATATTATTATTTAATATAGACCAAAATCTCAATACTCTTATTAGAGAAAAATTATCCATTAAAGTTCCAAATATCACTATGCAGAAAATTGATACTGAACCCCTTCTTTATACCATATACAAAAATCAACTCAAGACAGATTAAACACTTAAATGTAAAACCCAAAACTATAAAAACCCTAGAAGAAAATCTTGGCAATACCATTTAGGACATAGGCACAGGCAAAGATTCCATAACAAAAATACCAAAAGTAATTGCAACAAAAGCAAAATTGACAAATGAGATCTAATTAAACTAAAGAGCTTCTGCACAGCAAAAGAAACTATCATCAGAGTGAACAGACAACCCACAGAAAGGGAGAAAAGTTTTGCAATCTATTCATCTGACAAAAGTCTAATATCCAGAACCTACAAGGAACTTAAACAAACTTTGCTTCTCTCTAGCTAAACAAAGGACATGAACAGACACTTCTCAAAAGAAGACATACATGAGGCCAACAGACATATTAAGAAAAGCTGAACATCACTGATCATTAGAGAAATGTAAATCAAAAGCACAAGATACCATCTCACAGAAGTCAGAATGGCTATTATTAAAAAGTCAAAAAGCAATAGATACTGGCAAGGTTGGGGAGAAAACAGAATGCTTTTACATTGTTGGTGGGAATGTAAATTAGTTCAACCATTGTGGAAGACAGTGTGGTGATTCCTCAAAGACCTTGAGGCAGAAATACCATTTGACCCAGCAATCCCATTATTGGTTATATACACAAAGGAAGATAAATCATTCTTTTATGAAGATACAGGCACATGTATGTCCATTACAGCATGATTCACAATAGCAAAGACATGGAATCAACCCAAATGCCCATCAGTGATACACCGGGTAAAGAAAATGTGGTACATATACACCATGGAATGCTATGCATCCATAAAAGAGAATGAGATTATGTCCCTTGTGGGGACATAGATGAAGCTGGAAGCCATTATCCTCAGCATACTAACACAGGAACAGAAAACCCAATACTGCATGTTCTCACTTATAAGTGGGAGCTGAATTATGAGAACACGAGGACACATGGTGGGGAACAACACACACTGTGGCCTGTCAGAGAGTGTGGGGTGGGAGGAGGGAGAGCATCAGAAAGAATAGCTAATGGATGCTGGGCTTAATACCTAGATGATGGGATGACCTGTGCAGCAAACCACCATGGCACACATTTACTGATGTAACAAACCTGCACATCCTGCACATGTACTCCTGAACTTAAAATAAAAGTTGGAAATAAAAAAAGGAAAGCAATCAGACTCTAATAGATAAACAGACAAAGAATATGAAAAAAGAATTCTTTAAAAAGCAAATATAGTTAATAAATATTTGAACATGTGCTCAACCTAATTAGTAATGAAATAAATGCATATTAATGTAACAAAAATAATAACTTTTATAATAATAATTTTTTTATAGATGAAGTCTCTCTGTCACCCAGTGCAGTGGCATGATCATAGTTCACAGCACCCTCAAACTCTAGTCAAGTCATCTCACCTTAGCCTCCCAGAGCAGCTGGGCTTACTGGTGCACACCACAATGCCTGGTTAATTTTTTTTCCCAAATGGGGTCTCACTATGTTGACTAGGCTTAGTCTTAAACTTACTAGGCTGGATCTTAAGCAATCTCAGACTCAAGCAATCCTCCTGCATCTGCCTACTTACAAGTAAAACAAGACGAAAACCTTGCTGGTGAAGATAAATGACACAGGACCTCTGAAAAAAATGCCAACGAGCATATAAATTAATACAGTATTGTAGGGAAAAATTAGCAATAAGTCTCAAGAGGTTTTTTTAAATATTGGTGGTCCCATGCCTAATAATTCTATGCTTGGGAAACTATATAATGTAACTGACCAAAACTTTAGACACAGACTTATGTGCAAAGATGTTCATCACAGACATATGTAAATGCACAATTGCAACGAAAGAAAAGAAAAAGGAAATGAAATAGTTAAATAGTTCTAATTCCCCAAATTATAAGTTCATAAGTAAATCATGGTATATGTATATATTGGCATATTATGTGATTGTATAAAGTAATAATTGTGAAGATTTCTTAACAACATAAAAAATTATGATATATGAGCTGGGTTAATTAACCAAAGAATAAAAAGTTGTAAGTACCATACATCAATTCCATTGAAATGCATAGATAAAAAACTGAAAGATTGCATGTAAAGTATTAATATTGGTTAATTCTGGGGGCCTTATAGTTAACTTATTTTCCATATAATTTTCTGTATTTCCCAAAGATGCAATAATGAATACATATTACATTTTAACTAAACGAATACATTATGTAAGTCTGGTGTGATATACAGTTCAGATGAGCTCTCAGAAAACTTCCAGTCTGTGATCACAGTAGTATCACTTTAGCAATCATTAAGAACAATTAATCTATATTCATTGGAGAATAAACTAAAATATAAAAGAATGCAGTAGATATAAAGTTAGTCATTGCTTTTCACATCATAAAATACAGTTCATAATTAGCATCTTTGTTATTTTTCCTTTGATTTTGTTTCATGTGTAAACTGGGTTATAAATTGGATCTTGAGTATAAATTAGATCTTAGGTTTTTCTAGCCCACATGACACCTAGTATAAAGTAGATATGGGGGCAACAGAGCAATCTCCACTCTTTACATCAGTGAGAAAATAGAAATCTGTTGTCTTTTGTTTAGACATATGACTGATTTTATGTGAAGGCTGGGATCAAATATGACCTTCAGTTTCATTCAGACACAATTATCTTATGATAATACTGTAGAATACTGCTACAAAATAATTTGAATATATTGCTACCTCTATATGATTATTTGTTATGCTTATGTAGGCATCTTCACGTTTACATTACTCTCCAGAACAGGTCTCAAACTTCATCAGGTGTCAGAATCACCACGTTAGAGAGCCTGTCAAATCAGATTATTGTATTGCACCCCACAGTGTCTGATTTGGTAAGTCTGGGGCCAATTATGAATTTCCATTTCTAACAAGATCCCAGGTGATTCTGATGCTGCTGGTCTGAGAGCCACTGCTCCATACTGATCATTTCAATTGGTATTGTAAGGTTACTTAAAGCAGAAGATCATCTGTTTTCATCAATAATATTGACTCTAGTCACTTATTTTTTGGAGGTAGGGGTATGGGGGAGTATTCTCATTCCCTTCAACAGAAATTTTTGATAACAGATACTAATGGCATAAGCACGCCTCCAAACAGAAATAAGGCCACAGATCAGTTACATGAAATACAACATTAGTGCCTTTAATTCCTGTTACCATGACTGCAATATGCCCAGGGAATAGTGGCATGTCTCACATAAACATTGGGATTATGTGCTCCTTCCTCAATGGCACACATTAATGAATGAACATGAAGTTTTTATAATAAGACTCTCAGAAGGTGATATCAGGGGATAATCTGTAAAATGTATAAAAGTTGTCATCAAAGAAAAGATTACACTAAGTATTATATTCTGAGAACTTTCAGTCTATATTGCAAGCCTCTCTAGCAGAATCAGAGCTCTTTACTCTCAGCCTGATTTTAAATGAGTTTTATAAAAAGTGTAAAGTCCGCCGGGTGCAGTGGCTCACGTCTGTAATCCCAGCACTTTGGGAAGCTGACATGGGTGGATCACCTGAGGACAGGAGTTCGAGATCAGCCTGGCCAACATGGCAAAACCCTGTCACTACTAAAAATACCAAAAAAAAAAAAAAAAAAAAAAAAAAAAAGGAAAGAAAGCAAAATAGCCAGGCATGGTGGTGCATGCCTGTAATCCCAGCTTCTCGGGAGGCTGAGACAGGAGAATCGCTTGAACCCAGGAGGCGGAGATTACACTGAGCTGAGATGGTACCACTGCACTCCAGCCTGGGTGACAGAGCAAGACTCTGTCTCAGAAAAAGAAAAAAAGAAAGAAAGAAAAAAGAGTATAAAGTAACTGACCTGAGATTCTACAGGAATAGAGAGGAAAACATAATTTTGGATGAACCCATCTAACATTCAGTTTAGCTACATTATCTTTCATTTAATTTACATAGATATGAATTTTTTTACATTTGCTTAGTGCTACATATTAAATTCCCATCATTTCCATTTGAATCAAGTGAAGCAATATATGTGGAGCTCAGAAAGAGAGTTCAATACAATGTAAAAATGTGATGGTAGTTACTTTTTTTTCCATCATCTGAATGAGAGAAGTGGACAAAAGGGTTTAATAATACCTCTCTAGGTTCACTGGTACAATCAAGAACATGATGAAAACTCACTATTTCTAAGTGAGTGAGTAAGTGGGACTTAGTAAGTGATTAAGTGAGTGAGTAAGTGGGAAAATCTTGGACTTTGGAGACAGATAGACTTTTGTTCAAATACATTACCCGTCCTTCCTACATGTGAGGTTTTGGGCAAGCCTCTTAGTCTCTTTGAGCCTGATCCAGTGTAGTTGTCACAAAAACGGTGGTAATGATAGCTACTGATACAGTTTGTTTCTGTGTCCCCACCCAAATCTCAGGTTGAATTGTAATCCCCAATGTTGGGGGACAGCCCTGGTGGGAGGTGATTGGCTCTTGGGTGCAGACTTCTCCCTTGTTGTTCTCATGATAGTGAGTGAATTCTCATGAGATCTGATGGTTTAAAAGTATATAGCACATCCCCCTTTGCTCGCTGTCTGTCTTTTGCTCCAATATGGTATGATGGGCTTGCTTCCCCTTCACCTTCTGCCACGACTGTAAGTTTCCTGAGGCCTCCCAGCCATGCTTACTGTTAAGCCTGTGGAACTTTGAGTCACTTAAACTTCTTTCTTCATAAATTACCCAGTCTCAGGTGGTCCTTTGTTTTTTTTTTTTTGTTTGTTTGTTTGTTTGTTTGTTTGTTTTTGAGACAGTCTCACTCTGTCGCCAGGCTGGAGTGCAGTAGTGCAATCTCAGCTCACTGCAACCTCCAACTCTCTGGTTCAAGCAATTCTCTTGCCTCAGCCTCCCAAGTAGCTGGGATTACAGGCACACTTCACGATGTTCAGCTAATTTTTGTATTTTTAGTAGATACTGGTTTCACCAGTTGGCCAGGATGGTCTGGATCTCCTGACCTCGTGATCCTCCCACCTTGGCCTCCCAAAGTGCTGGGATTACATTCGTAAGCCACAACGCCTGGCCTTCAGGTGGTTCTTTAGAGCAGTGTGAGAATAGACTAATACATAAAATTGGTACCAGGGAAATGGGGCATTGCTATGAAGATACCTGAAAATGTGGAAGCAACTTTGGAACTGGGTAATGGGCAGAGGCTGGAACTCTTTGGAAGGATCAGAAGACAGGAAGATGACAGAAAGTTTGCAACTTCCTAGAGACTTATTGAATGGTTGCGACTCAAATGCTGATAGTGACATAGATAGTGAAGCCCAGGCTGAGGTGGCCTCTGATAGAGATGAGGAACTTATTGGGGATTGAAGCAAAGGTCACTTGCTGTGCTTTAGCAAAAAAAACTGGTGTTACTGTGCCCTTGCTCTAGGGATCTGTGGAATTTTGAACTTGACAGAGATAATTTAGAGTATCAGGTAGAAGAAATTTCTAAGCAGCAAACCATTCAAGATGTGGCCTGGCTGCTTCTAAAAGCCTATGCTCATTTGCATAAACAAAGATAACATATTTAAAAGGAAAATGAAGTATACAGGTTTGGAAAATTTGCAGCCCTTCTATTTTCTGGGGAGGAATTCAAGCTGGTTGCAGAAATTTGCATAAGTAAAGAAGAGCCAAACTTTAACAGCCAAGACAATGGATAAAATGCCTCCAGTTCATCTCAGAGACCTTTGTGGCAGCCTCTCCCACCACAGGCCCAGAGACTTAGCAAGGAAAAAGTTTTGTGGTCCAGGCCCAGGGCCCTGCTGCTCTGTGCAACCTCAGGACATGGCTTCTGTGTCCCAGCCACTCTGGTTCCAGCTGTGGCTAAAAGGGGCCAAGATAAAGCTTGGGCCATTGCTTCACAGGGTGAGAGCCCCAAGCCTTGGCAGCTTACACGTGGTGTTGGGCCTGTGAGTACACAGAAGGGAAGAGCTGAGGTTTGGAAACCTTCACCTAGATTTCAGAGGATATATGGAAATGCCTAGATGCCTATGCAGAAGTCTGCTGTAGGGGTAGAGCCCTCATGAAGAACCTCTACTAGGGAAGTGCAGAGGGGAAATGTGGGGTTGGAGCTTCCACACAGAGTCCCCACTGGGGTACTACCTAGTCAAGCTAGGAGAAGAGGGCCACTGTCCTTCAGACCCCAGAATGGTAGATTCACCAGCAGGTTGCACTGTGCAGTGGGGTTGGAGCTCCCACACAGAGTCTCCACTGGAGCACTGCCTAGTCGAACTATGAGAAGAGGGCCACTGTCCTCCAGACCCCAGAATGATAGATTTACCAACAGTTTGCACTGTGTACCTGGAAAAGCTGCAGGTACTCAACACCAACCCTTGAAAGCAGCCAAGGGGACTGTACCCTGCAGAACCACAGGGGCAGGGCTGCCCACCCTTGGGAGCCCACCCCTTGAATTAGGGTGCCTTGGATGTGAAACATGAAGTCAAAGGAGATTATTTTGAAGTCTTAAGATTTCATGATTGCCCTGCTGGGTTTCAGATTTGCATGGGACCTGTAGTCCCTTTGTTTTGCCCAATTTATCCCTTTTGGAATAGAAGCATTTATCAAATGCCTGTACCCTCATTGTATCTTGGAAGTAAGTACCTTTTTTATTATTTTATTTTATAGACTCATAGGCAGAAGGGACTTGTCTTGTCTCAGATGAGACTTTGGACTTGTACTTTTGAGGTAATGCTGAAAATAATGCAAATTTTGGGGGACTGTTGGGAAGGCATGATTGTGTTTTGAAATGTGAAAAGGACATTAGATTTGGGAAAGACCAGGGAGTAATGATATGGCTTGGGTCTGTGTCCCTACCCAAAACACATATTGAATTACAATTCCTAGTGTTGGGAAAAGGATCTGGTGGAAGGTGATTGTATCATGTGGGCAGATTTCCCCCTTATTGTTCCCATGATAATAAATGAGTTCTCATGAGATCTGATGATTTAAAAGTGTGTGGCACTTCCCCCTTCACCCTCTCTCCTGCCGCCATGTAAAGAAGGTGCTTGCTTCCCCTTCACCTTCTGCCATGATTGTAACTTTCCTGAGGCCTTCCATAAATGCTTCTTGTTAAGATTGAAGAACTGTGAATCAATTAAACCTCTTTTCTTCATAAATTACCCAGTCTCAAGTAGTTATTTATACCAGCATGAGAACAGATTAATACAGCCACTGTTAAGATTGATAGGATTAAATGAAATGAAGTCTGTAGAAAGCACATAGCAAGTTGCACAAATTTGTGGCTATATTAGAAATCATTAAATTTTATGCATTATACTTACATTTTTAAAATTTAAAAGTGTGAATTTTATGCTATAGGAATTAAATGTCAATGATAAATAAATTCTATAACAAAGTGCCTGCCATGGAGTATCACTTAACATAACTTTTTTCTGTCTGCTGCGTAGCCTAATAGTCAGGGAATAGTAACCACAGTAAACACACAGCTGGATGGCATAAAATGCAATTGGGGTTCTCACTTTGTTGAAGACTGGCAGAAGTTTTAAGTCAAGTTACACTAAGAAGAGCATGCATTTTTGAGGGATATCTGGTTAAAAGTGTAAGATTAAACAGAGTTATCACCATTTCTTTATCAAATAACACTACTAAAGCAGTAAGAAAATAATGCTATAAATCCACAAAGAAAAAGAGAACAAGAGAGGAAATAACAACAAACAAGAAATGTCAATAGTTTTTTGAAAGACAGAATGCTGAAAAGCCCTGCAGGAGAAGATACATGGCTTTTGAGGTGCCAAGGGATTTCAGATTTGGAGGATTAGGGTGGAATTAAATATAAGAGAACTGATTGAAAATCTGTATATCTAAAAGTTAGAACCTATCTAACTCCTATCCCTTATCCCATGCTACCAGATAACAAACCTTTTGCTAAACCTAGTAAAAGGGAGGAGGTTAATTCTCTGGGAAGAAATAGCAAGACTCCAACTTGGGAATACAGAAAAGGGTGAGAAATCAGGCAGAAAACAGGGAATGTTAAGGAGAAGCATACTGACTCCAGAGTGAGGACTCCGAATTTCCTCCTCTGGGTTTTCAGAAAGCTGGAGTCCAGATTTACATTTCTCATCTCCTTTTCACCACCAAGTAGAATTTTGGAGAATTCCTCTGGAAATACCAGCCAACTGCAGGCTCAAGCCATGCACAGCAGCCACATCCCTGTGTATTCAGCCTGGTGAAAAGCCTGCCCACATCCACTAAGTATGTATCAGCTTTTCAAGCCTCACTGTCAAATCCAAAAGAATAGCCAAGGATCACTAGGTATTTGAGAAATTTATATAGTCTGAAAAATAAGACCAAAGCAAAACAAAGTGAAATCCCTGTCTTAATTATTAAATATAGGCAAGTTTATGCTACACAACAACCTCGAAATTTCAGCAGTATAAAATTATGACAACTGGGTTTTCTTCTCTGCTATGTGCTCACCATGGGTTACCAGGCAGGCTCTGCACATTATAGTAACTCAGTGACCTAGATGGGTAGAGCAACCATCCTCTTGAGCCTGGTCAATCACCATGCCAGGTACAGGGAAAAAACTGGAGATGCTGGAATGAGCAGTTAAATTCTCTGGACCGAAAGTGACACATGTTCTTTCTGCTCACTACAATTGCCCTGAAGTGGTCATATGGTTCCATTCAACAACACAGGAACCGAAAGCAGCATATTACCATGTATGAAGAAGGCAGAAATGTGAAAATGTTAGCGAATAGCACCTACAAAAAAGAAACAGGTAATTCATAGAAAGTTTTATTTTAAGCTACAACAAACATACTTGAATACATTTTAAAATATTGTATCCATTAGAAAAGAAGAGAATGCCATCAAAAATAGACTAAGAACATAAATTGCCTTTGAAAATTAAATTATAGATAATTATATTAAGTTGTATTTAATATACAGAATTTATATATTATACATATAACATATATTAAACTTATATACATATAATATATAAACTTGAAAATTCAATAGAGTGAAAACTCAAGAAATTCAATAGAAATACCTTTAAAAAATAAAAAATAAAGAAAAAATGGGAAAGAAGAGAGTACGATTACAAAAATGAAGCACTCCAGTTTTCAACATTGATTGGTATGATTTCCTAAAAAATATAGCCAAGAAAAAATAAGTTAGGAGCTTATCAAATAAGGAAGTCAGTAAAACTTCCTATGGCTTGGGTTTCCAGATTAGAAAGCTCACCAAGTGCAAGCAGAATAAATAAAGGACTGAATCAAGGCAACTGGTGCAAAGGGTCATCCCTACCTTCCTAAGTTCTTTCTTCCACCATGGGCATAGAGCCTGGGAACTATATTTCCCATGTTCCCTTACCTCAGGATTTTGGTTAAATTTTACCAGTGAGAAGCACTCATGAGAGATTTGGAAGGCAGAAGAGAAGGGAAAACTATTATTCCTGGGCAGCAGCTGTGGAGTGGCTCACAGGTATTGACAAAAGTGGAGTTTTCCCCCACAGTTTTAGATTCTTCTTGAGGACCATCCACTTTGGTGTTGCAGAAAGCTGAGATTCATAATTGCCACCTTCCTGAGAGACCTATACTTATTCACTTTCACTACTCAGTTTTCCAAAGTTTTGTAAATTTATAACCCAAACTATTAAACCCCTTCCTCCTTGAAACAATCTAGAAATATATAGATGATACTTGATTCTACATTCCTGAACAAACCTGATGATTATAGTACATTAGCATGAAATTCCCAAACACTAATGATAAAAGAAAAAATCCTAAAAGTTTGTCAGAGATGGAATGAGAGGAAAACATTTAAAACTTTAGTATCAGAATGAACTCAGGTGTTCAACCCTGAATACTAAAAGTAAATGAAGTAATGCCTTCAAAATAGGCATAATTATTTCTAGCCTAGAATTTATAATTCTTACATAATACTTTTAGGTAACATGAATTATAATCTAGAAGTATGATTAATCAAGTATGAAGATAGAGACATTAACAAAAATCAAAGGTCTTCTAAAATGTACTGCTGTGGAGGAATTCTTTTTATCAGAAAGCAACTGGAGGATGTGATCCCCCAAGTCTAGAGAGGACAACAAGAAGGTGAAAGACTAGGAGCTAGGGGATCAAGTGCAGGAAAGAGAGAAAGAAAATACCCAGGGTGTGTTAGGATGACATATGAGTAGCAGGACTAGAAGTCAAGAGTCCACATTGGAGGCCAGATGCTCCAGGAAGGATGTCTCCAGAAGAAAATTACCTACTGTGTTTAATCCTGTTGAAAAGCATGGTGTCATGATGTGAGAAAGTTTGGGAAAGAAGTGGTGATACTGTGGTAGACGGTGTTATTTGTTCAAAAATATTGCTGTGTCTCCCTAATACTCTGCTCTAGGGGAAAGGCACATTTTCTGAATTATCGATGTCAGGAATGGCCAATGTAATGCAAGCAAAAGTAGCACAGCCACTTCTGTATGGAAATTTGAAAAGCCATGACAGAATTTTCGCATTCATTCTTTTCTCCCAGCCAGGAGTGCAGCAGGTCCTAGATAAAGACTGCTCCTTCATCCCAGGTCCTAGGAAAAGGGAACCTGGGGGATATCAGCAGCCATTTTGACATGGAAAATAACCCAGCAAGAAATGAGCCTTCACTGTTATAAGCTTCTGAGACCTAGGGGTTATTTGTTATCTCAGCATAATTTAGCCTAAAGTGACTAAATATTTAGAAAACCAAACAATCTAACAAACAGAAGTGGTATTAACACCAAGGCAGTGAAACAGTTGCATAAGAAATGAATAGTAGTATGCTACATTACTCAAGTATGAGCCAACTTATTCACTCAACAGATATGTAATCAGCACTTATTAGAGTGTGTGGATAGAGACAATAAATAAATATCAAGTAACTATATCAAGTAAATCAGAGAAAAATAAAGCAAGAGGGGAAAAGGCTTGCCATGGGAAGCAGGTATTTTTTATATAAAATGTACATTTGCACTGAGCTTTAAAGATGTGAAGGATTGAGCTATGGGGCATCTGAAAGTGGAGTCTTAAAGGAAAGAAAATAAGTCCTTGAGGGGGCAAGAGAGATGGAATTTTTTAGGACCATTATGGGGACCAGTGTGGCTGAAAAAGATTAGTAAGAGTGACAGAAGATGATGTGAGATTGGAGAGGTGGGTGGGGGCAGGTGGTGCTCCATCTGGGAACTCAACTGCCATTGCAAGGCCCCTGCTCTTACTTTGAATGAATGAGAAGCCACTGAAGGGTTTTGAGCAGGACTGCCCAGATCTGATATAAGAGTTTTGGAGCTCACTCTGACTGGTGTGCTGCAAATTTTCAGTAGGTAGAAAAGGGCAGAAGTAGACAGACCAGTTAATAGGCTACTGCAAAAATTTGGAAAATGAGGGTGTCTTGGATGGATAATATAAGAGGATGAGAAGTATATAGATTTTTGGATGTATTTGCAATGGACAGCCATATTATGACTATAAAACAATATAATTTATAAAATAATATAAACCCTGAATGTTGATTTAAAACAAAATAGTAATAGAAATGCACTGAGAAGATGAGAAGAAAGATATCTCTGTGTGTTGTGTGTACATGTGTGTGTGTGTGTGTTGGGAGTGTTATAAAAGAACTAAATCTTATCTTTCAACTGAAGAATAAAAAAATAGCAGTGTAAGCACATTATGTGAAACATAGAGATAAAAGTCAGAGAAAAACAATACAAAGAATTAGAAGGGTTAGCCTTTGGAAATAGGGAATGCAATTGGGAGCAGGTTGGTGAAGAGGCAGAAGACAGCTGTTTTATGATAAGCCTTATAGCACTGTTAAATCTATGTACATATATGACTTTGACAAAACTAGAAATCAATGTTTTGAAAATATACTTTTAAATATATATATATTTTTAAAACATCTACAATGTAAAGAACAGTATATGATAATCGTGGATGGCAAAGGAGAGTTATACAAAATGGAAGCTTTGTTCTCAAGTATTAGAGCTCTGTATTGTTTAGATTCTAGATTCAGCCCCTGTTATAGAGACCTCCAAAATAAGACAGAAGTTTATTTTTGTCCCATGCAACATTCAGCTCAAGGCTGGTATAGAAGACTCATGCTTAGGAATTTAGAATCCTTTCATCCTTCTCCTGCTATCAGTATACAGATCAATACCCAAGTCATTCTTGGTTTCCTTGGATACTTTGTCTCTATAGGATTCCTTATGTAGAAGAAACAGCATTGTGGTGAAATGAGTGTGGGCTTTAGGGCAAGACAGCCCTGGGCTTGAATCCCAGCTCAATCAGTTATCAGCAGAGACAAATTATTTATTAAACCCCTTGCTCTTCTATTTTCCCATCTATAAGGCTAGACTATCTCCTAATAGAGTTATTGCAAAGACGAAAGAAAATAATGTGTAAAACTAAACAATGGCAGCCATGAAGGAACTGCTTAATAAACTGGAGCTGTATTATTACTAGCTAAAGTGGGGGTCTTAAGTGAAACAGTTAAAATGTAAATCTGGTCATATGACCTTCATTTAGAATCAGGTCTAAATTCCTTACTACAGCCTGCAAGACCTCACGTGATCTGATTCTTGGCTATCATGCTTCACTACACTCCAGCAAAGCAAACTCACATCTTAGGCTTAGGCTGTTGCCATTTCCCCTGCCTGGAATTCTCCTCTCCTCAATGTACACATGACTTTCTATTTCATTTTATTCATATTTATGCTAAAATATTACCTCCTCAGAAAGATATTTCCTAGCCATGCAGCTAAAATAATAACCACCATCACATTGTCCCCTAAGTCTGGTTTCTATTTGATGCAAAATGCTCACCAATCTATAGAATTATACACTGTCTGTCTCTCGCAAGAGAATGCGAGTCCCTTGAGGGCAAGGACCTTGTGATGTTCCACAATTGTATCCTCAGCACCTAAAAATACACCTGGCGTATTGTAGGCCCTCAAGGTATGTCGCAGATGCGCTACTCAGCCTCATTTAGACATGTATACATTGCACCCATTCCTACTCTGGATCATCACAGTGAAAATGGATTTCAGCAGAAAAGAGAAGCAGGTAAGGCAGGGAGTGGGGAATGAAAGGAAGCAGTGACTGAGGTTTATATTTGCACTCCATGAAAGGAAAGCATCAACGTTGGAATGAGGTCCATTAGCTGTGAGGCAATAACCCCTTCATCTAGTGTTTCCTTTGAGTGTCCTATTTCTTGGCTTTGTGGGAATGATTTCTACAGTACCAAACTGAGCTTTGAATCCATGCTCTCACCACTTAAAAGTGGTGAAACAGTGTTCCTCTGGGGTGAGATGTTCTGGTCCAGCTGTCTATATGGATCAAATAAATTATTTAGTGACCAAGATATCTTTCATTTTATACTGGACACTTTGTACTTAATAAAGACTTATGAAACAGAAGAGCGATATGGAAAGTTAAAAAATATCCATTTAGAACAGAAACAGCTTTAGTGTTTGGACATGGTTAATTTAAACACATGTGTTTGATATAAACAAATGAAAGATTGTCTTTTCTCTTACCAAATGTTGTTAACCTGGAACCTTGAATAGAGACTGAGAAAACTGTGACCTTGGACTTCAAAATTATCCAAAAAGACAAAAAGGTAAAATATAAAGTGTAAAATTCAGAGCCAAAATTAAATAAATGGTTCCCACAAATTCCCTAATGTGACCATTTTCCCTGTTAATAAGCATAACTTTAAAAGCAAGAATTGAGATGGTTTGCCTTTTGACTAACTGAAATGTCAGCTTTTTCATATAAGTTTGAAAATCATACTTAACACAATCAGTGCTTTACATAAACAGGAGATGCTTATGAAATAATATTAATTGACCCAACAGGTGTTCAGTTTAGCTTTCTAGATTAAATTAGACACATATGGATGAAAAAAATCTAATGCTTTCCTATACTGGCTAATATGACTTAAATTTATCTTATGTTACTTCACAATCCATTTATGCTTTACCTCTTGATTTTGCTTGGTAGCTTTTTTATTTTAAAAATCCTAAGGTGTTACCAACTAATGAACACAAAGCTTTATTCCTCTGATAAATATAGTATCAGCTCAAATATGCTTAAAATCCTATGTCACATATTTCACTCTCCTGTTAGCACCTCTCTATCCAGGTTCATTGCTTGGCCAACTCCACACATAGGGATAAACCACTTCTTTGGTTTTTAGTGCTTAACATCAACTGACCGAACAGTCATCAGGCTTCCTCTCCATGAAAACCTAAAAGTTGCTATTGAGCAGAATTTGAAGATGGAGTAACCCTTGTATTACTTCTCTAATTACAAGTATGATGCAGAAGAGTTTCCTCAGCTAAGTCATATATTTTTTTTCTGCCAATTCTATAATGTGTATTTGAAGCATCTAGGAGCATAGTATTCAAGTCTCCTCAGTAATTTCTAGAAAACATTTGTTTGTAAAGTACTGTCAGCCAAATTACAGTTGGCCCTCCATATCCATGGGCTCCACATCCACAGACTCAACCAACCATAACTGAAAATACAGTATTTGTGGATATGGAACCCGCAGAGATGAAGGGCAGACTTTTCCTATCTTCAGGATCTGCAGACCACAGGACTTGGGCATTCTTGGATTTTTGTATCTGTGGTGGATCTTGAAAACAATTCTTTTTTGTTTTGTTTATTTTATTTGTTTTGTTTTTTTGAGACACTGTCTTGTCTGTCACCCAGGCTGGAGTGCAGTGGTCCGATCTTGGCTCACTGCAACCTCCACCTCCTGGGTTCAAGCAATTCTCCTGTCTCAGCCTCCCAGGTAGGTGGGATTACAAGTGCCTGCCACCACACCCGGCTAATTTATTTTTAATAGAGACAGGGTCTCAACATGTTGTTCCGGCTGGTCTCAAACTCCTGTTCACAGGTGATCTACCAGCCTCCGCCTCCCAAAGTGCTGGGATTATAGACGTGAGCCACCATGCCCAGCCAGAAACAATTCTTTGTGGATACCAAGGGATGATTGTACTACAGATTTGATTTGTATTTAATTAAAAAATGTTATGTTATCTTATGTCACGAGTGGTCTACATACAAATGAATCTCCCAGTGATGCACACCTACCTGCATTCGTGCCCTGGTAGGTTAACTTGTACATTGTTGACTCTGAGTTTAGCCATGTGAATTGCTTTGGCAAATAAGATATAAGCAAACGTGATGCAAACAGAGGCTTGAAAGGTGCCTATGTGAAGGGTCTTGTCCTTTCTTGCTGCCCTGAAACCACAAATGTGAAGAAATCCAGGCCAGCCTATGGGAAAATGAGACACATGGAGCAGAAAGCAAACATCACAGCTCAGGATTCCTAGAACACTTGCGCTCAGCCTACCTGACAGCTACTGCAGCTGCAATAAGTGACCCCCAACAAGGTCAGCAGAGCAACCCAGCTGGGACCAGCTCAGTGTGTTGACCCACACAATCACGAGCAAATGAGCAAATAAGATGGGTTTTATTTTAAGCCACCAGGTTTAGGCATGGTTTGTTACACAGCAATACATAACTAATACACATCTGTTCATGTGATTTCTACTACAAGAATCCTACTAAGAGAAGAATCCTGGGATGAACTCATATTTTAATAAGGGATGGTTTCAAATACCTTCTTTTCTCTAGAACAGTTTTTCTCAAAATGTGATCTATGAAGCCTCTGCATGAGAATCACCTGAGGAGTATCTCAAAATTACAGATTCCTGGCCCCATCTTGTCTCCACTGAAGACAGTGTCTGAGGGAAAACCTGGAAATTTGCATTTTCACAAAGAGCTTCTGCTGATTCATGTGTGTGTGTGTGTGTGTGTGTGTGTGTGTGTGTGTTTCCAATTTATTGTTTTTAGCTTGAGGTATAATTGACAAATAAAAATTATGCATATCCAAGGTGCACAATGTGTTGTTTTGATATAGGTATACACTATGAAATGATTACCACAATGGAGTTCACAGAATTACCCTTTTTAAATTTGAGAACCACCTGCTTTAGGTCAGTGGTCTCCCAAGTGGAGTGCACATGATAATCTACTGGGGTGGGGGAAGAAAATACTATTTCTATCAATTTTTATGTCATTCTTTTGTAATTTCCATTTTGTGGATGGTGCCTGATATACATGATATATTAATGGAGTAATCCACTTTATTATTTAATGTATAAACATGACTATTTTTATCATACCTGCAGAAAATAAGGTAAGGCTTCCTAGAGGTGTGGCAACTGAAATTAATCTTAAAACATGGACAGGATTGACATAGCTCAAAGAGCCACTTATTGCCCTTATTAAAGCTGCAGGAGTTTGGGGGTCAAACCTATCAGTGAGAACATTGTGAGAAAAAGAAAATTTGTGATGTGTTCTTGAAATTACAAATAGTATGGTGCTCTTGTAAGACAAAGAAGCAGATGGGATGTGGCAAGAAATGAAGATAGAAACAGACATGAAGTGGTGAGTTGAAGCATATACACAAGCTGAGCAAATGCCCCAAGCATAGCAAAGCAAGACAAGCTGGCCTCTGGTCCATAAGGTATCCTGAAAAGAGCCTAATTTGTGTTTTCCCAGGATTGGGCTCAGTTCCTGGCTTGACCATGGAACAGCTTATGCCATACAGGAACCTCTTAATGTCTCTGAGTCCCACTTGTTAGAAAAACTATGTTTAATATCAATTCCTGCAGCCACTGTCTAACAAATTCTCATAAGCATTGAGTATCAAGGTCCTTAGGTTACTTATTAGCACTGATTCCTAAAAGTGTGTCTTCATGTAATGTAAGTCTGTGTTTGTATATGTCTCAACACACCACAGTGCTAAGATAGGAAACGTAATTTTTTAAACAAAAACACAATTTACATAAACACACAATTTTCATCTGTTTATCAAAATTGACTCTACTTAAAGCAAAGTCTATGGTATGATTTAATCAAGCTTTCTCCTGGTCATGTTATTATTCAGATCCATATTTCTTGTAAACCGACTTTAACTGAGAGGCTAGTGACAGCTCACATGCCTTACCCCCTCTTCTTAATAAGAATTGATGGTATTAAGTCTTACTGAAAAGAGCTAAATTTGGAAACATAATGATTAAATCAGAATATCCGAATGTACCCCTTCAGCTGGTCAAATTAAAAGTACTCAATGTTTGAGGAGAGTGCAATGCGTGGTCCAGAGGCTATCTCATTCTCTAGGAATAATTTTATAATCAGTGTAACCTAATAGGATAAAATCTTCAGTGCGATTTTAACTGTTAGAAAATCATCCCTCCTCCTTTCAAACCCTTCTTTCTACCCCAATCCCTACACTACTTGAAATTCATCAAAACTTTAACACAGGGTGTGAGATTATAACTTTATTTCTGTGAATATGCTCTTATTTCAAAATATTATTTCTTTGGGAAACTTTCAAGTAATCTACCTTTTAGGGTTAACTAGATAACTGTATTTCATTCTAGCACATAGCTGAGATGCGTGCCACCAAGGGATTTACGAGTATTGCTGATGGACAGAAAGTGGAAGTAATTAAGGAGCAAGAGGAAGTTGGGGAGGACAGCCAACTTTGAGACTTGGAGTAGCCAAAGACAGTATTGAAGATTCTGGGATATTCTGGAAGCAGATTGAGGGCTTGAGGAAAACAAGATCTATGCTTATATAGAATATCCTTTACATATACACTAATATCATCAAATACCCTTTTCCAGATATATCTAACTTGGTTGTCCCTTTGGAAGAGTGAGAGTTCTTTCCCGAATTAGTGACTGGTGCTTCAATGTGAGTGCAGAATTCTCTAATTTCCAAGTAACAGCAGCAACAACAATAACAGCAATGACCCCGTAATAGTAACTATCATTCACTGAGAAGGCATAACGACATTAATATGATCCACAGGGTGAGCCTATTACATTATTTTAGATGGAGACAATTAAATTCAAAGAGTCTGAGTTATTGATCAACATCACACAAATAGAAAGAGATAGAGGCAAGATTCCAGCCCAGTTCTGAGTGATGCAGAGTCGAAGATCTGAGCAAGTATGCTCTCCTGCAGTGTTATGTGAGGTACTCATAATGACACAGAGAAGTCACCAAGTTCCCCATATGTTAAGTAAGAAGTATTAGGTTGGAGTGAAAGTAATTGTGGTTTTTGCCATTAAAAATAATGGCAAATTACTATAGAATAACTCTCTGCTACTAGATCTATTATATTCCCCCACTGTCTTGAGTTGGGATTCACAGGGTAATGCTAGGTAGCTTCAGCCAATTTCTTCTGGAAAATAAATTGATCCCTTACTCTTTGCTTACTGACTTAACCCTAAATTCTCTGAAAAAAATAAAAATTTCTTTCTCTGTATCTAGAATATTTATGCCATAACCACTACATATATTTGGCTATACTTCAGATAAAGATACAGATTCGTGCACTGGAATTTTTCTTGATGAGTGTAAACAAAACATTTTCCTCCCAATATTTAAATATATCAAAACATAGGATCCAGGTAGATACAACCCAGCCAGTTTCTTCCCTGCAGCCTTCAACTTTTAGCACAAATGCCAAAGAGTCAGCTAGAAAATTAGAAAAAATCCAATTCACCCTACAGAAATTGGTTTTGAAAAGAGATGACCAATAATAAGATGGTGCTTAACTATCAAGCATTTTATACCACTAAGACGTGGATAAGCTGCTTTCTCTCAAAAAATCCAGGTCTGAAGCAAAATATCTGATATTTATCACACCCACATGCAATATCTACTTCAGAGCTATCACCTGAATGAAAGCTAGAAATTCTGATTCTTCACCTAGAAATGAGTTCTACAGGCAAAACACTAGGAAATGGGAAATGGACATTTCACTGTGGACAACTTTAGACTGTGTACTCAGTTAACTGTGTATCTCCTCTGGAAGCTTCCTTCAATCCCCAGGTCTGGCCTCAGCAGCCACATTTATACCCTGTGACCCTATGTCTCTGGAAATGGTAGTTCAATTCAACAGTGGAACAATAAAACTGGGTCAATCAGAGTCACACATGTCATAACTGGTCTACACATGCAACTGGACCACTGACATGCAATTACAGGAATTGTGGGATGGCCAGATGTGGTTATGGGGGCATCTCCTATTTCCTGGAACTTGGTTTCTATTCCTTGAAACAAAGAAGGCTGGCTCTTAGAGAAACGGATGATAAAAGCAGTGATTGAAGATTAGAGAAGAGACACAAGGAGAGCAGGCTACCTCTTGGAGACCTCTTTTCAGCAGAATCCCCATTCATGGACCAAACAGGAAAAATGCAAGACAGATCCATTGATGGACCTGTTAAGAGTCAAAGTATAAAAGCCAATCATTAAATTCATTGATCATGCCCTGTAACTTACATATATGGTAAATGTATTCTTTGGTATATATAAAATATTTGTTAGTTTCTTTGAAAAATTAAAAATTAAATACTCCACTTCTATTAGTAAATAGTCTTTTTTGCTCTTACAAAGGTGACCCACTATTTAAAATATTCTTGAGGTATGAACTCTGTAGTATACATATATGGGCTTTGGAAACTGAATCTTATTTTATATGCACAGGAAATACTTCATTGAATGAATCCAGGCATAAAAAATTTAGCCCAATTACCACCATTCAGCATTGTTAAGCTATCAAAGCAAGTCATGTAATTTTCATCAGTATCCTTTTATGCATATTCAAGAATATACAATAGCAGTAGGAAATACCCATTTCTACAGTGAACTAGAGAGAAAAATTAAGTTTGAATTCATCAACTGGGAATTTTTTTAGATTAATTATTGATGAATTGTTCATTAGGTGTACATAAGACCAGTGATAAGATTGTCTTAAATTTCAAAAGTGCTTTATTTACAGTAGCTCTAAATAATGAATGATATTACAAGTAAGATTTCAGAGTAGCATGTTTTCTGTTGGGGATAGTTTTTTCTCAACTATACTTGAAATACTGATCCATAGTAAGCTTGGTGACATTATTTATCCCTCATGAATTTGTTCAGAAAATTATACAGCATTTACTAGATACCCAAGCAAAGAAAAATATAGAATAAAACCTCTTGAGAAAACACTGGAGAAAAGGAGAGGGAATGAGGTAAATTAATTAAAGAATCTATTTCAATTCTTCATTTTATGTTGAGTATTAATGTAGCTAGAACTCAATATTAAGTACCATTCTTATGTATGTCTGAAGTTTATAGCTAAGTATATTTCATTATTTTATAAGCAGTATGTATCACTATTTTAAATTTATTGCAACAAACAGCAATTCTTCTTTTACTTATTTTCTTTTTTCTTCTTTTTAATTTCCCCAAGTTTCCTTTACTCATAAGTTTAGAGAGTAGATAAGGCATTGAAGATATTTACAGGAAAAGTGTATCCACCCCAACTTCAGATTATAATATACTAGAGTAAACAATTGGGTCCCTTGAAGGACTGAATAAGCACTAGCAATGGAATGAACTCATTAGAAGTCAGAGGCAGCCTACAAGATTACAGCCACAGGGTCCCAGGCTGGGAACCTTGGATTACTTCAGCTAACATGAAACTAACTTTCTATTCCCTGGAAGTTAATGAAAGCTTGGATGTTTTGTATGTTTTTTTTTTTTTTTTTTTTTTTTGGCTTTTTCAAAAGAGTAGTTGATATTGAATAAGCTTACAAACCTTAAATAATGCCACAAAGTGTGAATCTTCAAATGCTAGAAATGATGAAATACAGTCATGTGTCACTTAATAACTAGTACACATTCTGAGAAATGTATCGTTACGTGATTTCATTGGTATGTAAATATCATAGAGTGCACTTACACAAACCTAGATGGTGCAGCCTACAACACACTGAGACTATATAGTATAGCCCATGGTTCCTAGGCAACAAATCCATGCAGCATGTTACTGTATTGAATACCACAAGGCAGTGGCGACACAATGAAAGTATTTGTGTAACTAAACATATCTAAGCAGAAAAGGGACAATAAAAATGCAGTATTATAATCTTATTGGACTACTGTCATGTATGTAGTCTGTCATTAATGGAAATGTCATTATGTGGAACATGACTGTAAAAACAAACCATCTGAAAAATGCCGAGTGAATTCCAATGGAATCGCTCGTAGCCTGCTCCCACATGTATTTACATCAAACTGTTTCAGGTATTTACCTTAAAACTTTTGAAGATCTATTAGAACATGGTGAATTTGTTTGATATTGTATCATTTCCTTTTCTTCTTTTATTCGGTATGTATTAGAGTTACCGAAAAGAAGTATAATCTTCAAGTAAACTTGGAACATGCATGGACTATTGTTTTGACCATTTTACCATGGGTGAGGTTTGGTGGCTATTGTGAGGCTGGATGCAGGTCAAGAGAGAAAAGCAGGGTTTTATAGTTTTGTTATACTCACAGCTCCCTAGGGAGAACACTATACAGGGCCACACAGGGGTTTGCCAAGAAGCAGAGGCAGGGAGAACAATTTTTATGGTGGTTTCTGTGGGAAGAAACAGACAAGCCATGGTAAACAGGTTTAGAATTGGCTACTTTGAATACTATCAGCAGGCTCTGGGGCACAGGGGCTGTCCCTGGTCATCTGGTACCTGGCCCTGGGTTGATTGGAGCTCATCGATAGTGACCCAAATTAGAAAAGACCAAGAAGGGAGGTGTTTGAAATTCTGGATTTAGTCAGCTTCTCCAGAAGTAAAACTGACTAGCCTCAAGCCAGGATCTCCAAACTGAGTTAGTACAGTACTTATAAAAACCGTATTGCACCTATACAACAGATATAGCATAGAAGTAAATAGAAATAGAAAAAAGAAATAGAAAAGCCTCAGGCTGCTATAATCAGAGAAGATGTCTCTTAAGAAAGACCGTGAGGCTGTTATTCCACAATGTCGGAGTAAATGCAGGACAGTTTTAATGTACAAGTTCCTTACGGATCAAATAGAGGGTGTAATGTTATTCTCCCGAAACATTGATGCAAATTGGTAGAGACACAAAGGGCAAAAAAGGGGTTATCAACCAGAATTTCCAAAAATACAATTTTGTACAGCATATAAGCAAAAGCAAGCACCTTTAATGATTCATTTCATAAGCAATTTCTTATTAAAATCTAGCCATTGAGTAATTGCAGGAAAAGAAATTGAGGAATCCTCTGCAAGTGATATTTAGAAATTTAATCCATGGAAACAAGCATTGCAGCATGGACAGGCACGGGAAAAGTTCAGTGAGACCGAGGGAAAAAAGTGGATCAATGAACAAAGACAGCAGAAGACATATCACAGACCCGGTTACTAAAACCACCCCATAGTCCCACCTGCTGAGGGGTTTTACCACTCCCATAGGCAGGTCAGGAAGTTTATGACAGAATTCCATTAAATTCATTTGCAATACCTTGCTTAGACCTTCATTTTGTTGTTGTTGTTTCCTGCATAGCAACTTCATACAATTCTTATCCCAGAGGGTGGTTTGATTATTCTTCACTTTTTATTTTGTTGTAATCATAAGTAAGTTTTATTTTGTTAAAGATAACAGTCTACTCAGAATTTCAGTATCCAGAATAAGCAGACTAATTGATGTGCAATCCCTTAAATTAAGGAAGCTGACTTTTCTAGTCAGGGCATTTCTCCTATTTCTCATGAATCACTCATAGACCCAATGCTCAGTTGTTAGGAATGTACATGGTACCAGTAACTGTGAGAAATACTTGTGTGAAAATAAGATGCAATAGATTCATTCTGCCTTATACTGTTTTCATTACTCTTAACAAAATCTTAAGCTGCTCAAGAATGATCTTCAATTCATCAAGGTCAAAGATAACCTACTTTGTTCAGGCCCTTGGCCATAGGATCGAGGTAATGATACCCAATCCCAAGGGCAGCGTATGTGAAAATGTAGAAAAGCTGATGTAGCTGGTTCCCAACCCAGACTGATTTAGAATATCTGTGGGTAAGCATGGGGCTTTGCCTTATAACAAGCTCATCTGGCGATATATTGCATTTGCAAAGAGAGCTCCTGCCCTCCAGCCTGAAGAAATGTTATGGCTCTTTCTGTTGTTTTGGAGTTGTCCCCTCCCAACACAGACCCAGGTTTTTTAGTATAAAGGGAAAAGGAAAGAAAGGAAGGGTTCAACTCTGTCACTACCCATTAGTGGCAAGTATAACAAGAGTTAAGACTTCACAGTAATTTACTCAATGACGCAGAACATGGTAGCCTGATGGGTAAAACTTTTACCAAAATATACTCCTGAAATAAGGATCTGTCCAATATGTATTTGTTTCATTGGGTTTCATGCCTGAAAGTTTGTTTTAGATTTCAGTCTTCTTTATCCAGATGGTATTTGATTGACTTGAAGTTCTTCTCATCTTTCACTGTGTCACTTTTTCTGGAGGATCACTCACTCACACATATTAAGCAAGTTCTTTATTCCATCAACATAATAGTTTTCTTTTCTCAGATTGGATGTGATATAACAGAAAATAAACTGGGCTAAGGAGACCCAGAATCCAGGCTTGCTTCTGTTCTTGAGTGCCTGTGTCCAGTTGATTCAGTGAATTAACTTCAATTCTTTCTAACACTCAGTTTTCCCATACACAAAATAAGGGAATTGAACTTGAAGTACCTTACAACCCTGAAATTTAGCAAGTGAATAAATGTCTAGTAGTCCTTAGAAAGTACAACACTGACTTTCTGAACTTTCCATTCTGGGTGAGGAAAATTTGGGCATAAATTCCAAAAATGTGTTTTATGTCCCAATAGTTGATTAAATCAACTCTGCCCGCATTTCTAGGATGACTGAGTTCCACCTTACTTCCAGTACTGTTTTGTTCTCCTGTGCTCCGAAGAAGTCAGTTAACCCAGAATATCAGGTCTCCTAAGCCAAAGACAACCTATAAATGAAGGCCAGAATTATCCCCTCTCTATTCTTGCAGTCAATCCAGGTGAAACCAGAGATTTTGTGTCTGATAGCCCAGCAAATATTAGAATGTCTCCTTGGCTATGAAGCTACTTAATTTCTGGGGCCTTATCAGCCACACCAGCTAACTGGAGTCCCATGAGGCTTTCCTTCCCGACCCTTCTCTTTCATTATATAGAAAGAGAAGGCAGGTGAGAAGTGAGAGATATCACCCTGCAAATATTCAGAATCTCCTGCTTTTAAATTTGGAGGATAGTAGTAAGCAGTGTTTAGGACTATTTTACCATAATCTGTGAACAATTTAAAATAGATAACTGAATTGTTATTATTATTATTGATGATTTAAATTCATATACCTAGATGCCAGAAAAGCCTCCACAATTTTTCATGTGATACTCACTAGAACTGTATGATCTAGTTGGAAAGGGCCTCAGGTGCTAGGGTGAGAAGAGCTCAGCACAGGGGTCAGAAGACATGGTCTGCTACTCTTCAATCAACTGCTGGGACGTTGGGCAGGACGTTAAGTTTTTTGAGCTTCCTCATGAGCAAAGCAAGAGAGTTCACTAGGTGACCCCCAAGATCATTCCTGGAGCTGAAGTTCCACGAAACTATGAGATCTACTAGTTTACAAAGAGGGAACTGAAGCCTAACAGGGTTGACTGAATTGCCTAAGGTCAACACAAAGCTAGACTTCAAGTGTCCTGACCTTTGGTCCTTTTTTTTTTTTTTTTTTTCCAACTAATCCAACCAATCCAATTCCATTATTATATAACGGTCCAGCAAACAAGGGGATTAAGGCTTGAAGAACAATTTATTTCTATATTATATGACTAACTGGTGGTAAAGGTAGGAACAGAACTATTTTGCTTTTCAGTCCACAGATGTTGCGCCTAACAAATAGAGGTCAGCACTGACTAGAGAGAAAAAAGCTAATAAGTAGGATAGATGTAAGAGCACAACTGTTAGAGGAATGACCAATAAAGTAGTTAGGAAAACAAGTGGAAACAATTTTTCTATAATTGGCTAGTGGTCATACAAAGAGTGAATACAGGAGATGGATTAAATAAGATCAAAGTCATTAAACAGCATAGATACTAAATTGAGGTAATTTTTAATTTATTACAAACTCTCCTTTAATCCAATTTCCCATTATAAGCATGCTTGTGAACTTGTGCGGTTGGTAGAAATATTAACGCTAGAGATAAGACTAAAATCAATATAATCCCTAAATTGTGTTTCAGTGTCTGACGGAGTCTTCAGATAGATGGTACACTACTGCACACCATTATATTCATTACATAAATGGCTTTCACAGCGATTTATTCTTGGCTCCGTCCTCTTACCTGCAAGGCATTTAGACACTGAAATGATACAACTGCTACCTACAGTTTGTTTCTTTTTTTAAGATTTGTACTGTTTCTCCAAAGAAAGCATGGTAAGTTTGAATAACAATTAATTCTAGTAGTTCTAGGCATAGCTTAGGATTCCCTCTTCCTAGCTACAGACTCTTCCTACAACTCATTTGCTAACATTTTTGGTGGCTGAAGGAAAAGACAGTTTATGTTTTGGAAGGAGTAAGAGAAAGGTAAAGAAAGAGAAGCAGTAATTACTGCATATATTGCCTATCAGGCAATACAGTGTGTTTATGTACATTTCTCATTTAATCCTCAGGATATCCCAGTGAGATTGGTGCTATTATTTCTACTTCACAGATGAAGAAAGACAAATTAAGAGGTCAAGTCACATAGTCATAAGGTCACATACTTTGTAAGTTACCTGGGAGACCAGAATTATAGTTTATATCTTTCTTTAGTTCTCATTCCATCAAATTTTTATATTTGGAACGTATAAAAAGGTTTGAAATAAAAGGCATCCCTAAAACCAATTACTAATAAAGAAATGTCTCAAATTAAGATTGAGATCAATAAGCACACAAATAATTGCAACTTGTTTCAAGCTATAGTCTGATCCATGCACTATATGGCCTTCTATTCAGAGCAAGCTGACTTTGCAGGTGTTTAATAAGCAGACAGTAGTGCAGATGTTGTCTTAGAAATGATTATTTACGGCGGAGCAAGATGGCCGAATAGGAACAGCTTCAGTCTCCAACTCCCAGCGAGAGCAACACAGAAGACCGGTGATTTCTGCATTTTCAACTGAGGTACTGGGTTCATCTCACTAGGGAGTGCTGGACAATCAGTGCTGGTCAGCCGCTGCAGCCCGACCAGCAAAAGCTGAAGCAGGGCGAGGCATCGCCTCACCTGGGAAGCGCAAGGGGGAAGGGAATCCCTTTTCCTAGCCAGGGGAACTGAGACACACAACACCTGGAAAATTGGGTAACTTGCACCCCAATACTGCACTTTAAGCAAACGGGCACACCAGGAGATTATACCCACACCTGGCCGGGAGGGTCCCACGCCCATGGAGCCTCCCTCTCATTGCTGCACAGGCAGTCTGGCGATCTAACCACCCAAGGCAGCAGCCAGGTGGGGGAGGGGCGGCCGCCTTGCTGAGGCTTAAGTAGGGTAAACAAAGCTGCTGGGGGAAGCTCGACAGGGTGTAGCTCCACAAGCAGCTCAAGGAGCCTAGCTGTCTCTGTGGCTCCACCTCGGGACAGGGCACAGACTAACACAACAACAACAACAAAAAAAGCAGGCAGAAACCTCCTGGCAGACACCAAACGACTCTGTCTGACAGCTTTGGAAGAGAGCAGTGGATCTCCCCAACACAGAAGGTTGAGATCGGAAGGGACAGGGACTGGCCTGGCTCAAGTGGGTCCCTGGACCCCTGAGTAGCCTAACTGGAGACATTCCCCCCACTAGGGGCGACTGACACCCCAACACTCACACGGTGGAGTACACCCCTTAGGAAAGCTTCCAAAGTAAGAAATCAGAAGGTACACTCGCTGTTCAGCAATATTCTATCTTCTGCAGCTCTGCTGCTGCTTACCCATGCAAAACAGGGGTCTGGATGTGGACCTTCAAGCAATCTTCAACAGACCTACAGCTGCGGGTCCTGACAGGTTAGGAAGGAAATACTATCAAACGGAAGGACCCTACACCCAAACCCAATCACTACATCACATCATCAAAGACCAGAGGCAGATAAAACCACAAAGATGGGGGAAAAAGCAGGGCAGAAAAGTGGAAATTCAAAATAAGGAGCGGCATCTCCCCTGCAAGGCGCAACTCATTGCCAGCAACAGATCAAGCTGGACAGAGGAATGACTTTTGATGATATGAGAGAAGAACGGCTTCATCCATCAACCTTCTCAGAGCTACAGGAGGAATTACGTACCCAGCACAAAGAAACTAAAAATCCTTGAATAAAGAGTGGAACGGAATTGATAGCTAGAATAATTATGCAGAGAAGGTCATAACGAAATGACAGGAGATGAAACCATGACACGGAAATACGTGACAATCCACGCAAGCTTTCAGTAACCGACTCTATCAACTGGAAGAAGAGTATCGTGATTGAGGATCAATGATGAACTGGAAGTCAGAAGAGCAACCAAAAGAAAAAAGAAGAAAAGAAATTGAACCCCCAAGCCTGCAAGAAGTATGGGATTATGTAAAAGACCAAAATCTAGGTCTGATTGGGGTGCTGAAAGTGAGGGAATAATGGGAACCAAGTTTGGAAAACACACTCTTCGGTATCATGCAGGAGATATTGAGAACTTCCCCACCTAGTAAGGGCAGCGCAACATTCAAATTCAGGAAACTTACCAGAGAACGCCACAAAGATACTCCTCGAGGAAGAGGCAACCCAAGGACCATAATTGCCAGATTCCCAAAGTGAAAGAGGGAAGATCTTAAGGGCCAGCCAAGAGAAAGGTCGGGTTACCCACAAAGTGCAGGCCTCAGACTAACAGCAGACCTCTCGGCAGAAACTCTTACAAGCCACGAAGAGAGTGTGGGGCCAATATTTACGTATCTTAAAGCAAGAATTTTAACCCAGAATTTCATATCCTGCCAAAACTAGTTTCATAAAGTTGAAGCGGAAATAAATCCTTAGATAAGCAAATTCTTAGAGATTTGTCCACCACCAGGCCTGCCTTACAAGAGGACCCTGAAGGAAGCCCTAACAGGAAGGAACAAACCGGATACCAGCCATTGCAAAACATGCAAAATGTAAAGACCATCGAGGCTAGGAAGAAACTGCATCAACTAACGAGCAAAATAACCGTTAATTCATAATGGCAGGATCAGTTCACCACATAACAATATTAACCTTAAATGTAAATGGACTAAATGCTCCAATTAAAAGACACAGACTGGCAAAACTGGATAAAGAGTCAAGACCCACAATTTCTGTATTTCAGGAGACCCATCTACATGCAGGACCATAGGCTCAAAATAAAGGATGGAGGAAAGACTCTACCCAAGCAAATGAGAAAAAAAAGCAGGGGTTGCAATACTAGTCTCTGATAAACAGACTTTAAAACCACAAAGATCAAAAGAGGACAAAGGAGGCATTACATAATGGTAAAGGGATCAATCAACAGGAAGAGTAACTGATCCTACATATATATGCCCCAATACAGGAGCACCAAATTCATAAGCAAGTCCTTAGAGACTTACAACGACTTAGGACTCCCATACAATAATAATGGGAGGATTCACCACCCCACTGCACATTTAGACAGATCAACGAGACAGAGTAACAAGGTATCCAGGAATTGAACTTCATCTCTGCACCAGCGACCTAATAGACATCTACAGAACTCTCCACCCCCAAATCAACAGAATATCATTCTTTCAAGCACACATCACACTTATCCAAAATTGCCCCATCATTGAAGTAAAGCAGCCCTCAGCAAATGTACCAAGAACAGAAATTATAACAAACTGTCTCTCAGGACCACAGATGTGATCAAACTGAACTAGGATAAGGAAACTCAATCAAACCACTCAACGACACGGAAACTGAACAACCTTCTCCTGAATGACTACTGGTAACATAACAACATGAAGGCAAGAATAAAGATTTCTTTGAAACAATGAGACAAAGATCCAAATACCAGAATCTCCTGGGACACATTTAAGCGTGTGTAGAAGGGAATTTATAGCACTAAATTTGCCCATGAGAAAGGCTGGAAGATCTAAATTGACACTCTACCACACAATTAAAAGAACAGAGAATCAAGAGCAAAACCCTTCAAAAGCTAGCAGAAGGCAAGAAATACTAAGATCAGGCAGAACTGCAGGGATAGCAAACACAAAAACCCTCCAAAAAATCATGAATCCAGGAAGTTGGTTTTTTTGAAAAGATCAACAAAATGACCAGGACCGCTAGCAAGACAAGAGAAAAAGAGAGAAGGATCAAATAGACGGCCAATAAAAAATGATAAAGGGGATATCACCACCGACCCCACAGAAATACAAACTTACCATCAGAGACACTATAAACACCTCTATCAAATCAACTAGAAAATCTTAGAAAGAAATGGATAATTTCCTGGACTTACACTCTTCCAAGACTAAACCAGGAAGAGTTGATCCCCTGAATGCAATAGGAAGGCTCTGAAATTGAGGCAATAATTAATAGCCTAGCACCAAAAAGAGTCCAGGACCAGGATGGATTCACAGCTGAATTCTACCAGAGGTCAAGGAGGAGCTGGTTACCATTCCTTCTGAACTATTCCAATCCAATAGAAAAGAGGGAATCCTGCCCTACTCATTCTTTATGAGGCCGACATCATCCTGATACCAAAGCCTGGAGAGACACAACAAAAAAAGAGAATTTTAGACCAATATCCCTGATGAACATCGATGTAAAACTCCTCAAAAAATCTGGCAAACCGATTCAGCAGCACTCAAAAGCTTATCCACCAGATCAGTGGGCTTATCCCTGAGATGCAAGGGCTGGTCACATATGCAAATAATTAAACGTAATCCAGCATATTAAACGAACTAAAGACAAGAACACCACATGATTATCATCATAGATGCGAAAGCTGCAAAATTTCAACAGCCCTTCATGCTGAAAACTCTCAATTAATTTGTTATTGATGGATCGTACCTCAAAATAATAAGGCTTTTTATGCCCACAGCCAATCCATCATACTGAATGGGCAAACTGGAAAAATTTCCCTTTGAAATCTGGCGGCAAGGACGGGGATGCCCTCTCTCACCACTCCTATTCGAACATAGTGTTGGACAGTTTCTGCTATGGCAATCAGCAAGAGAAAGAAATAAAGGGTATTCGTTAGGAAAAAGAAGAAGTCAATTGTCCCTGTTTGCGATGACATGATTGTAATTTAGAACCCCCCCGCGCAGCCCAAAAATCTCCTTAAGCTGATAAGCAACTTCAGCAAAGTCTCAGGATACAATTAATGTGCAAAAATCACAGCTCTTTACACCGTAACAGACAAACAGAGAAACCAAATCAGGAATGAACTTCCATTCACATTGCTTCAAAGAGAATACCATTGCCTAGGAATCCAACTTAACAAGGGATGTAAGGACCTCTCAAGGAGACTACAAACCCTGCTCAGTGAAATCAAGAGGACACAAACCAATCGGAAAACATCCATGTTCATGGGATAGGAAGAATCAATTCATGTGAAAAATGGCCATACTGCCCAAGGTTATTATAGATTCAATGCCATCCCCATCAAGCTACCAATGAGTTTCCTCACAGAATCGGAAAAAAACTGCTTTAAAGTTTATATGGAACCAAAAAAGAGCCTGCATGTCCAAAACAATCCTAGGTCAAAAGGCAACGCTGGGAGGCGTTCACCCTCCTGACTTCAATTCTACACTACAAGGCTTCAGCTAACCAAAACAGCATGGTACTGTACCAAACACGATAATGACCAATGGAACGAACAGAGTCCTCGAAATAATACCACACACCTACAGCCATCTGATCTTGACAACCTGAGAGAAACAAGAAATGGGGAAAGGATTCCTATTTAATAATGGGCTGGGAAAATTGGCTAGCCATAAGTAGAAAGCTGAACTGGATCCTTTCCTTACTCCTTATATGAAAATTATTCAAGATGGATTAGAGACTTAAATGTTAGACCTTAATACCATAAAACCCTAGAGAACACCTAGGTGTACCATTCAGGACATTAGGCATGGGCAGGCTTATGTCTAAAACACCAAGCACAGCAGCAAAGCCAAAATTGACAAATGGGATCTACTAAACTAAGAGCTTCTGCACAGCAACAGAAACTCCATCAGAGTGAACAGGCCACCTTACAGAATGGGGAGCAAAATTTTTGCAATCTACCTCATCTGACAAGGAGCTAATATCTGAACCTACAAAGAACTCAAACAAATTTACAAGAAAAAAAACAACCCCATCAAAAAGTGGGGCCAAAGGCTATGAACAGCATTTCTCAAGAGACATTCTACAGCCAAGACACATGAAAAATTGCTCATCATACTGGGCCATCCAGAGACATGCAAATCAAAACCACCAATGAGATACCATCTCACGCCAGTTAGAATGGCAATCATTAAAAGTCAGGAAACAACAGGTGCTAGAGAGGATTGCGAGAAATAGGAACACTTTTACACTGTTGGTGGGATGTAAACTAGTTCAACATTATGGAAAACAGTATGGCGATTTCCTCAAGGATCTATGAACTAGATGGTACCCATATGACCAGCCATCCCATTACTGGGTATATATCAAAGGGATCAAATCATGTTCTATAAAGACACATGCACAAGTATGTTTATTGCGGCACTATTCCACCAATAGCAAAGATTGGAATCACCCCAAATGTCCATCTGTGACAGGACTGGATTAAGAAAATGTGGCCATATACACCATGGAAACTATGCAGCCATAAAAAGGATGAGTTTGTGTCCTTTGTAGGGACATGGATGCAGCTGGAACATCATTCTTAGCAAACTATCACAAGAACTGAAGAGAAAACCAACACGCATGTCTCACTCATAGGTGGGAACTGAACCAGAATCCTTGTACTCGTTTGGAAGGGGACCTCACACCCACCTCGTTGGCTTATCATGGGGAGGGGAAGGGGCGAGGGGACTGCATTGGGAGTTATACCTGAGTAAATGACCGAGTTGATGGGTGCTGACGAGTTGGTGGGTGCAGCACCCACCAACTGGCCAAGCATTTATCATATGTAACAACTCTGCACATTATGCACATGTACCCTAGAACTTAAAGTATAATAATTAAAAAAAAAAAGAATATAGGAAAAGAAAAAAAAGAAAGAAGAAAGAAATGATTATTTACTTGCTTATAAATAACACTGTAATTTGCATAAATACAGACAGAATAGGCAACTAAGAATCATACCCACATATGAAGTTTAGTACAGAAGCTAAGGAACTTCCAGCTGTGCTAGCTCAAAACCAGCAGATGTGGTTCACTTTGAAGATTTGTCAAGTAATCATGACAGCATCTTATAAATACACAAACATGAGCAAAGAGCAAGTCAAAAAATCACTCATTTTTTTTCAGATTGTTCCTGTAGAGACAATAGATGCTGTAATGCAGAAATTGAGAGATGGTACCAATAGATATTATGGGAACTCACTAAATTCAGAATGTACAGGAAAAGAATGTTTCAGAAGAGTAAAAGACTATTTTGGAATGAATCATAGAGTCTTTTTTAAAGAAATGCAATTTTCTTTATTTCCTTCCTGTTTATCCCCATTTACAGAAAATGTTTACAGGTAATTTAAGAGACTCATTATCATTTGAAAATTTTCTGATCCTTTTAGCACCCAACACACACTAGTATTTTTCAGTATGTAACCACACATTTCCCATCAGAAGTTTTACAAAGTGGAATTAAATAGACCCAATAGTTTCAGGCTTGCTGAAGAGATTAATAAACAACATAGCAAAAACCCTTTAAATCTACTAACAAAGGAGACTTTCAAGTATAATGTGTTATTTCATTTCTAACCGCTTATCAATTTGGAATTAATTTATTGACATTGAGATAACACCTAAATCAGTTAGATTTCAGGCAATAATGCAGAAAAATATCATAGTCTGTCACTGATCATGAAACAGCTAATAGAGTGGAGATCTGCAACATTTTTCTGTAAAGGTACAGATGGAAACTATTTTAGGCTTTGCAGTCCATATTGTCTCTGTTGTAGTCAATACATAAACTAATATGGCCATGTTCTAATAAAACTTTATCAAAACAGACAGTGGGTGGATTTGGGCAGAAGGCCATAGTTTGCTAATCTCTGTTATTGAGTGTAAGTCTCACAATGACTTTTTCCTCTTAGAGTTAGCAGGGCCTCAGGCACGTTAGAATTGAACTTTAAAGCCCTTTGAACAGCAAGAAAATGTAAGGTTAAGGTTTGATCTTAATTAATTACATAAAGGATTAATTCCCTGATCAAGTAAATTGTAAGACCTGAAGCTAGCACAGTGCTGTGTCCTTCAATGAGAAATAGGCACTGCAGGCATCTATTCCAAATTCTAGTTTTTTTTGTAAAATGTGCTAATATTGCATAGTTCAAAATAAAATTTTTATGTCCTTTCTTCAAGCAGATGTCAACATTACTGGCATCATTACTAGAAGCTAAACTGGCAATGAATGGTCAAGAAAAATTATCTTCAGAATCAGCCTAAGCAGAATCACACAACATACTGAAAACTCTTCCTCCCCAAAGATGAGCATAATTACCACGCCATTGATTCCCTCTCCTAGTACTGAAAGGAAACAAAACATCCTTTCCTCAGTAGCAGGCAAGAGAACATCCCTTACCTTTCTGCCAGATTCATATTTGCATTTCTATTCAACTAGACTGTGCACGGCTTGGGGAAAGGAGCACAGATACCCAGGCCACATTGATGATCAGTATATTTTTATTTTATGAATAAATAAAGTCTGAATAATAATTTTCAATACATGACAAGGAAAACACAGGTGGATCATAGGGCTGCTGTCTGGAAGTCCATAGCTGAATTGTTCTATCACAGCACTTCCCCTATTTCTGGCAGCTAACCACAGAATAGAATAGCATCAAGACACTTTAAATTCAATCAAATGCTTATAAATCACCTACTGTGTGTCAGTCACAGTGCAAATGCTATGAATACAAGGAAAGGTGAATTTTCTGCTTCCTCCCACAACATGTAGCCTACACTCATAAGCTTGGTGCCCAAATTAGTCTCATAAGTATTCTAATGAAAACTGCCTAAGATTCATTTTGTAACTGTGATATTTTAATGAAAACGTATATAGCTATATTTGGTGGTATTAGAAAGCACAAGTGAACAAATATTATAACTCAGACTTCAAAAACAAAGAAATACAAAATGAAAACCCACTGACACAAAGGCATTTTCCAAGTGCTCCACATATGTTTATTAATGCTGTTTCATGAGATCAATTCACAAATTCAGCTATTCCTAAGTGAATACACATAATAAACTGTGACAAAATATTAAACCAGTTTTTGAATATTAAAATTTAACTGTTTTACTTATTTGCACGGAGATTTTTTCTGTTGGTTTTGGGGATACTAATACTGCATATAAAACAACCCCAAAAACATTGCAGTGGCCACCAACATAAGCTAAGGTCTTATTCACACATCTAGAGATGGGCTGCAATGGTTCCACTTCAGGCTGAAAGTCATGTTTAGGTCGACTTATTCTGTCTGTCATTGTAGGACCCAGGTCAAAGGGGTAACAATCCCCTAAGACATTCCCTTCACATTTTCCCATTCAGAGGCAGCAGTGAAAAAGGCCAGGTGAGTCAAATCATAACTATGGAAGTCCATAAAAAGCCCAAGGGGACTTTTATGGGGAAATCACAATCACTCATACTCCATGCAAGGCATACAGTCAAATCCAACATCAATGGAACAAGGACGTTTTCTTTTTGCATTAGAGAAGAGGAAAAGGAACAATAAATATTTACTGAACAACAGTTGCAAAGTTAAAAGTGAAGTTCAAAATATAAAAGAAAAATCTTACTTGAAGTTACAAAAATACTTTATATATACAAAATCACAAACTTCTAGGATAATCAAAGGCCAGGACTCCAGAGAAAGAGAAAGTGAGTGGTGATATAAGGAGAAAATCAGACAGGCTAATCTGTTCCAGCAGGGGCAGTTTTAATCCCTATGGAATGCAATTTGAGCTTATCACCAGAGGAGAGCAAACAGCATATTTTTAAAAATTTCTGCTCCAAAAGACAACATTGAAGATAAAAATAGACAACATTGAAGATAAAATTTTCTTGGAGTTTTAGTTTTACTTTTCAGTTTTAGGTTTTTTTTAAAGCTATGTTGTGGCTTGCAATAAATGTAATTACTGTGTTACTGACTAGTTTATCCAGAAAGAACAAAGTCTAAAATTGTTACCATAAAAAATAAAACACTTTCTCTTCTGTTGATTTTAATTGGCAAATAAAAATTGAATATATTTATTATGGACAACATGATGTTTTGAAATATGTACACATTGCGGAATGGCTCAACTGAGCTAATTAACATATCTATCACCTCACATGCTTACTGTTTTTTATAATAAGAACACTTAAAATATATTTTCCAGCAATTTTCAAAATATAATACAATGCTATAAACTATAGTCACCGTGTTGTACTATATTCTATGAAATTTTTTTCTGAATAGATTTGGATAAAAATGTAACCAAAATTAAAGAATGAAAGGCATCATTTCCCAGAATTAAAAAGAAGTATAGCGTTCACTACCCTGAAGCGATGGCTATGCTGTAAAGAAAAGGAACTTTCTGAGATTAATTACAGCATATTTGTTCATTTCTGAAGAACAACCCAGACCACTGAGAGCTGCTAAATTATAAGTTATGAATAATCAGTGCAAAGGAGTGAACAAAATAAGAGTTGAAAAAAGTTATAAATATCCACCAAAAGTTTCTAGCAGAAACACTCCAAGAAACTGAAAAAGCATCCCCAAGCCAAGTCACATGAGAAATATCGGTCTCCTTCCTTCTTGGATTAAGAAATCCTATTTTCTAGTTCAGCTCAGCAGGTATCTATTAAGCACTGTTCTGATTTGGTGAATACTTACTGCATGCTTGCTAGGTGCATGCTTTTGCTAAGTGCAGGGAATACAGATAGAAAATGCAAACCTTGCTCTTGAAAGCACTCTGGCCAGGTCAACAGCAAACAAATAATTATAACATACTGAGATAAGTGTGATGGGATTCTTTCTTAGTTTTGCTTCCCCCAAGAAACAGACCTAATACAAGGATTTGAGTGAAAATTATTTATTTGGGAGGTGAAGGAAACACCAGTTGGGAAGTAAAAAAAAAAAAAAAAAAAAAAAAAAACAGTGAGAAAGGAAGGAAAGGCCACCAATAATGGATGCAATATAAAGCAAGGTACTGCTGTGAGCCACTGCTGGGGAACTCAGCATGACAGTGTGGAACACACCTCAAAGTCCGGGTGGGCCATAAGCTTCCCAGCATTCTCCACCTGCATGTGAGAAGCAGAGAGCCAGCTTCAGAAGGCCTTCAGGCAAAGAGAGGCAGTCGTTGGCTGTTGGAAGCTTGGCAGATATGAGCTACTTCCCATTACATGCACACATAAGTCCGAGGGCATGTAGACATCTGCTGCAGAAGCATTAGCTTCATAGCCAATCCTGTCAGGAAAAGGAGGTGATTACCCTTGAGATCATAAGGTGTATAAGACTCATGCAGGTTCAGAAAGAAAGAAAATGGTATTTCTGGCAGAAGGACAAGTGTGAGGGCATTCCAACCAGAAAATCTGTGGCACTTAGAGAAGTCCCAAGTCCTAGCATACAGGAGCACGCAAAGAAGACAGACAGGAGGGAAAACTGCTGAGAATTGAGGCTAGATGGGGAGGCAGGACAAAGTCAGAGTCAGCCTTGAACCCCATCTAAAGATCTGGATCCAGCACCATGAGATACTTGTGATGCACAGAAATAGGGATACACTATAAAGGATTATGGCACGATTTAAATAGCATAAACTTGGTGACAATCAGAACCTCTTTTGACTTTCAGATCTTTTGCTTTGTAATTGAATGACTTCAGTCAAGGAATTTGAGTCCCCACTCTGGTACTGGGGGCGTATCAATGCACAGGACACAAATGGAAGCCCTGCCTTCATTAGATTTGGGGGTGAAGGGTAATGTATAATTACATAAATAGTAAATAACAATATCAGATAGAAGTACATTGATGAAAGGGCAGTGGGACAAAGAGTGACTGGGCTATGCAGCTAGACATATCAGGAAACGCTGGTCTGAAAAGGGTACATTGAAGCTAAGAACCAAATAATGAGGAGGCAAAAATGCCGAGGAAAAGGCATACTGTGTATGAGATATAGCAAATGAGACTATTCTAAAGCAGAGATCTGAAATGTGGCTTAAGATGTGGGCAGGAGGCAGATCACATTATGATAAGGAATTAGGAATTTCATCTAAGGGTAATGGGAAGCCACTGGATGGTTTCAAGCAGTGGAGTGAAATGATAAAATATACAATTTTTAACTTACTCGTGCTCTTCTCTGGAGAGTGGATCATAGGCAGGCAAGCATGGAAACAAGGAGACCAGAGGGGAGGCTGTTGCAGTAGTCTAAGGGAGAAATGAGGGTGGCCTGGGTCCACAGCTGTGGAGAAGGTGAGAAGTGGTTGGAATCCACTATTTTAGAGATTGTCAGGGCTTATTCACAAATGATAAGAAGGACTGTTGTTGATAACCAATGAGAAGGATGAGGAAGGGAAAGAGATGATTTGAAGCTACTGAGTGAATGGTGGTTTGATTAATGTTCTGTATCTTATGTTATCTAAATTTCACGTTATTGTGGAAAAAGGACTGCAAAGTACAAACCCAGACTTTAAAAGTCTTCAATAGTCGTAACAGCATCTCTATTATTATTATGTCATGATGCAAAAGTAATTTGATGTGTTAAAAATAATTCTAGGCCAAACAGTGCCCGTTTTCCAGAAGTAAGCATGATTCCTTGTGCCTCATCTCTTATAACATCCCCTGTCTTACCTGTAATCTCTCATAAACTCTTCCTCCACTTCCCCAGGTGATTATTTCTCATCTACCACTCTGTTACTTAACCTCCTTAACTTTTCTTGGCTTCTGTTTTTCAGATGGCTCTACCCCATCCTCATGTCTCTTGACCCATGAACTAAATCTGAGCCTCTGTTTGCTCTTACTCCACTAATCAGCAACTTAACTTAGGCTGACTTGAATGAAATACCATAGACTGGGTGGTTTAAACAACAGAAATTGATTTCTCACAATTCTGGAGGCTGTAAGTTTGAGATTATATTGCCAGTGTGGTTGGGTTCTGGTGAGGGCCCTCATGTGGTGAGGTGAGCAAGCTCCTATCTTTCCCTTCTTTGTCATCCTATAAGGGTACTGATCCCATCAGGGGGACCCACCCTCGTGACCTTTTCTAAACCTAGTTACCTCCTAAAGGTCATGTGTCCAAATACCATCACATTGCAGGGCAAGGCTTCAATGTATGAATTATACAGGAATAGAAACATTGAGTCCATCACAAAAGGGCATCGTAGTAGTGACAACACTATGAACAGCTGTGAGGGTGAGAAGGAACACTTTATTGTGTGTATCTTTACCATGAGCTCCCATTCTGCTGAACTGATGATAGGAAATTTAAAAGTCATGCAGGAGGTCACCCAGTCTATGCCACATTTTGTATTCCATATGCAGTGTCAAAGAGTTAAGAAGAGGGTATTTCTGGTTATTGGTCATTTCTCCACATAGGTTTCTTCTGAAGTGTCCATGTGAATGTCTCCATAATCCCCTCTTTGTGTTCTTTTCTTCCAGCCTCAGGGTGTTGTCAAAGAAAAATTACACTGAAAAAACTTAAACAGGCAAGGAAACTTTATTCAAGACTATTGCAATAAGGATCAAGACTATGACAATAGGGGAGAGATGTTGAACTCAACTTTGTTGGAATGAAAAGCAAGACAGTTTTTAAGCACTGGGGTGAACTGCTGGAAAAGTATTGGAGGACCATTGAGCAGGGAGATTGATCAATGTGATTAGGCCTTTGGTATTTTCTCACTGGCACTGATCTAAGTCAGGCCCCTACCCTCCTACAAAGATGAGGAGATAGGACCCTATCTTTCTTGATGATTACATTTCAAGGGGATGACTCACAGGTCATTGAAAATGACATTCTTTGGGTGCAAAACTGGCAAGAGGGTGAGAGATTTATATACCTCTTGCAGAAAAAATTACTTGCAATTCCAAGTTTTCTAAAGCAAATGCACTAAGAAAAAAGAGGCCGGGAACTTATAGTCAGAAAGAAACCTATCTGAAATACAGTGAGGCTGCAAGTAAGAACGAAGGCATCTTGGTCAATGTGGAGGATTTGCTTAATGTCCTATAATTCTTGGTCCTGGCAGTATCACCCAAGCACTCTTCTCTGGAGTCTTTCAGCTTCCCAGGAGTTTTCGCCAGGGAAGTGTTATGAGTACCCTGCTCCAGTGTTTCAGCCCTCTCTCCATCAACCCTAGTGAGGGAATCTTCTTTTGCTTTATAGGCAGGGGCATAAGGGCTTGGAGGAGTGGGCTCCTGTCTACTTCCCTTTTCTTCCAAGTCACTCTGCTTCTTTGGGAAATCTCTCTATTCTTTTTGTTTGTTTCCTAATTGACCTCAGTGATCCATTACAAGGAAAATCAACCAACGAAAATGAGTTTCTTTTCATCCAGGATTGGACGAAGGTAATTTTCAAACCCTCCCAGTGAGCGGAGGGCAAGTGGAGGGTAAGCAGGAAATTTTACATTTTGACTTTCCAATGTAACAAAAAAACAAAAAAAAAAAAAAAAAAAAGGAAGGAAATGAAAAACAGTGCTAAGTTTTCATACTTAAACAATTATGTTCATACTCTGACACAAAGATAATGTACTTCATAGAACGGTTGTGAGTTTAATGGGAAAATTCATATTTCTGGAAGAAATTCTGACTCTTAAGTACTCATTAAATAAGCTCCTTTCTCCCTCCTACACTTTCATTAAGAAATGAAGTATTACCTGTATGTTGGTAAAACACAGAGCGCCTTTTCCAAGATCTTTCTAAATCCTTTCTCTTCTGAATTTCAAACTTCAGCCCATCAATCTTTACAAAATTCTGCAGAAATAAAATTGTTGATCAAATTTCAATGTTTAGGACAAAAGAAAAAGTACCACCTTTTAATTTCTCAGTGGAAAGGCCTTGTGGGTCAGCCTTATCATTAACAATCATTTATTACTGCTATGAGGCAGTTGAGCTTGCAGTGTTAATTAACTCTATGCCTCATAGAGTTAATTATGTTATTTTATATGTTGCCCTACAAAATAACAGTAGGCACTGTGAGGTACTGTCACCCGCTGGTGCTCCATCTAAGCTCATCTTCATGTTCACTGACCCACTATTACCTAGAAAACACTTTCTTCCTGATTTAGGGCTAAACAGCAGAAAATGTGGATGTGAGAAATGTGACTATATATATAAGATATATATAAGATACATAACATATATATATATCTCTCTTAGTTTCTCACTTTTAGGTAAAGATAAGGGAATCAGGGTACAGAGGGAAGTACTTAGACTTTTAGATTCTGCTTGGTCCATAGTAAGCTTCCCATGATGTTATGTCCCTACTCTTCCGATGATACATAGGCGGATTCCAAGTATTCAGAAATTGTTCACTTGCATCTCCTTCCTTTCCTCACTTCGTTTTCATACTTGTCCCCTGCTTGCTGTGTATATGCATAGATTATGAGAACTGTGACTCCACTGATTGAGGCTGGTGTTGCCTGGTATGGTTCAAATGCAGCAGCAGTGGTGCTGGAACTGCATATTCCTTCTGTCACATTCTTTTTGTCTCTATTCCATATACACAGCTCTATACCACAGAGTCCAAATGCAGACTGCTTGTTTCCATTGTTTTGATTCTGGCATCTATTCCTCCTGCCCTAGGGATGATGAATAATTGAAAACTGAACATGAGCTTAATTTGGTATGCCTTGGAAGTGGTTTTTTATGCTGATTTGGTTTTGTGTTCTCTGAAACATCAAGGGCCAGGCTCCAATGTCAGGAATAATTACTATATCCCATATGTGACACACCTCAAAAATGAACAGGGGACACAGATGACTTCCTACATCATTAGGAATAGTTTTAGATAATAAATGTCAAGGATGATAAAGAGAATTTTATAGCCCTCCGTTTGAGAAAATAAATCTTTTCTAACTGTTTTGGAAATAAATGCTTTCATTTTACAAGGGATTGTAGCAAATTATGTCCAAAACTCTATGCTCCTTGTGTCATTCAATTGCTTTCCCTAGATAATCAGTCAGGGTAGAACCTTCATTAATAGGAATACCAAAGATGCTCACACTTCTCTGCTGCTGTATTAAAGAATGCACCTGAAACTGGAGGTCATCATGTTAAGTAAAATAAGCCAGGCACAGAAAAACAAATATCACATGTTCTCACTTATTTGTGGAACCTAAAAATCAAAACAATTGAACTCATGGAGATAGAGAATAGAAGGAGGGTTGCTAGAGGATAGGAAGGGTAGCGGGGAGGATGGAGGAAAGGTGGGGTTGGTTAATGGGTACAAAAAAATAGAAAAAAAATGAATAAGACCTAGTGTTTGATAGCACAACAGGGGAACTATAGTAAATATTAATTGTACATTTAAAAATAACTAAAAGGGTATAACTGGATTGTTTCTAATACTAAGGATAAATGCTTGAGGGGCTGGATACCCAATTTTCCATGACATGATTTTTACGCATTGCATGCCTGTACCAAAATATCTCATGTATCCCATAAATACATACACCCAGTATGTACCCCCCAAAATCTAAACTTTAAAAAATTTTTTAAGGCCGGGCGCAGTGGTTCATGCTTGTAATGCCAGCACTTTCGGAGTCCAAGGCAGGCGGATCACCTGAGGTCAGGAGTTCGAGACCAGCCTCAACACAGAGAAACCCCGTCTCTACTAAAAATACAAAATTAGCTGGCCGTGGTGGTGCATGCCTGTAATCCCAGCTACTCGGGAGGCTGAGGCAGGGGAATTGCTTGAACCTGGGAAGCAGAGGTTGCCGTGAGCCAAGATCGCACCATTGCACTCCAGCCTGGGCAATAAGAGCAAAACTCTGTCTCAAAAAAAATAAAATAAAATAAAATAAAATAAAATAAAATAAAATAAATGAATAAATAAATAAATAAATAGAGATTTAAAAGAATGAAGCTGATATGCACTAGCCCCGACCGCCCTACACAAAATTTATATGCTGAAGTTGCATTCTCCAGCCCCTTAGAATGTGGTCATATTTAGAGACATGATCTTTACAGATGTAGTTAGGTTAAAATTAGGTCATTAGAGTGAGCCCTATCCAATATGACTCGTACCTTTATAAAAGGAGGAAATTTGTACAGTCACCTAACAGAGGGATGATGATGTGAACATAACAGGGAGAAGACAGCCATCTATAAGCCAAAGAAAGAAGCCTGGAATAGACAAACCCTTCCTTTATGGCTTGACATCTTGATCTCAGACTTCAAGTCTTCAGAAATGTGAAAAAATACATTTCTGTTTTTTAAGCCACCCAGTTTCTGATACCATGTTATTGCAGCCCTAGCAAACTAACACAGCATTCTTCTGTCAACCCAAGGCAGGAACACCTAGGACTAGCTGACTCCATCCTTCCTGTTCACAGCTGATTGGACCAGAGGGAGTACACCTAATCCAAGAGAGCAAAACCACTGACTGTCCAGCAGCCGATAAGAGTTTCTAAAAAATCTGAACCAAAAGGCAAAGCCGAAAAGGAGGACGTTGTTGTTTTTAAGGGCAGAGCACTGTAGTGGGTCTGACTTCCATGTGGCCCTTTGTTGGGCTCGGTGGTTGTGGGCTCTGTGGTTGTTCCACTCTTTTGTTTGTTTGTTTGGATTCCACATGGTCTGTGGCCTTAACATAAGCTGGGGTAAAAAATTTCAAAGAATTCTTACCTCAGAAAACAGAAGTAAGTCAAGAAGGGACCAGACGCAAGCCGACAAATGTGAACCGGGGAAGAGAAGAGAAAAATGAGAAAGTGAGAGGTGCAACATGCTAGCAGCCCTCGCTTGCTCTCGGAGTCTCCTGGGCCTCAGCGTCCGCTCTGGCCACATTCGAGGGGCCCTTTAGCCCGCCGCTGCGCTATGACAGCCCCTCTCTGGGGCTGGCCGAGGCCGAAGCCAGCTCCCTCTGCTCACGGGGAGATGTGGAGGAAGAGACGCGGGCGGGAGCTGGGGCTGTGCGCTACGGTGCGGGTTCCGGGTGGGCGCGGGCTCGGCGGGTCCCACACTCGGTGTGGCCAGCCGGCGCCTGCTGGGCCTGATCGGAGGCTAGGTCCCGTGCGTGGACCGCCGTTGCGTCTTCGCGGGGTCGTTGGCCACGATGGCAGGTCTCCCTCTCTTTCTTGCTTCCCCCCTTTTCCTCTTGGGACAAGCTCCCGCTGGGCTGTCGGAGTGCCCAGGCTAGGAGCTGCAAAGTCCCCGAGACACTGGCAGTGAGACATGAAGCCCGCTGGGCTTCTGGGACAGGTGGGGACTTGGAGAACTTTTCTGTCTAGCTGAAGGATTGTAAACAGCACCAATCAGCACTCTGTCAAAACGGACCAATCAGCTATCTGCAAAATGGACCAATCAGCAAAATGTGCGTGGGGCCAGGTGAGGGAATAAAAGCAGGCCACCCCACCATGAATCTTGCTGCTGCCCACTGTTTGGGTGGCTGCTGCTTTTATGAGCTGTAACACCGCAAAAGTCTGCCGCTTCACTCATGAAGCCAGCAAGGCCACGGACCCACGGGGAGAGACGAACAACTCGAGACAGGAGGAACCAACAGCTCCCGACGCGCCACCTTTATGAACTGTAACACTCACCTAGAAGGTCTGCAGCTTCACTCCTGAAGTCAGTGAGACCACGAACCCACCAGAAGAAAGAAAGTCTGGACACATCTCAACATCTGAAGGAACAAACTCCAAACACACCATCTTTAAGAACTGTAACCCTTGTGGCGAGGGTCTGCAGCTTCATTCTTGAAGTTAAGGAGACCAAGAACCCACCAATTCTGGACACAGAAAGGAGAATAAACATGTCACTGTCTTGATTGTGAAGCCAAATTCATCCACTCATTCATGCTATAGAGCCCCTGTGTTAGGCCCTGGGCTAGATGCTGGTAACCCAGTAATAACTAAGACTTCGTCTCCATATCCAAGAAGCTTAAGGTCTAGAAATATTTGGCTTATTGGTTATTTTGAACTTGCCTTACCTCTGTCTCTTTGATTACAATAGATCAGTTAACAATTTCTCCCTCATTATGTCCAGCTGTGTTTTTAAATGATTCATTCTTGCCTGTATGTCTGCGCATACACACACACACACACACACACACACACACACATATATGTAATTTTTTCTGCTACTCCTATTATTTATTATAAACTAGGAGGGAAGCAGTGTCCACATAGTTATGAGAGAAAATAAGTCAGAAAAATTAACTTTCCTTCTTTATGTTTAACGATGGCTCTAGAAAAAAAAAATCCTGGAACCAAGGAAGTATATTATTTTAATATCCCTCTCTCCTTTTATACCTCTTTCTTATCACTTACTTCCTCTGTCTCCAGGTTGTAAGCGTGTCTGAGAATCACTTCCAGGCTTGATCCCTGATCCATGAAGTACACCATGCTCCAAAGTTTTTTATTCCTCCTTCCATCTTCTCCACTTCTGCATTAAAAACCTCCAATAAATTCAGTGCAAGTGAATTACCTGGTGTCAGGAAGTGTAATCAGATGGAACTCAAATGTATGAATGTTTTTGACTAATAATACTTTACCCTCCCTATAGGTTTTCTGGTCTTTCAAAGAAGAGACTTATAAAGGTAATTTACTGTCCATCCATTAGAATTACAGGCAATGTAGAAAAATGAGGTTTTAAAATTCTAGGGATATGTGTACAATGGACCACCAAAAGAGCAGGAAAATTCCCTATTGGATTCTATCCCTGTTGTCAACATCCCTAACTGCCTCTTCATTCAGTTTGTCTTCTTCCATTCCTTAGAGACTGTTTGCAAGATTCTTTGCAAAATCCAGGGTTTTGTGGGATTTATTTTTCTTAAAGGAGGTGAGATGAAGTTACAAGAGAAATGTGGAACAGGAGTACCTGTCTTCTGTATAGGTCAACTAACTTAATCATCCTTTTATTCCTTTTTATTTAAGAAGTATGTATTGAGTCTACTTTCTTGTCTTTTCCATACTTGGGATACAAGTAACCAGTACGGAAATTGGTTACTTGGCATACAGTAATACAAAGCCTCTGCCTTTGTAATACTCACTTTTGGGAGCATGCAATGTTCATAAAGCTACATGATTTGGCCAAAATTTGTCACTGCAGGAGTATGAAGTGCACGTGAGGGAAGAGTGGCTCACAGCAGGTGAGGTAATAAAAACAGTGTTCAAAGCTAAGACGTGCATGGTGCTTGCTATGTGCCAGGTGACGGTATGTCCTTTACATACAACTCACATATAATTATTTTATTCTCAAAAACTCTGGGAATTAGATACTATTGTTACCATCATCATTCCTGTTTTACAAATGAGGAAACTGAAACACAAAATAATGAGAGCCATAGAGCTGATTATTGATGAAGTTGGGCTGTGGACACAGGCATCTGGCTGCCAAATCTATATGCTTCACCACCACCCTATTGCTGGCATGAGATTGTTTTCTGTAAGTTGAATTTTAAAATCAGAAATTTTGGATACAATGCCATTAGGCTGAAACTAATCCTTTCAGATCCTCTAGGATTCTAAATGGGAAGTGTGGACTTGCTATACTTTTGTAAAATTATTGCAGTGATATTTAAAATTAAAACTTGAAACTAAAAACTGCCGCTTTCTGAAATGTTAGAAAAGCAGATTAATATGTAAAGTGGTAAAGAAAAGCAACTTTTTAAAATTTGTCCAGTTCTGTCACTAACTTACTGCATGTCCGAAGGTTAGATCACATGAACTCTCCAGATTTGAAATTCCTCATATGGTGATCATATAATTAATTGTCCAAATGGGGACACTTAGCAATGAAGGGGGGCCCTATTAATAATTACACTGGGACAATATTGCCAGGCAAACCACAGTAGATTGTTGTTCAACTTATGTATCAAAATGAGGCTATAAGAGCTGATCCCTAAATTCACTTCTAATTGCAGTGGGTGTGTTTGTGTTGGCCTGACCGACTGTTTATCCAATGTATTAGGATCATTTAGTAAGAGGCAGAAGGAAAACTCAGAGGTCTGACTTAACCCTGTTATGGTTAACAAGGTCTGTGCCTAGATTAGGACATTTTTATTCTAGTAAATAAAGTAATAACAGTAATAATTTATAAATTGATCACATTTATATTAAATTGAAATTGTGCAGGAGAAAACAAATGCAAGTTAATTCCAAGTAGGCTTAATGCCCAATCAGCACTACAAAAATACAAAAAAACGAAACGAATGCCCAAGAAAGGCTGCCAATTAGAAAGAAAGAATTAATTTAATTCATAACAGGTTTTAATTTTGAGTCCTCAAGACTGAACAGCTAACTTGGGTACCTCCAACCAGCATGACACTGAGAACAGTGTGACCTGATTTAAAGGAATTTTGAGTTTGTGCAAAGATCATTGGCAGGAGATCTTAGAGTCTTCATTCATGTATTCATTTAATGGATTGGCAAAAGCTTGTTATGTGCCAAACATTGCTATGGGCTGATGATACAACTAAGTAAAAACATAACCCTTGCCCTGGAGGAAATACCAATCTGATCTTGACACCACCATACACGTGCAGTGAGGCTTTGGATATATCATTTAACTTTTCTGAGTCTCAGTTTCCTTAAAGTAAAATGAGGGAATTAAAAATGCGTGGTCACTAAAAATGGTCATTTGGCTAGTTAAATTTTATGAAATCAGAAGTTCTGTCTGGATAAATGTTAACCTTTAGCTGGTTTCACTATGTTAGATAATAATGTTAAGGAAAATTTTGAAAATACAATAGGCATGCTACTGTTTGTCTCCATAATCATTGTGTTGAAAAAAAGAGATGTTTTCCTTTCACCCATAATTTTCCCTTTGTTCACTCTCTTCAGGCCACATTTTCCATGTGGTGTTTGGCAGCATGTGCTATGGTCTGAATGTGTCCCCCAAAAAGCAGGTGTTGGAAACTTAATCCTCAATGCAACACTGTTGGGAGAGAAGCCTAATGGGAGGTTTGGATCATGAGGGCTTGGCTCTCAAGAATGGATTAATGCTGATTATAAAGGTGGTTTGCCAGATTCCAGCCCCTCGATCTTGAACTTCCTAGCCTCCAGGACCAAGAGTAATCAATTTCTGTTCATTTGAAATTACCTAGTCCAAGATGTTCTGTTATAAGCATCACAAAATGGACTAAAACAGCCTGTAAGTATGCAGTTTCAGAATACATGATACCAGTGGTCTTCAAATGTAGATAGCTAGGTCTCACCTCCAGGGTTTCTGTTTTGGTAGGTCTGATGTGTCAGATTAAAATGACCAACTACCCCACATTTCCTGGGACTATGAAGTTTTAGCACTAAAAGTCTTTTCTCTCTCCAACCCACCCCACCTTTTTTTGGATACAGAGTCTTACTCTACTGCCCAAGCTGAAGTGTAGTGATATGATCATGGCTCACTGCAAGCTTCAAACTTTTGGACTCAAGGGAAACTCTCAGCTTGGCCTCCCAAGTAGCTGGAACTACAGGTGCACACCACAATGCCTGACTATTTAAAAATTTTTTTTTTTGTAGAAATGGGGGTCTTGCTATGTTGCTCAGGCTGGTGCTGAACTCCTAGGCTCAAGCAATCCTCCTGCCTTGGCCTCCCAAAGTGCTGGGATTATATATGTGTGCCACCTTGCCCAGCTCTTTTATCTCAAGAAACTCTTCAGTCTCAGGTAAGACAGACTAGTTGTTCACCCTAGGTAGAGCGTAAGAATTCGTATTTTTAACAAGTTCCCAAATGATACATATACAGATGATCCAGGGGCCACATATTGAGAACTATTGCTCTATAGCTATGGTTTTCATCCTTGGCTGTCCATTAGAATTATTTGAGGAGTGTAAAAACGATATTTATTCTTATCTAACTGATCTCAGTTACAGCCAGGTAATTGCCCTTGTTAAAAGCTTCTCAGGTGATCCTAGAATACAGTCAAACTTAAGAACCACTGCTCTAGATCCATGAAGCTAATCACTGAACACTTTGACTCTGTCCTGTTAACCTCCTGTAATTGCATTGTCTTGCCATCTTTACTGCCCCTGCTGTGATTCAAGACATCATTTCCTGCTTGCATGGTTGCACTAATCACATGACTGACTTCCCTCCCTTCAAGTTTCTCACACCATCTCTACTTCATGCTTTCTGCAACTGCTGGAGGAATCTTACTAACATTAAAACTTGATTATATTACTCCCTTGCTGAGGATCTGATGGACTTTCTTGTATTAATGTAATTCATGTTATCTGCTCTAAAATGTAATTGCCAAATCTCAGCTACTTACCACAACAAAGGTTTATTTCTTTGGCATGCCATAGTCCAATGGCTGTTCTCCTGAACAATTCTTCTTCCAGAACTGTGGTGACAGCAATTCTCCCATTTTGTAGCTTCATGATCCCTAGGGCTTCCTCGGAGTCCTCCCTTGCGTCACTTCCATTTAGTTAACTGAGAGGGGGATGGACAGAATGTGGAGCATGACACAGGATATTTAGAGGCTGGGCCCTGAGGTCGTATACATCACTTCTGCATATATTCCGTTGGCCAGAATAAAAACCTTGTAGCCCCAGCTACATGCTAGGTGATCTGGAGAATGTCTTGTTGTGTTCCTAGAATGAAAATGAAATAGCACAGTGACTATAAAGTATTATCTCTGTTGCAACTTTTATCAGAGTAATACAAACTCAAACACTTTGTGGGTAATTTATTGGGTTGTATTATATTCATTAAAATTACTCCTCATTGCCTTCAGTATAAAGTTCAAAGTCCTGTGCTTGACCTGCAGTGATCTTAAGATTCTGTTCCTGACTCACTTTTCAGTGTCAGCTTTTGATACTTTTCACAGGCATTCCCTGTCCGTATTCCCAAAATGTCCCATGCCGTCATGCCAATTTGAGGGTCTGAAAAATCTTTCCCCATTTCTTCACTTAACTCTTTCCTCCTAGCTTCTCAGAGCTCAGTTCAAGAGCCAACTCAGAAAGCATTTTCTGAATCTCCATCACCTTCTGCTTCCCAATTTGAAATTGTTGCTCCTATTCTCCATTCTAATAGCCCCTGGCATTCCACACTCATAGACCTCATTCCATTTATATCTTTGACATGGTCCAGAACATCTTGATTGTGAGCATCTTGTGGGTGAAAAAAGTGCTTTTTCTCATTGTGCTTAATACTGCATGACACCTGGCATGTAGCAGACCTTGAATAAATGCTTGTTTGGATAAATGAATGACTGTTTAAAGACAATTTTTAAAAACCCTGATATCATACTACAGAGTAGTCGAGATAGTTTCCATTGCAATTTGATAAGTGTAAGCAGACACTTCAGACACTTGTGTGTGTTGAACTATTGAATATCCCTTTCATATTTCAAATGGGGCACTGTATTAAACATTTATTCACCATTAAACACAGCCTTTCTTGGATTGATTTCTCAGTTTGCATATCAAATTGTTATGCAGATTCCATCAGAATAGGATCTAGAAGAAGTGTTTTAATAAGAGCTGAGATTTTAAACTGAAAATATATTCAGAGTATGGGCTATTTAATGAATAAAGACCTGGATTTTATACCACGCTGGAGTTCTTAGCCAGATATAGCATAAAAACATATGACTGAGGTCCAAAGGACACATAAATAAGTGGGTAAGGACAGAGGGGCAGGGCAAGATAGCAGAATAGAGGCCTCCACCAGTTGTACCCCCAATAAGGAAACCAACTTAACAACTATCTATGCCAAAAAAAGCACTTTCATAAGAACCAAAAATCAGGTGAGCACCCACAGTACCTGGTTTTAGCTTCATATCACTGAAAGAAGCACTAAAGAGATAGGAAAAACAATCTTGAATTACCAATGCCACCCCTTGTGGGAATGAGGTGCAGAGAGCATTTTGCCATGCTGGGGAGAGGAAAACACAGCATAGATGAGTCATTGAACTCATTGTTGCCCTATTATAACAGAAAACAAAACAACCAAACTCAGCTGACGCTCACCCATGGAGGGAGCATTTAAACCATCCCTAGCCAGAGGGGAATCACTGATCCCAGTGGTCCAAACGTCAGTTCCTACAAACCTCACTACAGTGAGCTAAAGTACTCTGGAGTCCTACCTAAGCTAGAAAGACAATCTAGGTGACATGGACAGGAAATCCTAGGTAAGTCCTAATGTTAAACTGGGCCCAGAGACAATAAACTGGGTGGCATGCAACATACACAGATACCAGAGGGGTGGCTAAGGGAGTGCTGGCATTACCACTCCCCTAACCCCAAACTGCACAGCTAATAGCTTTAAAAGAGACCTCTTCCCTCTGCTTGAGGAGAGGAGAGAAAAGAGTGGGGGAAGACTTTGTCTTGCATCGTGGATACCAGCTCAGACACAGCTCAGAGTGAACTATTACTTTGGGAGGGTGAGACAGGCAGATCACTTGAGATCAGGAGTTTGAGACTAGCCTGACCAACATGGTGAAGCCCCATCTCTACTAAAAATACAAAAATTAGCATAGCGTGATGGTGCACACCTGTAATCCCAGCTACTTGAGAGGCTGAGGCAGGAGAATTCCTTGAACCTGGGAGGCAGAGGTTGTAGTGAACCAAGATGGCACCATTGACTCCAACCTGGGCAACAGAGTAAGACTCTGTCTCAAAAATAAACAAACAAACAAATAAATAAGTAAAGAACTTTATGGTATGTGAACTGTGTCTCAATAAATCTGGTTTTTCTTTTCTTTTTTTTTTTTTGAGACGGAGTCTCACTCTGTCACCCAGGCTGGAGTGCAGTGACGCGATCTCCGCTCACTGCAAGCTCCACCGCCTCCCGGGTTAACGCCATTCTCCTGCCTCAGCCTCCCTAGAAGCTGAGACTACAGGCGCCTGCCACCACACCTGGCTAATTTTTTTGTATTTTCAGTAGAGACGGGGTTTCACCATGTTCACCAGGATGGTCTCGATCTCCTGACCTCGTGATCCACCTGCCTCGACCTCCCAAAGTGCTGGGATTACAGGTGTGAGCCACCACGCCTGGCCAATAAATCTGTTTTTATTATATATATATATATGGAAAGTCGCTGAAGACAAATCTCAACTTTCATTGTTTTTTCCCTTGAACAGCCCTTGGGATTATATATTAATAGTTATAAATGCAGTGGCCTGATGGCCTTAATGAGGGCTCAGCTAGCTCCACTAACTAGTCAATGACCCAGTAGCAGCAGCAGACAAAGTTGTCACCTTCCAATGGAAATCACCTTTATTTTCCTTAGCATTGATCTGTTGTACACCATCCTGTAAGTATATACTGGATAATTATCTTCCCTTGTTTGCATTTTTAGCATGAGAGATGGTCAGAGCTTATATCAGAAAGATAATTCCAAGGTTCCTTCCCATTTTCATCTACCATCTTCTGGGATATAGTTGGCATGGAAAGATGGCAATGTATATGTGACTATATAAAAATATATTTCTGGAGTATTTCCATTTGCCTTTCTATATCCATTCTTTACTCCTCTCAACTCTGGGAGCTGACCTTTACTCACTGTGTCTACAAATTCCCTTACCTTTTCTTTTCTTTTTTTTTTTTTTTGAGACGGAGTCTCGCTCTATCGCCCAGGCTGGAGTGCAGTGGCCGGATCTCAGCTCACTGCAAGCTCCGCCTCCCGGGTTTACGCCATTCTCCTGCCTCAGCCTCCCGAGTAGCTGGGACTACAGGCGCCCGCCACCTCGCCCGGCTAGTTTTTTGTATTTTTTAGTAGAGACGGGGTTTCACGGTGTTAGCCAGGATGGTCTCGATCTCCTGACCTCGTGATCCGCCCGTCTCGGCCTCCCAAAGTGCTGGGATTACAGGCTTGAGCCACCGCACCCGGCCCTCCCTTACCTTTTCTGACTAGGTTTGTTCATAGGCTGCATGAACAGTGAATCAGAGGTTGGAGAAAAGGTTCTGTACAATTATCCAACTGGCTCCCTCCCTGTGGGTTACAATAGGTAAGATGCCCATCTACAGAAGTCCACAGGTCCAGTAGGTTGACCTCTAGGATGCTGGAAGTTACCTCCAGTTACTCAGCAAGGTTGTGTTAATTGCTCCTTCTGGATTGGTGTTGGTTCCGTGCAATTGCTAGTCCCATAGTGTTTTATTACTTCTCATCGGTTTCCCTTAATCCAGTAAATAGTCTCTTAAACATTGGAAATGCCTCTTTACTGAAGTTTCCAGCTGGAGAATGCCCTTTCTTTCCTACAGGGCTCTGACTGATACAGTAACTGTCTGACTAGCAACAGATAGTTGATATTTAGCAGCCAGTTGAAAGGTTGCAAATAGACTGTGTGCTTAATCTCCTTTCATAAACTACAAATGCTTAAAAAGTTACTTATGACCAATGCAAAAGTGTCATATATTTAATACTATTTGGAAGACATTTCCAGGTGCATAATGCCAATCCACAATTCAATCCCTCCTGGCAAACAATGTTATAAATAAGAGGGAGAGAGTTTAAATTAGTGCTCTCTAGATTCAGAGTTAGGGGTTAGGAGCACTACACATCGAATTGAAATCTCCAGTTCCATAAAAAGTGCCAAACGTTCTCTTAATGTAACTTTTGGAATACTATTGACTGAGTGAAATTTTGATGTCTCAGAAGTTGAACATTCACATGGCCATCCTAAGTGCCCTGTCTGACATGTCTCTGCTTAGTCAACATGTCTGCATTTAATTACCACCATAAGTAAATTTACCTCCAGCCCTACTTGCACTACATGGATATATGTTTTAAAAATCATTTTGCTTATTAATGCATATTAATACATAGTCTTAAGGTGCACATATTGCAAAATAAAATAAGCTATGGGTGACATGACAACTCTCCCACTTACTAGCTGTCTCACAAAGTTAGTCTCTCTAAACCTCAGTGTTCTGAAATTAAAGAGGATGGTAACAATTTTTACATCATGGATTCTTGTAAGATACAAATGAATTAGTAAATCTAAGTGTTTAGCACAGTAACTCATAAAAAGCACTAAGTGAATGGTGACTATCCTGTTATGTGTCTCTCTTTTCCTCGTGATAAACTGTTATGTAACAATTTATTACATAACAGAGCATGGTACATTTTCTTCTGTGGCCAGCAGCTTCCAGGCTACCATATCTCTTCCCACAGTCACTGTATTTATTTCTGGGAATGGCATTCCAGCTGAGAGTTCAGAAACTGTAGAATAGGAAGCAACTTTAGACATGATGTAGTCCAACCTGCTCAATTTAATGATGAGAAATCCAGGACCCAGATGAGTGAAATAGCCTATGGGCTTACTGATGCAGCAGCCACGCAGGAGCTAGCAGCAGCACTTCCATTTCCCATGCAGTTGCCCTGTTCACCACACAGTGGAGATGCCTGCAGAAATGGTTTCTGAGAGCATAGCTTCTGCCCTGAGTCCCAAATCTCTCTTTGGATCACACTGCTTGGTCTTTCATGCCTATGGCCCAGTGAAGTTTCCAATCCTGTTCTCACCACCACCACCACCACCACCACAACCCACGAACTCAAACTGGACATGATAACATTACAAGACAGGTGCTAAGAGCTCTGCTTACAACTCTCCAAGATGCAAGCTCAAGTCAGAGCTCCTAATTTAGGCATAAATTAACTGGAAGACATTTTGAAATAAATGATTTTCTCCTGCCTTCAGGGCAAAGAAATCAGATGCATGAAGGGTAAAGACCCTGGTCAAAATCACCAGACACAAAAGGCCACATATTATATGATTCGCTTTATATGGAATATCCAGAATAAGTAAATCTAGAGACATGGAAAATAGAGTAGTGATTGTTAGGGCTGGAGGAAGGGTAAATGGGCACTGATTTTGCGTTTGGAGTGAGGAAAATGTGGAACTAGATAAAGGTGATGGTTATGTATATAAAGGTACGGAATGCCTCTGAATTGTATACTTTAAAATTATTAATTTTATGTTATGTGAAGTTGATTTCAATTTTTTAAAATCACATTAATACAATTATATTATTGCTTGCCAATGATATACAATGTCAGACAATCACCTAGTCTGAGAATTCTTATACACTGATTACTTTTGTCTTCTCTTCTAGTCTGTGCCCACTTAAACAATTTTATTTTTACGAAGCCGTGCTCAAAAATCTTTGCAGCTTTGCTGAAAGTTTCTTCAAGGAGCCAATTTTTTTCTGTCTGTAAATGATTCCTTCAAGATATCAAGTGTTTCATTCAACTGATATATTGAGGAGAGATGTTGATCCATAATTTTCTTTTCTTGCCATGTCCCTCTCTGGTTTAGTTATCACGATTATGCTGGTTTAGTAAAATAAGGTGGGGATTCCTTTTTCTCTATTTTCTGAAAGAGTTTATAGAAGACTTATATTACTTTTTTCTACTATATTTTGTAGAATATACCAGTGCAGCAATTTGGACCTGGAATTTTCTTTCTTGGAAAAGTTTTTATTATTAATTCAACCTATTTAATAAATACAGATATTCTGTTAAATAGATCAGCATTTGCTTTTACTTCTTTTCTCAGTTTTACAAACATAACTTTGTTAGCATTCTTATTCATTTTGAAAAATTTTAATAATTTTCTTATTATTTCTTCTTGATTCATGGATTATTTATAAACATGCTATTTAATTTCTAATTACTTTAGGATTTTTTCAGGTTTTTTTTTGCTATTGATTTCTATTTTAACTGTGCTGTGGTCAAAAAATAAACTTGTATTATTACAATCTTATATAAGCTAGATAATACTATCAAAATCAGGAAGGTAATACTGACATGTTGCTACTATTGAATACTCAGGGCCAATTTTCAACTGTTCCAGTAATACCTTTACAGAATGAGGACTCAGTTGAGAAACAATCATTACATTATTTTTGATCATTTTTTTAAGTCTGCTTCAGTCTGGAAAAGTTTCTCAAAATTCCCTTGATTTTCATGAGCTTGACACTTTTGGCATTTGCAGGCCAATTATTTTGTAGAATGTCCCCTGGTTTGGACCCCTCTGATGCTTGTTCCTCATTACATATGGGTGCTATGTCTTTGGCAGGAGTATCAGAGCTAGTGCTGTGCTCTTGTTGCTTCCTATCAGAGAGTGCACAAGATCATTTTTTTCCTTCTCCCATGATGTTCATTTTGATCACTTGTTTAGGACCCTGTCTGCCAGGTGACATTACTCTTTCCAATTTGTAATTAATATGTATTTGTGAGAAGTTACTTTGAAACTATATAAAAATGCTATTCTTCACCAAACTTTTTATTGATTCATTAATTGATTTACATGCTTATGGTCTCATGGTTTCTTATTTAATTCAATGAGTTAGAATCTACTACTGACTACATTTATTTTCACAGTCAAATTATCCCTGCTCAGACCAATAAGAGCTTTTGCAGTTTTTGACAGGTTCTGTCTTTCTCTCTCTCTCTTTCTCTCTCTCTCTCTTTTATTGTCATTGAGCTTATGCATTCTTTGACATTTTATTACTTTTCGGCACAACAAGATATCTCAGGCTTGTGTCGTACTTTTCCTGATTCAGCCCCAAAATTGACCATTCTTTTAGGAAGCCCTAGTTCCTTTTAGAGGAAAATGGTAGTTGGACGACAAGATTTAGGCTCTAGTTCTGCTAATCAGTATTGGATGATTGCTGCTCCCAATCCCACTCAGTAGATAAGACTGGAAAATATATATACAAACACATATTTACATCTACATTTATTTCTATATTTATTATAAACCATGAGCTCACATTAAAACCTTAATTCCAATCCAGCACTCTAGAATTCATCCCAGATTTTCCACTTTCTGAACGTCCCATCAGCTTAGTGAGATCTCCACGATCTGCTTGGACCCTATCGCTTTGGTCCAAAAACTGCTTCCAGACAAAAGAGTAGAATGATTGTTGACTCACTTAGGTAGGTGTTTCTTCTTTCTTAGGGATCATGGTCCTGTGTGGCCTATGTCTAATGTCTGAAAGGGTTGCTTTATGTACCTGATGTGGTTTCATTTTAGTTTACAGCAGGAGGGTGGATTCACAATCACATACTCCCTCATTGCTGGATAGGAAACAATATCACATTAAATGTTCACAGCACTCATGTTAATATATCAAACATAGCTCACACAGACTGTTACAACAATCCAGGCAATAAATCTATGACATCTGTAGTTGACAAAGCACAGAGGAAGAGATCTGAAGACAGCCACACCCGTGTCGTTACTTTTTTCTACTGTGTGACCTTAGGCAATATACACAGCACATTTGGTCTCAACTTCTTCATCTCTAAAGTGGGGGGTTTGGGAGAAGACTAAAGGATATAATGTACATGAATCACCACTGGAGAACAATACACAGAGGTATTCAATATGGGGAAGTTTATTCCTCAAATACTTCTGACATTTATTAAAATTTATTTTGAAAGAATAAAGTTTTTTCAAAAAAATATACTGAAATTCCTCCACAAACATTTTTCTCACGACTTTTATAACTTCAAATTTTCACTCTATTAAAAAAGAAAATTATTTTATAAATTGAACATCAGCATTTATCTTGTCAACCACCACTGAAAAGTCAGAGTATCTGGGGGTAGAACATGTTAGCTTTTAAATGGTGTGCAGATACAGCTTGGTTCAACTTTGAATAGAAAGTTAAAATACTTCAATCACCCAAATCTGCAAGATACATTCAAAAGTCAGGCACTAGCCAGGTGTGGTAGCTCATGCCTGTAATCCCAGCACTTTGGGAGGCTGAGTCAGGTGGATCGCTTGAGGTCAGGAGTTTGAGACCAGCCTGGCCAACATGATGAAACCCTGTCTCTACTAAAAATACAAAAATTAGCCAGATGTGGTGGTGCCCATCTGTAATCCCAGCTACTCGAGAGGCTGAGGCAGGACAACCTGCGAAGGGGATGTTGCAGTGAGCTGAGATCGCACCACTACACTCCAGCCTGGGCAACTCCATCTCAAAGAAAAGAAAAGTCAGGCAGGATGTCTTTTACCAAGTGAGCACTAAGCATTCACTGCATTTGTTTTTGGTACTTGTGTTTGATACAGCTGGTTACTTGTTACTATTCTTCACAGCTGAACTTTGAAAAGATGTTGAGTATATAGCATTTCCAACTTTGGAAATTGTTTTCCCACCTCTCTGGAAATAAAGTCCTTTATATAAAAATTTTAATAGGCTTGTATGTAAAACAGTAAGTTTTGTTATGCAATACCCATTGTATGTGTGGATATGTATGGGTGTGTGTGTGTATATATATATATATATATATGTTCAGTATATGCATACACACATATATATATATATGTAACTTTTTCCAGGATTTTTTTTTATACTTAAGGCTTCTCCTCCTCATTCTCTTCCTCCTTCACCCAGGCCTTTATTTTTCCCTCCTTTCTCCCTCCTTCCATTGCCTTCCCTCCTTCCTTCTCTCCTTTCTTTCTTCTTTGCTTCCTCCACATATATTCATTAAACTCCTTTTATGTGCCAAGGATATTAGGTACTTGATGTACACGATAAATTAGAAACCACTCCTGAGCCCAAAGTGTCAGGGGTAATGACAAAATATGTAAAGTTGGAGCACAGATCAAGGGCAGCCAACCCAATTCGTGGAATCAGGTGAGGCTCTTCAAAAAATGTAAGCCCTGATGTAAATCCTTCCTCTGCCCCATCTACTTTTTTTCACTTCTGGAAAACTCCTAGCCATTATCACTTTGAACATTGCCTATACCCTGTTCTCCTACCATTCACCTTTGGCACTTCTACTAATGCTTATGTTTAACTTTTTAATTAATTTATTCATCTTATAACTTTTTTCATATTTCCTATTTCTTTTTTCCACTATTTTGCGTTCTGAATGAGTTCCTCAAATCTAGTTTCTAATTCACAAATGCTTTCTTCAGCTGGGTCTAGCCTACCATTTATCTATTAATTAGTTTAAGTTTCAATGATCATACTTCAACTATCGTATTTCTGCTTTTAGAACTATTATGTTCTTAATAAATCCAATTGTGCTTTTCCCCAATATCCTGAATGTATTTCATACATCCCATTTATTTATCTATATCTTTGATTACTTAAAATATTTATTTGAAAAATTCCTTTCATATAATTCAACAGTCTGTCCATTCTGCACGTGAATGGTCACAGCTGTTTTGTGTTTTGAACCTCTGTTGGTGGTGAATTTTTTAATATTATTTGACTGAGCTCATTTCTAGCAGAAGTTATGGAAATGCTTCCTATGCTTGCAAAATTTGGTGAGTTTTATTGGTTCCATGCTAGTTTCAACATCGGCTTCTCAGCCAAGTCCCTGCCCTGGAAAGTAGTGTGTATCCATGCCCCACCCACAGTCTTAGGTCCTCTGCCTGTTTATCACAGTTCAGTACAGTGATCTGGCATCCAACTGTGCCCAAGAATTGCTACTAATGAATACAGTTAATTTACTCATAATTCATGAACTGCATAGTTCCTTGAAAGCTCCACTATTTAGGGAGTCCAATGCCAACTTCCTAACACCTTGTAGGTGTTGGGAGACCAGACTATAACATATACCACCAAGGACTACTTGGCATCCATTTTCATTCATCAAAAATGGCTTTGAGTTTTCTCTTTGCGTCAGACTCCTAATTTGTTCCTGTTCTTTCATTTGAACTTATCTAAGATGTAATATTTTAACATCTATTTTGTCCAGTGTTTCTCTGCGTATAGACCTAGGCAGGGCAGAGGAATGGAGTGGCAGTTTCCGTATCTGCTCAGCCCGCAATGTTGCCTCTATAATTATGAAGCAGAGTCTTAAAGGTTGAGAAGGATGTGCATATACTGTGCTAACTCCACATTCACTCCAACTATAAGGATTTTACCCCTTACGGAATTCCCGTGAACTGTGTCAGTTTTTGTTCACTTAATGAAAAACTTCCTTGAATTCATGTAACTCTACTTATCCATACTCTATATTCACCCACATTGGTTTTTCCTCAGGAAATGATGACTGGATACAAGAGAAATAGGATTTTGAATGGATGCTGGGCTTAATTCCCAGGTCATGGGATGATCTGTGCAGCAATCCACCATGGCACACATTTACCCATGTAACAAACCTGCACATGTAACCGTGACCTTAAAATTAAAGTTGAAGAAAAAAGATTTACACCTAAGTTTAAGGAGACAGAGAAAAAAACAAAAAACAAAACACAAGGATTTTGTACCTTAACAAAATGTGTGATCTGAACGTGGAGGGGCATACCTAGAGTTAGCAACCTGCAATATCTCCACTGTGCTGGACTGTCAAGAGAAGGATGTTGTCAAGAGGTGCATGAGTTGCAAATGGATTCCAGGCAATGATGCCCTAACACCTCTCTCACCCTCTCTGTTAGCTTCCTCTCATTTTTTTCATTTAGTAATCATTCCCTAATCACTGTATATGGGATTATACATTGTTCATCTATATACTGTGTTATGGGATGAGGTATATAATAACCCACAGGGCAGGGGTGTTAAAGGTTGCGAGGTACAGATGACCCATCCATGAGGTGACAACACAGCAAAAGCTCTGAGGCCACATATGCCCAGGTATAACTTTGGATCTTAGAACACGTGTCAAGGGCCTAGGAAAAACTGCCCTTTGCATGTGTAACTCTACATTACCCAGCATTTAGGCCAGTTTCAATTCCAGATATATTCTAATAGTGATAAACTACTAGATACTGTCTAATTTGATCCTTACCACAATCCCATCAGGAAAGAATTATGCATGTTGTATGAGTCTTATATTTATTCATTCAACAAACATTAATTCCATTCCCTCTGTGTGACATGCCCCATTCCAGGCAGAGAGTTTACAGCTGGTCAGACAGAAAAGTTTAAGTAAGTTTTCCACAGGCCACACTGCCATCAGGCGCCTGTCTGAATTTAAATCAAGATCTCTAACTACTAAAATGCAAACCACTACCCAGTACTTCCTTCCAAATGTTGCAAATAAACTTTTACAATTGTGGTATTGTTATTTTTTTTCCCCTGTTTTCCATTTTCCTTCCTCCTAGTCATGTCCTGTCCTAGGGCTGCTTCTCTTCATGAAGGGACTAAGTCAGGTACTGGCTTAAATTTTCAACAGAAATTTAAAATGTTGCAATAAAATAAATCCAGTGAAATCCTAAGTATGATACTATATATTAAAAAAAATCAGACAAAATAAAAATTCAAAAGATTTATAGCTTAATATTATCTAATGCCCTTTTTTCTAAAGACTTCTAAATTCTTTCTTTTCTTCTTTTGCTTTTTTTTTTCTCAGTGTTCAGGTTTGTACTTTATTTTATCTCTAAAAGGAAGTGGCTTAATGTTCAACTTCTTGTTCTTTTCTTTTCTAGTTGTTCGCATCTATTTTTTGCATTGCTTTCCAAGTTAAATCTTCACTTTCTTTTTCACTGTTAGCCTCTTCCCATCCTTCAAATGGTTTCTTTATAGTTCTTTAGTTTTTAAAACTCTTTATTCACAGACAACTTGCCTTTTTTCTAAAATGTTTTGAAGATTTTCCTGTGGTACAGGAACTAAGACATAAGGGAAACCTTGAAAATTTAGGTTTCAGTCATTTACAAAAGCTTCCTGCTGTACTGAAAAAGGAAAAAAGAACATTAAAGATATTTTGTTTCTGATTTCAGCTTATGTTGACACATTGTTCTAGGAAGAAAACAGAACATTTCTGCTCATCAGTGTTTTGCAGTAAGAACTTGTGACCCCTAATTGTCAATATATCTTGCAAAACAACAGGTTTTGTGCCTTAACAGAGGCCACGTCAGTGTGCCCTTTGCCCAAATAGCCCTCTTCCCATCACTTGATGGGATGACATTGGGTAGGGCACTGACACTGAGTAGGGTACTGTCTAACTCATGGTTCACCTCTTAGAATGGAAGGATAACACATTTAGTTGTTGCTAATGCCTAGGAACGAATGCGTTTATTGGATGGCTCTTTTGGGGCTAGTTCAAAAAGGCCACTGACAAGAATGGGAGAAGACTAGATGGGTCATGTTGGGGGAGTAAAGGGTGAGGTGAAGGATCCATGAAAGAGCCATACATGTGGATTCCCTGGGAGAGCCCATGAGGACCCTGGTACCTGCAGAATGGAGTGGGCAAGAAATAAAAGGGCAATTCTGAAAGGAGAGTGGTAGCCTGAACAGAAACTTCCAAACTGGAATCAAGGATTGGGAGAAAACTTAATATGGGGATTTCCAGAGACTGAATTTGCAGAACAAGAGAAGCAGCACAGGCGTTGCCGTTGGTGATCATTCTAACCTTGATCACCCAGTTAATGTGCTATAGCTTCTGGGGGATACACGTGTCGTAACTGCCACCAAACAGTGAGGTTTTCCTTGAGTGATGAAAAGAAAAATGCATTCACTACCTCAATTCAGTACACAAAGCCCCCTCTCAGTACCAGGGATAGTTTTACAGGGTTTTAATGTCTTCCTGAGCTTTCTAAGGAGGGAAAGGAAGCACGTCATATCTGCTTTGCTGAGGCTTTAAGATTAATGTGACTGGGTGCTGTGGCTCATGCCTGTAATCCCAGCACTTTGAGAGGCCTAGGCAGGTGGATCACCTGAGGTCAGGAGCTCAAGACCAGCCTGCCCAACATGGTGAAACCCCGTCTCTACTAAAAATACAAAAATTAACCAGGTTTGGTATTGGGTGCCTGTAATCTCAGCTACTTGGGAGGCTGAGGCAGGAGAATAGTTTGAATCCGGGAGGTGGAGGTTGCATGAGCCAAGGTCATGCCACTGCACTCCAGCCTGGGCAACAGAGCGAGACCCCATCTCAAAAAAAATATATTAATGTACAAGAAGTAAAATATGTGGTAAAAAATAAGCTGTCCATATTCAATACTTTTAAAAGCAAACTTTGCAGATTGTGCTTTTAATTCATTCATGACAAAAAAGCTCCACCAAGATTCCAATCAGCACTGGCAAACATTGCATCAACACTCCCCCTCCCTTATTCCAGACAGATATTACACATTGGCCACAGTCTCTTACACAGCTGAAATCTTTATTATATGTCAATGCTGTGCTGCAGGAAGCCATGAAAAATTAATTGGGACTGGCATCTCAGGTGGAGCTTGTGTGAACCTGGTAACTTAATCCCTGCCATGTACTAGGAGAACCCAGGTTATGTAAAATCATGCCATTGCATAAGGTTGTCTTTTCTGTCCTGGTCACTGGCCACTTTGCCTTCCTCCTATGTTGCTCACACACTTAAATATTCAGGGCTTTTCTGTGTTCTCAAGGCCACACTCCTCAACCAAATAAGAAAGAACTCACATGATTCTGTTCATTTATTGACTAATTATAGAAAACTATAGATAGTTTTTAAAGGGGTCAGCTGGTGGTATTGTCAATGTTTCCTTCCTCCCAAATGTTTCTTTGATTTTCCTAAGGATGAATTAGCTGCCCTGCTTTCAAGCATAACAAGAAATGTAAGTGCATTTCTACTAAAAGTAAATCTTCCTCTCACAGTGTCCAGCATTATGGGAACTCTGTTAATCACTGTTTATATGCGAGCCTTTAGAGAATGGACACAATGTCAGTTTCGGCTGGGGTAAAGTTTTTTATTCCTTATTCAATTTTCTTACCCAGAAGATTTTCCATCTGAATCACTTTTACCTGGTTTGTTTGATGGGCAGGTGGATCCACTTATTGAGATTCCAGCTCAAGCTCATTTGGAGAAAAACTAGAGACTGCACATTTTGAAACAGAAATTCTCCAGGACCCGATCCTGGCATCTTCCATGTCTCTCTCGGGTCTAGAAAGCACACCTGCTTTCACTGATTCTGATAGAGGCCTCTGCTGATTTTCAAAAGGGTCATATGCGAATTCTGAGGGTTCTGTACAACTTAAGATGCCTCTTGGGAGAACGAGCAAGACTAGGAGATGGACCCTTTCCCCATGCTGTGCTTGTAGGGTTACCTGACAACAAATGTTTGCTCCCTACCCCTCAAAATACACTGCACTTTTCTGACTCAGCCTTGAGTCACACTACTGAAGGTGGCAGGCTATGCCACCCCCAAATATGCCACTTTCACATAAGGCACTTGAAAAGCCAAAGGCACTTGAAAAGAGCAGATTCAAGAAGATTAGATGTATTCTAATCTTCCCCTTCTTTTCCCTGAAGGTAGGAGATAAAAACTGCCATGTGGAAGATGCCCTCCCTGTGCCAAGAGAAAAGAAACATTCTTCCATAGGGAGTCATAGCTGAGATAATTCTGTGTAAACAGACCTTGTTAAAAGAATTACCCCCTTTGGCCTCCCCACAAAATTTAGTTACTTTTCCACCATTGCCTCTTTACAACATCAGGTAAACTCTGCTTTTTTTTTTTTTTTTTTTTTATCTTCATTTTCTCACGAGGGCTCCCATGTCATAAAGTTATATGCTTTTCTTTTGTTAATCTATCTTATGTCAATTTAATTCTCAAGCACAGCCAAGACCCTAGAAGGGCAGAGGTAAAGTTTTGGCTGCACTGCACTGTTGATTCCAAAAACACACACACACACACACACACACACACACACACACACACACACACAGAGAGAGAGAGAGAGAGAGAGAGAGAGAGAGAGAGAGAGAGAGAACTCTCTTCCTATTCTGTGCCAGTGAAATTCTGACATCCCCTCAGACTCAAAGTTCCCACACTAGCCAAAAATGCACCCTCTGTCTTGATTCCGGTTTACATTCATTCTGTCTTACATTGTTAATTACTGTTTGGTGGAAAGCATGTGACTCCCAACTTCCCTTCTTGAATCCTGGTATAAATTTAAATTTCCAGCCTCCTGCTAATAATGCCCCTACCCTTGTGACCTGCAGGCGCCCCATCCCACAGAGCTCTGGGAGGATAGGACTGGAAAATCCATGGTTTCTTTCTCAGCCCGGCACCTTGCCCTTTGTAGGTATTCAGTTAAAATCTGCCAACAGACTCAGTGCCCACCTGGTCCAAAGGGAAGGACAAAGTTCATGCAGCAAATATATCTTTTCTGACTTTGAAAATATTGATGACAGTGGAGATTAAAATCCTACCAAGGCTGCTGCAGAATCAATGACACATGCGGTGACCAGGCATGGTGGCTCATGACTGTAATCCCAGCACTTTGGGAGGCCAAGGTGGGTGGATCTCCTGAAGCTAGGAGTTCAAAACCAGCCGGGCTAACGTGGTGAAACTCCATCTCTACTAAAAATACAAAAAATTAGCCGAGTGTGGTGGCACATGCCTGTAATCCCAGCTACTCAGGAGGCAGAGACAGGAGACTCATCTGAGCCCAGAAGATGGAGGTTATAGTGAGCAGAGATACGGAGATCATGCCACTGCACTCTAGCCTAGGCGACAGAGTGAGACTCTGTCTCAAAAAAAAAAAAAAAAAGACACATGAAGCTTTACCAGAAGATTTCAGTATGTCTTCCAGTGCGTAATTCATTTGTTCAACAATTTTTACTGGGCAAGCATTCTAATAGATGGTGAGGATATCACAATAAATAAGGCAAACAAAATCTCTACCCTATGGTAGAGATTTTGAAATCTCAAATCATTAAGTTTTAGGAAAATTAGATGACAAAAAGAAAGTCTTATAATGTTACTGTGTCCAGATAATGTAAGTTTTTACACATTACTATTTCAATTTCATCCAATTTTTTATAAACTTTTAGTTTTCCAAACATGTAATCATATTAGTGCTAAGTATAAAAAATTTTTTCTTAATTCCTATGTAAATTTAAGTGTATTTAAGCTTTCCTTTTCTCTTTTATTTTATTTATTTATTTTTTTTGAGATGGAGTTACACTCTTGTTGCTCAGGCTGGAGTGCAATGGCACTATCTCAGCTCACCGCAACCTCCGCCTCCCAGGGTTCAAGCAATTCTCCTGCCTCAGCCACCTCAAGTAGCTAGAATTACAGGCATGCACCACCACACCCAGTTAATTGTGTACTTTTAGTAGAGACGGGGGTTTCTCCATTTTGGACAGGCTGGTCTTGAACTCCCGACCTCTGGTGATGCGCTCGCCTCGGCCTCCCAAAGTGCTGGGATTACAGGCATGAGCCACTGCGCTCAGCCGTATTTAAGCTTTTTTATCTGAGCTTTGGAAAGTCCAGTTGAGATGGCTGTTTCTGAAATCCAAAAATTTTACTTCATGGTTTTCAGTCAATTCAGTAACATGGAATATTTTCACTCTCTTCCTTAGGTAAGCACCAAACTTTAAAAACAAAAGACACTCTAAGTGTGCTACGGTGTTATAATGGCTCTGAGGTCACTAAGAGATAGCAATTTTTCGGCTTGTTATAATCTTAGGGGACTATTGTATATGCAGTCTATCGTTGACTAAAATATTATTATGCAGTATATGACTATACTTTTAAGATCTTATGAAAAATCCACATTAAAAGAAAAAATAAGATAAATGAAAAGAAAGGTTTATCATTTCTTGTACCATATGGAGCTATACACTAACTGACACATATATGGTTCACAGTAGGCCTTTCTTTGGGGTTTTAGAATGAATGAGAGTCCATTTGGTCCGGAAGTTTATAAAAGTCATAAAAATTATTATTTGTGTTAGGATTAATAAAATGTATTTTACCAGCTGAATATTTGATTGGCATTACATTTATCTACTTATCACTCTAAATAAATAAACAAATCTATACACTCGCATTTTTTTTATTTTAAACGCTCCCTCCCTCAAAAAGAAAATAAAAAGAGAGAGAGAGAGAAAAAAAGAGAATTTCCAAAAAAGATAAAGGCAGGTTTAGTGAAGCACTGAGTGAAAAAGTGTTAGTGTCCTGCCATCCTGTGGTTAGGAACAGTACTACAGCATTGTCTTGGAAATTTCCACCTGAGTATCCCTAAGAATCAGAAATGCAGTTAGCTTCATCAATAAATTAACTTTAAAAAGAACCCAGAGCATAAGGAAGCATTCTAAAGGATCTACAAAGTTATTTCATCCTAAAATGTAAAAACTTTCTGGTTGAGTTGGGTCCCTGAAAGAAAATGTTGTCATTATATGTACAGTGTTTTAAATGTTGATTGTTTTTGACAGATACTTAAGCAGTTAATAGATATTATGAATGACAAGTTAACATCTCAATAAGCTAAAGCTTTTATATTTTAATAAACAGAAAATCTTGTCAGACCAAGCAGAAAAAAGTATGATTTTAATATTCTAAGCATAGCACTGATTTTTAACTAAACAGCTGAGTTTGATGCTTTGAAAAGATTAGCAAGTATCTGGAGGACACAGGAATACTCTTGGGCTTGAAGGGGAGTAAAGCCTCTTATTACCCCAGTCTTCCACCCTCCGCCTCAGCCTAACTTAGTCTAGAGGCAGATAGTAGGTTTTTATTTTATAATGCAGATTTTGTGCTAGGGTCCCACATTTCATTAAGCCCATAAAATAAAATATCTATCAAATAGTGAAGGACCAGAATTGTCATTCTAAATTTAGTTGAATACTGTTTCACTCCCTATACCTTTCCCAAATCTAGTAAGATGCCACCTTCAGTGCCAAGCAATTACAAAGGCCCCCAGCAGCCTCCACCAGTAAACAGTGCAAAAAATTATGAGCAACCATCTACAACAATTTTCATATTCCCACCTGCACCATTAGAGAAGTAACAGCTTATTAAAACTTCCTGACATCTTGTTCCAAGAACCATCAAACGTTGGATATTTAGAAGTATCTGCAGTTTGTTTTCATCCAGCTTTCAAGTAGGCCACAGCTTGCCAATATGTACATTTATAAATCTAGCTGGTGAACTTAATGGACAAATAAAAGGTTATTTAAAATTTATATCAAATTATTGTTCAGGTCAAATTGGAATAAAGATCAGGCTGTGATTTCATCGTGCACACATTTGCTCATCCCACTTTTATGGTCTCTTTAGGACTCTTCCAGGCTTCTTCCTTCTCTCTTTTCTAGTTTTGCTTTCTGCTTTTATCTGTAGCTCTTCTTCCCACTTTCCCCTCTGGGCATCTTTTGCTTCAACTCTCTATTACAATCTGACTTATGTCCTCTGTAACACACTGAATAAAAATAAAAGATTCCAACGTGAGGCTTAGGTAAGTTTGCCACAGGTTGGCAGAGGTCAGCTCACATGTTCAGTCTGCTTTCCCTCTGTATTTGCTTTGTGGTGGGAACAGGCAAGTTGTATCACTTAATCTGAACTTTTAAAGCTAAATTGTCAAACTAGTTTACTGAGGGCAAGGGTCTTGAGAAGATTTACATGCAGAGATTAGAAGTAACCTTGGGAAAGCCAGCTTTTTAAAGTTTCAACTCAGAATGACTGCAAACATTGATTTAAGGGCTGGAAAAAGAATGATAGGCAGAGACAAGAGAAAGGAAGGTAGAAAGGAAAGAGAAGGAAGGAAGGAAGGAAGGAGGAGGAAGGAAGAAGGAAGGAAGGAAGGAAGGAAGGAAGGAAGGAAGGAGAGGGAGGGAGGGAGGAGAGAGGGAAAGAGGGAGAGAGAGAGGTAAGGACAGAGGATGCAAGGGAGGAAAGGAAGAAAGGAAGGAAAGGAAGATCTAAGCCTCAGTACAGAAATGCTAATAGCTCATTGAGTCTTTAAGTTATGCTCTGAATTTAGTATCTCATCCTCTAATGATGCCCAACACTGAGACTCCAATTTTTCACACAGCAATGTGAATCTTTATGGAGCATACGCCATGTGTGTTCTGGGCATTTTACATATAACTGTTTAATCTTGACAATGACCCTGTGAGATAAGTACTAATTTGATCTCCATTTCACAAATGAGAAACCTGAGTTACAAGACAGGTGAAAGAACTTGCTACAAAGCGAGGGTTTGAAACTTGGCACACAGCTGCCTGTGAGGAAACAAGCCCCAGATATTATAGCGCGCCAAAAGAAGACACCCATAAGAAGACGGGCCAGGATTTGAATACAGACCTCCCTGTTGTTCCAGCAGCACCCTGTGCTATATGCACACTGCCCAAATGCTATGGCTTTGGTGACCCTTTCTGCCTTACATCCCTGCTCTTATTCCTCTTTGACTTCTATTCTTTCTCACTCTTCCTTTCTTTCACATCTTGACTTTCTCTTTTCTCTTCCTGTTTCTAGATGCTTTTCTATATTTATTAAGGTAGTATCCTTTCTTCCCTTTTCCTTCAACCTGAAAACCATGACAAGCAGGAACAGAAAAATGCAGTGGTTAAGTGTACATAGGCCTGAGTTTGACCCCTGCTCCACTGTTCTTCTGCTGTGGGACTTTGAGCAAGGTACTTAATCTTAAATCTCAGGTTCCCTATTTGCAAACTAAAACACTAGGACAAACCTCATGAGGTTAATCTGAAGGTTAAAGTACATAGCCCCTGTAAATAGCCTTTTATAGTATCTGGCTTATAGCAGGAATGCCTGTCAGTGCCACCACCTCCTCTACCTCCTCCTCCTCCAGTGCCTCCTCCTCCTCCTCCTTCTCCTCTTTGTCATCGTCATCATCGTTATTAAATGTTATTCATTTAAAATTATTTTGAGTATAAAAGTCAAAATGCCTTTCCCATTAAAATTTTCCTTTTTCCTTTTAGATGGCAAATTGCTCAAGGGAGGCAACCTCTCTTTTTGAATGCCACAGATTAACAAAAGTTAAATAGTTGCTATTATAATCCAATCTCTGTCTCCAGTGTAAAGTTGGTGAAGTCTAAATTTAGAACAAATTGTTACATTAGAAGTCAATTCCACAGTGAGGACAAGGGATATATTGCTTTTCGCTTTAAAGTGGGGCATGAGCTGAAGAGGGATGGATTTAAGAGGCATCCTGCTGCCACAGGGCTTGGTGCTTGTTAAGGACACCAAGGCTATAGGACCCAGCGAGGGTGGACCTCAAGAGGCAGAGTGACATGTCCCTTACGGCTGACCTTCAGTTACCCACTGCCTCTCAACCAACTGTTGCTTTCCCTAAAACAATCTGCCACTTGGGCCTCTCCAAAGAATTGAGAAAATTGAAGGCCGCATGAATTCAACTTCTGAAAAAGCATTTCCACTCAGCCAAGGAGCGAGTGAACAGAGTTTAGGGAGATAACAGTAGTTGCTCACAATAAAACTGTCTTAATCAATAAAGATAATTCTCATTTTCAAAAAAGTAAACACATTATGTTCTTAACTTGGTTTAGTAAATATAAGCACAAGTTTAAATATTAAATTCCATTTATATCTGTGTTAACAGACTTAAAAGAAACTTTGATTTCTAAATTCCCAGCCACACTATACTTCTGGTTTCTAAATTTCCTATCCTAAGAATACAGGAATTTGCCCAAACGTGAGGGAACTGTTTCCATTTTCTCCTGTGTTCCGAGTGTCTCCCTCTTAGTGCCATGTTCACACTGCCCTATTCCCTATACTCCTTCTTTCCATTTAATGATTGAAAAACAGAATAAGCAGATGTTCAGTTAGTCCACTGCTTGGAACATAGTTCACATATCAAAATATTTAATGAACACTGCATCCTCCTAAAGCGGATATTTAACTTCAATAACTACACAAATGGCATGCACGTGTGTCTGTCCCTGCCTTCAAATCCATGAAAGAGAAAGTCATTCTGGTAAAATATCCAAACCACCTATAAAAACATCCTCAGACTTGCTGTGTAAATCTCTGATGGGAAGGACAGGCGAACCCTTTATTGCCGTTATTGCTTAAATCATACTGCTACCATTCCCCTGAAATAACTGACAGTACATTGTGAATTCGGTGTTTATGTTACCCGGGACATTTCTGCAATACTATTTTTGAATAACAGTAATTTTTGAATTTTTACCAACTTGGCTTCAAAATACCATCACGAATCATTCACATGTCTTAGCCTTTCTTATGCTTTTGGTATTTTCCATGAAAAGCTAGCACACGTTGACTTTAGCAAAATGATAATGATCACAGAAATTATTTTGATCCGAAAACTGATTCGCATGGGGTAAGGGCCTCCTGGTCCATCCAGACTCACGCTGGTTAGGTGACACCATTCTGTATTAGGTTAACAATTTACTTGCCTGCTCTGAAAATCAGTCACATTCCTCTGATCAGCCTCCACTGTTTGGATAAAATATATCAAAACAAATCTAGAAATATTGGTTCCAAGACAATGCACCAAAATTGCTCCTTGTTCTTTTTTTTTTCTTTTTTCTTTTTTCTTTTTTTTGCCTTTTCCCCTATGTTTTTATTGACTTGCATTTTAGTAATTAGTGTCAGGTCATGCTAGACATGATCAATCAATCTATCATCTATCTATCCATCCGTCCATCCACCCATGTACCTATTTATCTATCCGTCTATCCATCCATCTATCCATCCACCCATGTATCTATCTATCCATGTATCTATCTATACATCCACCCATGTATCTATCTATCCATGTATCTATCTATCCTTCCCTCCTT
>NW_016811944.1:0-3706 GCF_001698545.2 Rhinopithecus bieti
TTTAAGCAAGCTATATAAGAATTAATAATTTTAGCAAAATAAGTAAAAAAAACTCTTAGAAAAGATAGCAGGCACATAAATTTGTTAATAAAAACAAAACACCTTCATCATGTTAGAACATTATACATATTAGAATGTGTATTTTTAATATTTTGAAGAACCTTCATACTGTGTTCCGTAGTCTATTTTACAAGCCTAAATGTCCATCAACAGATAAATGAACAAAGAAAATGTGGTATATATAGACAGTGGAGTATTATTCAGCCTTACAAAAGAAAGAAATTTTGTCATTTGCAACAACATAGATGAACCTAGGCGACATATGTTAAGTGAGATAAGCCAGACACAGAATAATAAGTACTGTATTATTCCACTTATATGAGGTATCTAAAATTGTCAAACTCAGAGAAGCAGAAAATAGAACAGTATTTGCAGGGGCTAAGGGGAGGGGAAATGGGGAATCGTTCAATGAGCATAAAGTTTCAGTTATGCAAGATGAGCAAGTTATGGAGAACTGCTGTACAAGATGGTGACTATAACAATGCTGTACTGTTCATTTAAAGATTTCTTAAAAGGATAGATCTTGTTAAGTATCCTACACACACACACACGCACGCACACACAAGAACGAAAAAATAAGAGTAAAGGAATAAAACTTTTTTCCAAAATTTAACTGTTTATTCCACTTAAATGCATCCACTTTCTTGATAGGTGATTACATCTTTTTCCTGATTATATGTTACTTGCCTTTGATTCCTGGTTAAAGTCAGGTGTTTCAATGACAATAGCAAAAGTTGGATTCTGAAAGTTAGGCAATAAACTACATACAAGTGGTCCATAAGATTTATAAAACCCAGTCAATATGGCCAAGGAAAATTGAGGTTACTTTTGTAAAGATAATAAGTACTCTATTCTGAATGTACTAACAAATCAAAGTTCCAAATATTTTTGTTTATGGAGAAAAGAGGGATAAAAGAAAACTTATTGTGAGAGCTGTAATTCCAGAAAATAAAGGTGTCACCTGAAATGCTATTGATAGTAGGAACATAAAATTTAAATATACTTCCTAATAATGTTGCCTCTTAATTTTAGTAGAAATGCATTCAGACTCTTTTTATCATAGTAATAAACAAAAGACATGGGATATCTGTGTTTAAACCACCTTAGCTTAACACAATTTGTAATGGCCATCATTAGGAGTTTATACAGAGCCCTGTTTTATGTCAGTCACGCAAAGATAACGTAGCTCGGGGTGCTAAATCCATGGTCTTTGAAATGTGTGCATAAACAGACACTTTTTCCATGTATCTGTTTTGTCATTTATTTTGCTGTGTAAACACTATTATGAAATTTAGTCTAATCTTTTTGGGTTAATTCAAACATTTTCACTACATTCAGATAAATGTAACCAAAGCCAGATGTTGGTCTCTGTACTAAGAGTGCTCACTTAATGTAAACATGATTCTACTTCCTCCATTTCTTTTTTTCAGTCCAGATGTTGAAGTTGTTCAAAATGCTTTCCGTTTGCCTCATCACAGACCTCCCAGAAATCAAGCCTCCTTTCCAACTGATTTCTGCATGGGTGTCCACCTTTAAGTTCTTATTATGCCTCACAATCTCGATAATAATGTTACAAGTGGCCCCATTCAATCTTGACAGAAACTCCAAGAAATTCATCTCTTCATTATCAGCTGTCTTCTTTATGCATTCTCAATTCAGTAGACACTTTTTCAGGCTTCATTTGCTGTGCAGAGTTCTGCTACCTACCCTCTCACTTCTGAAAAGAAACAAGCCCTTAATGGATTCTGCTGACTCTCCATTCATTTTCTAGACTTCATTGGAGATGGCCTTCTTTAGACTACAGCCTCTTTCGGACTACCTTCACCATCCTTTATTCTGTCATTACTCCATCATATTGGTCTTTCGGTCTGCATTTCCACCTTCTCTAACAGTCAGTTTACTATCTCCCACTTTTTGTATCAGTCAATATTTACACCTCACATAAAAATGTATATGCATTTGTTCATGCTTTGTATTTTCACTCTCCATGTTTTCGTTTGTTTGCCAACTCTTGATTTTGTTTTATTGGTGTCACTTAACTCTTTGGACTACAGTGTTTTAAGAATGTAGAACTACAATGTTTCTAAGAAAGTACCATAGAATGACAAAAGAATTTCACCTTTTACAACTACTTGTCTCATACATTGCTTGTCTCTCAGTGCATTATTTGCCATAGGCATTTATAAAGAGACTCATTTCTTTACCATTACGAAGTCAAAGACAGTTTTTTTCTCTTCTATGTGTCTCTAAGAAAGATTGATGAGCACGTCTTTTTTGATGAAATGTTTCAGCCCTAGGTTGACCTTAATGTGCTTTTATCTTGCTTTGTTGCTAATGTCTTTTATATTTCTATAGTTTTCTTATTAATTAAGTAATCTTGAATGTATGGGGTAGACAAAGAAATTGAATGTTAATTTTCTGTGGATTCCCCATGATTCAGTCAATGTATTATTTCCAAGTTTAATTCAGAAGAATAGATTTAAGCAAAATATAGAGAAATTTTGTGAACTTAAAATTTCAGAACCCATTTAGCATAAAAAACAGAGAAAACCTCAACATTTCTTGTTTTAAAATAGTTTCCACTTCTAGGAAAAGGGGAGGTAGGAATTTAAATGTTGACACATAAAATACAGCACTGATTGTTATTATTTAAAAATGCAATCACTATCCTAATGTTTTCCTGGAATAGACTTAAATAACTGGGTAACATAATTGTACTGTTCTACTTTCTGAATGCCAACTTTGACATTTCTGTATGAATCTAAATTTTGAACCATTTTAATTCATACATTGTAATTTTTGCATGTTGCAATTTTAATTGGGAAGAAAATTAAAGATTATCTAGTTTAATTACTCAATTTTAAAGTTGTAGAAACTAGGAACTGGCAATAGTACATTTAAATGACTTTAATCAAGCTGCATATTTAGTTAACAGCAGTACTCGGGCAAAGAGTCAATTTACTAATCCTCTCAGAGAAAAACTATTTCTGTAATATTAGCCAAGGATTCAGTATTCACACCGGTTTGACGCTTCGTTTGCTTCATCTCCCTCTGCCCATTCTGCACAATTTACCTGTACAAGAACAATATTCCTTGCACACATTTTTTACCCTATTCTCTTCACTTGGACTGCCCTTCTCCTCAAAGCATCCTCACAGGCTACTACTCTTCCTTTGTTATCTACCATGTCTCCAATCAGATGTGCTCTTCTAGATAAACTTTCTCTGAATTCCCTAAGACGATGTAAGGGCATATTCAACCTTTTTGTATTTCATCACACAAATTATATTTCCTTTCATATCTACCCCTGGATCTGTGCTATTCAATATGGTAGCCACTAACTAAAAACATGTCTACTGAGCATTTGGAATGTAATTAGTAGAAATTGGGATGTGCTGTGAGTATAAAACACAAATTGTATTTCCAAATCTTAGAATAAAAAGGAACCTATAACATTATTGTGTGAAATGGTATTTGAATATATCAAGTTAAATGAAACATATTAAGATAATTTTACCTTTTCTTTTCATCTTTTAAAATATGACTACTAGAAAACATAAAATTACAGATGTGGCTTATATTGTTTTCCTATTGGACAGCACTGCTATAGATCATAAATTTATTAAAATTAGCCCTTAAAGTGACC
>NW_016811944.1:5821-14686 GCF_001698545.2 Rhinopithecus bieti
ATGTTGAACCAGCCTTGCATCCCAGGGATGAAGCCCACTTGATCATGGTGGATAAGCTTTTTGTTGTGCTGCTGGATTCGGTTTGCCAGTATTTTATTGAGGATTTTTGTATTGATGTTCATCAGGGGTATTGGTCTAAAATTCTCCTTTTGTGTTGCATCTCTGTCAGGCTTTGGTATCAGGATGATATTGGCCTCACAAAATGAGTTAGGGAGGATTCCCACTGTTTCTATTGATTGGAATAGTTTCAGAAGGAATGGTACCAGCTAATTATTGTACCTCTGGTAGAATTTGGCTGTGAATCCATCTGGTCCTGGACTTTTTTTGGTTGGTAGGCTATTAATTATTGCCTCAATTTCAGAGCCTACTATTGTGACCACGGTTTTTAATTTATATACTCAGCACCTAAGCTTTAGCAATTAGCTCATGATCAGCATGTATTTGATGCTGACTGACATAGTTTCAGATGTTGCTTGAATTGCTTCAATCACAAAGACAGACATGAAAGATAGGTTTGAAACCCAGGTCTGATTTATCCTGCAAATTTTTTTAACCACAAATCAGTTTATTCCAATGTGTGGCACCTTGTTTTTCCAAGGTACATATGACTGCAAATTGAATTATTGTTTCTGTTAAAATGATTGGTCACCTCAAAACAAGCCAGTCTTGCAACTCAAAATAATTCCCATTTTATATACAGCTTAGCTAGGATGTACATTGTTAAGTATGATAGAGGGATTTGATACTTAATGTGTCTAAGGACAAGGAAGTAGAAATATAAACGAATTATAGCCACTTTAGTGTTCTTTCTGACTCATAGTATAAAGATAATGAAGCTATATTATCTGGTTTCTTAGTACTTCTGGAGTGCTACATTATATGCTGAAAGAAAGGACACACTCCTTGGAATATTTTCATCAATGGACATCATACTTACTACACTTGTATTTTTTAATAGACTTCATTTTTAGCAGTTTTAAGTTTAGAGAGAAAAATAAGTGAAAAGTACAGAATGTTTCTTTATCCAAAGTTTACCCCATCACCATTTCCCCAGTTTCCCTTATTAACATCCTATAAGCCACAAGAACTGATAAGTTTCTGTTCTGTACAAATTACTCAGTGTAAGATATTACTATGATAGCACCTTATAATGTTTTCCTTTCATATACCGTGCTTTTGGTCCTTTGGTATTGTATCTGCAATAACATCACCAAACTCAGGCTCATCTATATTTTTTTCCCTTTATCTTCCAGGAGTTTTATAATTTTGCATTTTAAATTTAGGTCTATGATCCATTTTGAATTAATTCTGGTGAAAATGTAAGGTCTGTGTCCAGACTTTGCTTTTTTATTTGTTTGTTTTTGCAAGTGGATGTCCAATTGTTCCAGTATTGTTTGTTGAAAAACAATCTTTTCTCCATTTATTTGCCTTACTGTTTCCCTGGAGAGAAAAGTTGAAGGTCCAAGGGCCCTGTAGACCAGAGAAAAGACTGCAGATTTAAAGACCTCTTGAGGCTGCAAAACTGGGAAATGCAAGTAGGTTATCTCAAGATACGGAATAGAACTGAAACGTTCAACTTGAGTTCCTGCACTGGAACCCCAGATGGGCAGTACCAGTAGTCTGAATGGGTCTTAGCTGGTGATGAAAATTATTACCAATTCATATTATGTAGTGACTACTTCTCTCCCATCTGTACTTGCATGGAGATGAGATCATGGAAGACTCCTTCAGATGACTCCAGAGATGAGTCTTTGATTGCTACGTATTGTACGTATGCCCACCGAAACAAAGGCCAACATAGTCTTCAGGTTTCTAGTGATGATCAACAAGGAAGCTGGTAATCCACTCCCACCCCTAGTCCAAGGAAAAGAGAGGGAGGGAGAAAGAACTCAATAGGTAGAGAAAAGGAGGAAAAATAAAATAATTAGAGCAGGTTGCTTATATTAAGTAAAATAGATGGAATGTAAGAAGAAGAAAACATTAAAATCACAGAAAATACTTCAATGTGATGTAATTAGAGCTCAAAATAAACTTTCTGAAACTAAATGTTAGAATTTCTAAAGTAGAGTTACTTAATAAAACAAAAATACAATGGTGACTGTGAAAATTAACTATGAAACAAAAGTATATAAACGTGAAATAATGAGAGGAAAAAATGTAGGGGAAATATATTCATGAACATTTAAGTAATAAGCAAATACTTTGCAAATTATAGTTAGTTTAAGAAAAAAGGAAATAAACAGATGGAGGAGAATTAAGAATCAGTGAAATAACAGAAGCATTCCTTAAGGGCTTGAGTGTTCAAATTCAAGATATCATGGAGTTCCTAGAAAGATTAATGGAAAAAGAAAATCACTTTTATATAGCATAGGAAAATTACTTAAATTAAGAGAAAATCTTACAAGCTTTCAAACAAAACAAATTACTTCTAAAAGAAAGAGAATAGGCTCTATCTAAGGAAAACCCCAAGAGGTATGTTTTAACCTCGCAGAAATTAGAAATAATAGATCTCATCTCAAGCCAGGTAAAGAAAAAGAGTTGTAAAATAATATTAGACAACAGATTATTAATCTAAATGGGTGTTCAGTGAGAGTTGGAATCATAGCATTCATATCAAGCAAGTTTCTTTGAATTTGGTGAGCTATACTGTAATGAACAACCTGGTAATTATCAGATGAAAGAGGTGTGGGGCGATTCCATGGGATTGTGTGGTGGGGAGTAGAGATGGCATAAAAGTACCATATGAATTTGTTCTTTATGTCTGTGCAAGGAGAAACCTATGAACTCTTGGTGAGAGTGCTTTAAATTTATTTTAATTAAAAGCATATACAACTGGCTATGACAACTACAGATTAGAAGATTTGCATACTTAAAGAAAGAAAAAAGAACAGGTATTCCTCTCTTACTACTTTCAAAACGATATATGCTCTTTGGTTACAACTAAAGCCATAAATTAACAGTTTTCAAAAATTAGAAACTTTACAGCCTAGATTCATATGCCACAACACAATGAATCCAAAAATGTTACCATGTATCCATTATAAAATCCCTCAGAGGCTTCAACTTCTTATTGTTTTGAGCTTCTCACTTATATTTTTCCTCCTTTGAACACCAAATATTTTAATGTTATTGACAATATTTGGGTACTTTTTATTACTACTGTGCTTCATGTTTTAAAATTAGGGTTAGCCACTAAATTGTATCCAATATGTTTAATTGTATGCATTGATTTAATTTGATTATTTCTTCTTTGATTTAGTGATTTTCTTCTTAGTTCTGTGTATCCTTTTGTAAATTTGGAAGTTCTAATTTTCATGTCCATTTATAACTCAAGGTTAGCAAATAAAACAGACAAGAAGACTGAATAATTTTGAGGTATAAAGTAATATCAAATCCAGACAATTTCTTGAAGATAATTCACATCATAAAGAATAAAAGAAGTTAATCATTTCCTAATATCTTCTTACCAAGCCTGCTGCACAGTCTACTAAAGAATGATTTGATTTTCCCACCTGAACCACTTCGATGTCTCTACTGTTTTGGTCTTTTCATAACTCACTGGCTTGCTCCTTTGAAGCTGTCTGCCTCACTTAAATAATTCCTGATGTGATCATTTCATTCCTGGTTCTTTCCCATTCTGAGATTTTAATCTTCCCACTCCAATTTTGCTCCCCAGTTTTTGTCACTTGCCCCAAGGTCTGGGAACTGATTTTACTCAACCTTCCTGTGGTTCTCTGGCATTCAATTTCTTTCTGCTGTTTCTTGATCAGAATGTTCTTACCAATACAAGAGAACAATTGAAGGATTCTTTATTTGATAATCTTGCTCTCACTAATAGTGTTACACTAATAATGACAGATATCATCATGCAATTTATGGTTCTCAATGTTGTGCTTGTCTTTAGAACCTGAATATGCAAAGCATATGCCTTATTAGATTAGACTTTGATCTTTTTTTCCTACTTGTATTTAAGGAGATTGAGTTTTTCTGTGTTAAGTGCATCATCTTTGTTTTCAAATATTTTGTCTTTCATTCACTGGTACCAATAGGTAGGAAGTTGAAATTGCTATCATTACTTAAAATCCACGACTTAGAGAATGTTGTCCTTGTTAAACTGCATGGGTTAGACGTTTTCTGAGCTGTAACCTTCATCCTGTTCAATTGAGTTGATTAAAACAAGTTGTGTGAAAATTAAATGCAAGAAATATTTAATAACAAAAAGACAATGATAGAAAATGGACAACCTGTAGAATTTTAAATGTGAGGATTATTTAGTACATAGTTCATATTTCTCTGAGAGTTGAATTTTTTCAGCACAATAGGTACATGCTTCCAAAGAAGATGATTATATCTAATTTTATCTTTAAACAGAAAACATGTTTATTTTCATTATCTCTTTTATATCATTATGGATAATACTTGTATTAGTAATAAAATGAATAAAATCACATGACATTCAGTTAAGCTATGGCAGGCCATCAGTTCTATTTAAAATATGTCTCTATGAATTTTTTTTAATTTTGCTATGAGAATTTAAAAAATTATTTAGTACATTAGAAAATTGCTTCACTAAATGTTAGTTACTAAAATCCAGAAGTGTTAAATGTCTGAGATGCTCTTTAAGTTTTAGAGAGTGGCTGAGGCAGCAGGGGAAATCTGCTGAAGTAATTGCTTTTCTCTCTTTATATCTCTAACTAAATCTCTACTCAGATTTTTCTTTGTGATACTGGCTTGTGGTCAGCATATACCATTTGGCCAAAAACATACTGTGGCTTAGGCAATTGCTTATCTTCTCTGATTCTCAGTTTTTTCTTATAGAAAGGATGGATTTGGGCAAGATCTCTGGGGTACCTTCCGACTCTTAACATTTTCAGACTCTATGACTCATTGACTCTCATCTCATTCCCACATTAGCCCTGGGGATATCCTCTGGTGCATGTTTGCACTTCCTCTTCTTGTCATCTCTTGGTGAGTTCTCAGATAATACAGATATTGTTAATGTCAGCCTGGATATGATACAAAAAGCACAAGGACATAATCACTAGGAGAAATTTTGTGTAATAACACTAAGCTTTGTATAGCTCATACACTGTATACTCAGTTTAAAATGTTAATTTATTGAGAAAATGAAGATGTGTGTAATGAAAAATACAATTATGAATTAAACAAGATAAAGCAGTACCCTTGTTTTATTTGCAGAAGTATATTTCAAAGAAATCTGTATCACTTCAGTTATGTGCAATGAAGTTATTTCCCGTTCTCACTCTTAGTCCCTATAAACACTATTGTGATGTTTATTAAATATGGCATTATTTTCAAATTAGAAAATGTAGTATATACAATGTTGTCTTTGTTGCTTTTCAGTGGAAAACAAATTGCTGAAGCAGCAGATTTCATTTAGGTGCCTTTCTTCCTAACCTCTTCCACAGAAAAAGATCCACAACACTTCAATTCCAACACAAATACTTTGCAGTCTTTCCTAAAAGCATTCACTTTGTCATTCTTCTCTATTTTTCATAAAATTATTAAGCCATTCAAACATTCACAGAATCCAATGACTATGGTAATGTTTTTTAAAAGATAGGTTATTTTATTATCAATAACATAGCATATTATATTTGAATATACAAAGGGCAAGTAAAACATGACAGTATTTTATCTTTCTAAGTTTCTGTGCTCTGGAACAAAAAATCAGCTTTTAATCAAATGCTCTGTTAACTACATATTGTAGACAAATAGAAAATATTTGCTTAAAATCAGACAAAATACAAATATATAGCATTTGCATCTTTAAAAGTCTCAAGGAGCTTTGATTTTTCTCATTGTTTAAATAGTACACAAATATTTTAAAATATAGTCAGTTTTCTAAAATAAAATTATGCTATTTAATAGGTTCCTTTGCTTTCATCACAACATCATCTCCATTTCCTTAGCCAAATAATGCATAATTGACTATATTTTCTTCCAGGATGGCACTTTTTTATTGAAGTCATGCATTGGCCAGCATTTTAACCCAACAACCTAAGTAAGCTGAGAATGGAGCATGGCCTATAGTATTAAGTGAACTTTATTTAAATATTGATTCTTCTTCTTGATAGTGTGACCTTGGTAAATTACATTAAATTCTATGAATTCCATTCCCTCTTCTTTAAAATTGAAGATCTACTTGAGAGTTCATGAGAACTGCATATTCTGAAATGTTTTTAAACTACAAAGAGCTATGCCAAGGGTAGGATTCTTCCTTGAGAAAATGGAAAATGAAATGTTACCCACATCATATTTTCCTAAATAAACCCAAGCCCATGTCTGGAACTAGATCCAGGTCTGGGTTAAAATCCAATTTCTAACACTCATTCTTTAAGTTAACACAAGCAAATTATAGTATCAGCTTTCTCAGCTATCTAATGGGGATTAAAACAATGCCATCATCATGGGTTTATTATAAAGATTAAATGAGAAAGTGTATAAAGATTAAATGAGAAAGTGTAAGTTAAGCAAACGAGAAAGTTAAGTATCTTAATGCTTAGGATTAGTATGTGTCCTATCAGTGTCATTAACTAGGATGTAAAGAGGAATATTGTGTGTATGAGGCCTCCTCTGTATACAGCAGTGTGGTAAATTGCTAACAGATATATATGCTGAAACACTGCAGAGTGCAAAACTCAATCTTCCCAGACACAGGGAATTACATAACCTTTTACTCAGTTGTTTAGATAAACTAACAAGCAAAACTAAAAGCATATTATTTGATTTTTCTCTTTACTCTCCACTGTCATCCCCCATCTCATCTATCCAGTCTTTCTGATTTATGAACAAATTGTATTTTCAGCTGTTACGTCTTTGTTTACTTCTATGCTACCACTCTAAAGAAGCCACCATCAATATTTTTAATAAGCTAATAGTCTCCAGAGTAAATGTATTAATCTTCTTTGTTTCCAACCCAAATGTATTCTCCTTCGAGTAGCCACAGTTACCTTTGTCAGGAAGTTATTGCCTAAATGTAGAATGAAACAAAACTCTTTTCTGTGTTCTAGAGTTCTCTCTTATTCTAGCTCCTGTCTATATCTCTAAGGTCAATTTTAGCCCACCACCCACCTTTTTCAGTAAGTCCTTGCAATAATAGTGCACTTGAGGGATGTTGCACTTGATAGCCTCCTTGTTCGAATCATTTTCCCATAGTCTCATGCCTCCTTCTGCCTACTACCTGGCTCCTTCTCATACTTTGTATGTCTACACCAGTGTCACTTTCTCATACAAGCTGTCCCTGAGCACTCCCATAAAAGCAGTTTTTGATGTGCTGCTTTTATGGGAGAGCTCCCCCATGTTATCCTGCTTAAATCCTCCACTGAATTTATCTGTTTACCATAATCTTTTTATTTATCTCTATGAATGTTTCTGATCTGTTCTTGCTTGTCTCCCTAACTCCCAGAATTTCATTTACATGAGAATGGGGTATCTACTCCTTGTTTAGAACTATAGCTGTAGCCTGCTTTTTTCAAAAAAGGAGATTATTAATATATGCTCATTAAATACATGTTTAATGATTAATGAACTGAATGGATTAATTCAATAATGAAATTCACAAAATGCAGTCTATGTTTTTCTCTAAATAGTCACTTGTCTCTTGTTAAGCTACTGGATTTGAGCTGGGCCTAAGATTTTAAATAACTAATTCAAATGCCACTTCTGTAAGGTTCTAATTAATTGGAGATGAAATCAGTTACTTTCTCCTCTACTTCCAAAGCAACAGTATGTTATTCCTCATGTTATATAACAGTTCATCATTGCATAGCTACTTTGAAGAGTATCTCTTTCTCCAACTAGATTACTGACAACGTACAGATAGAGAGTATATCTTTCTATCTCTTTATGTCTATCACCTGGGCCTAGTGAATGCTTAACAAATGTATGCTGAATTAAACTGAATTATTTCCATGATTCATATGAACTGCAGTCAAAATAGTTCAGAAGAAAATGCAGAGGGAAAACTGGCCACTTAAGTAGCTCATGTCTCCATGGAGTGTTCCAATCAGCTTCAGCCTCAGGCCCATCAGGAATTGCACACTAATTCTGACCAAAGAAAAAAATCTGGACCAGAAGATGCCTGGAAATTCATTTGATCCCATCATGTAAATTGTGCCTTAAATAGAATATCAGATTCACTATGCAATCAAGAAAACTGGCAATTTAGCAAAGTTGAATTAAAGTTTTAGGTTTTATTCAGAAATGTGATGTCAAATGGATATAACTTACAAAGTGTTTTTCTTCATGTTTTTTTTTCCCTTTATAAGTGACACAGAAAATGTATTTTACTTATGTTTTGCATCCAGGGTATCAGTAATACTCAAGAATAAATACAGTCTTTTGAAGTGAAGTGTGTGGCAAATCTAAGTCTAGAATTAGATTTGAAATGGAAAATGACATAGTTTCTTTTCTTTCCTTTTTTTTTTTTTTTTTTGAGATGGAGTTTCGCTCTTGTTGCCCAGGGTGGAGTACAATGGCGTGATCTTGGCTCACTGCAACCTCTGCCTCCTGGGTTCAAGTAATTCTCCTGCCTCTGCCTCCTGTGTGACTGGCATTACAGGCACGCGCCACCATGCCTGCCTAATTTTGTATTTTTTAGTAGAGATGGGGTCTCCATTTTCATCAGGCTGGTCTCAAACTCCTGACCTCAGGTGATCTGCCCACTTCAGCCTCTGAAAGTGCTGGGATTACAGGCGTGAGCCACCGTGACCAGGCAACATATTTTCTTAAAAGTAGTCTCTTCCACTGTTTTGGAAATCTAAGCGTCACCTCTAAAATGTATTGGTTCAAGGAATGAGATTCATTACAACCATACTGAGATATATTTTTACTATATATATA
>NW_016811944.1:17543-46866 GCF_001698545.2 Rhinopithecus bieti
TATATGTATATATAATCTCTTTGACAGAAGTTTTTACCATTTCCAAGAGACAAAACTCCTACACATAAATTATTAGAAATTATAAAAAGTAATTGTAGCATCCTTAATAAGTGCTAATTATTAAGTTTCTTTTTTATGCAATGGTGAAGACTACTTAAAATAAAATTTTTAAATGACAGATTTTTTTGCCCCTTCCTATAGCTATTTCAGATAATGAAGTTATTAAGTAGTTTTTTGCATGTTTTTAAAATGTAGTATTTTCTTTGACTTCAGACACTATTTCAAAATCAAAATTTGAGAAAATACACATATGCTGGGATGGTTCTGTTAGGCAATGATAATGCTATAGTTAATGTTGAAAATATGCTGTCTGAGTGTGAATGAATAATGTTTAATGTAAAGCCAACTATTCAGAATAACAACTTAGAGGTGAAAGCTTTTTGTTGATAAGACCAACTCTTGATATAGCCATAACTTAAGACAGTTCTTTCTTTGAATTTTCCTCAGGTTTTCTGTGTCTCAGACCACGCATCACTTTATTCAACATTTTCTAAGTATGTTTTGTAGACCAAAATTCTGTGGGATTTTCCATGGAAAAGGTTTACATGGTTTAGTAGATTTGGGAAGCCATACATTGCATATCCCCCGCCTTGAGAATTTACATGCACAAGGTAAAGACTCTCCAGTGTCCAAAAGCAATGTTTAGCCTAGAATTTTTAAAACTCATTTGACCACAGTACTGTCTTACTTGTGATGTCTGTTAAAGGTCATAGAAACAGTTTTCTTCGGTCCTTGCCTTGTCATAATAGCTATGAATATTATATGAATTAAGATTTTTGCTGGCTATAATCAATTTTCATGGCACTTATTCTTAATAAATCAGATTCACTGCCACCTCATAATATGGGAATTGGCAGTTCTTGTAGACTTCTAAGTACGCATACAATGTCTTTCTTATTTATATATAAACATACGCCTCTATATTTTTAGCGAGGCGATACACATAAAATAAATTCAAGATATTTCAGAGTATTCATTCTCCATTTTAAATTTGTATTTGACAAATTGGTGTGCCTGAACAGAGCTAGAAATGTAAAGTGAAAATCAGAAATAAATTCAATTAGATAAGGATAAACAAACATTGACCTAAAGCCATGAAGAACATGAGGAACAATGTAAAGGTAGAGGCTGCCCATGCTAGTTGCTGGTAAATTTTGCTTTTCATTAATTTTAAAAAAAAGGCACAGAATTGTAAACCTGCTCTCAGATCATTCAATGGAGATAAGCAATTAAACAAGCCTTTCTGCAAGCTCGCATCACATCTACCCATCTCTGCCTCTGGTCCCACATGCTCTGACTTCTGTGTTTCTTTGAATAAACTGAACATGATCATATCGAAATTGTGATCTAAATCCCATTTTCTCTCACCTTTTCAAACTATCATTACGTCATCTCTCTTCAGCACCATCAATTTTCTTTCTCTTCTGGAACATCCCTCGGATTGCTATTATTACTCCATCTTAAAAAAAAAAAAAAAAGAAAAAAAGAAAAAAGAAAAGAGAGAGACAATGGGAGAGAAAACAACCAAATTGAAAAGAAGAATAGTCCCTTGTTCCAACATTCCTCTTTAGTTTCTGGCCTACTTTTCTGCTTCCCTCAGACAAAAAACAAAAACAAAAAAACACTAGAAAGAGCTATTTGTAGTAGTTGTTGTTTGCATTTCTCCTTCCCTAATTCATTTTCAGAACCCACAAAATTTAAGCTTCCTCCTCACTATCGTCAAAGTCACCAGTGACTTCCTTATTATTTAGCTCAGTACGGCCCCTCTGGAAGTCCTCAGCACTTGTTTCTATAACTTTCCTTCCCTATCCTCTTCTCCTCCAGTCACATTGGCCCTTTGCTGGTCCTCAAACATGCCAAGCCTCCTCCCTTCTCAGGGTATTTGCAACTGGTGTACCCTCTGCCTCACATTCTCTTCTTCAGATATTCTGAGCCCACTCTCCCACTTTCTTTAGGTTTCTGGATCAAATGTCACCTTATTAGTGAGACTCCCCTTTACCACTTACATAAATTAAGCGCCATGCACTTTGGTACTTCCCATTATTCTGTCCTCTGATTTTTCTCAGCAATATTTATCAATTGAATAAATAAACATTAAATAGCTGTTCATTTGCGTTTGTCTCTCTCGTGCACTTTACATCTATAAGGTGAGTTAGGCTTCGCAGATATTTTGTTACTCTGTTCTTAGCTACTGCCCAATTGTGAAATAGAGCCTAACATGCAGTAGGAACTTATTGCATGTTTGCTGATTAGATGAATGTGAGCACTTATTCATCTGGTATGTATGAAAATGTTAAGCATTAAATAACTAAATTATTAGTAAGATACAGGTCTACCGATCTTTGTAATAGTGCTAAAATGGCTGAAAGTACCAGGAAGACTTCCCCATGGATGGCTTTGAACTACTCCTAAAAGTTTGGTAGGATGTCTACACATGGAGATTTTTGGGAATTTCAAGCCCATAATAAACAAAGAACCAAGGTAGGAAAGTATTGAGGAAATAATGGCTAATGTATTTTTTTCTAAAGCAAGGGGTAGGATGATTAGGAAAGAAAAGAAGCAGGTAGAATATATTGGGGGGAAAAGTAGCCCAAATAGCATAAATTATATTTATGTATGTATGTGTTTATATATACAGGTATATAATATGTGCATATATATGTATGTGTGTATGTGTATATATATATCCTGCTGTAGCACATGATCTTCAAAGATAAAAGTCTCTACTTATTTACATTTCTATTTAAGATTATTCCTTCTACCTGGTAGGCATTCAGTAAAATGTTGGTACATGCTATGGTTTGAATGTGTCCCCCAAATTTCCTGTGTTGGAAATGTAATCTTCAGTGTGTCAGTATCGAAAGGCCTTTAAGGAGTGATTGTATCATGAGGGTTTTGCCAAGCGTACAGAACAGCAAGCAGAATGGGGATTCATGAGCTGATGTTTAGAAAATCAAAATGTAATTGATTAATGGATTATCATGAGAATGGAACTGGTTGCTTTATAAGTCAAGGAAGAGAGAATTGAGCAATCACATTAATGCATTCAGGCAGGCCCTTTGCCGTGGGAGGCTCTGAGTCTTCTTGGGACTCTGCAGAGAGTCCCCATGAACAGTGAGGCTTTCACCAGATGTGCCTCCTCAACCTTGGCCTTCTCAGCTTTCATAACTGTAAGAAATACACTCCTTTTCTTTATAAATTATCCACTTTCAGGTATTCTGTTATAATCAACAGTAACCAGGCTAAACAGTGCATTAATAAAGGAAGGCAACTTTAGGAGTAAAAATACTAAGCTAAAATCTTGAATTTTTTTTTTTTTAATTATACTTTAAGTTCTAGGGTACATGTGCACAACGTGCAGGTTTGTTACATATGTATACATGTGCCATGTTGGTGTGCTGCACCCATTAACTCGTCATTTACATTAGGTGTATCTCCTAATGCTATCCCTCCCCACTCCCCACAATAGGACCCAGTGTGTGATGCTCCCCTTTCTGTGTCCAAGTGATCTCATTGTTCAATTCCCATCTGTGAATGAGAACATGTGGTATTTGGTTTTCTGCTCTTGTGATAGTTTGCTGAGAATGATGGTTTCCAGCTGCATCCATGTCCCTACAAAGGACACAAACTCATCCTTTTTTATGGCTGCATAGTATTCCATGGTGTATATGTGGAACATTTTCTTAATCCAGTCTGTCATTGATGGACATTTGGGTTGATTCCAAGTCTTTGCTATTGTGAATAGTGCCACAATAAACATACGTGTGCATGTACATTGAGGATTTATTATGATGGTTCTTTAATGCTGATTGGTTCCAGTTTATAGATAGGAAGGGAAGCCTGAACAAATTGTTTGAACTCGATGGGTTACAATCCAACTTGAACTTTAGAGAGCTGAATCTAGCATCACAGATTTTATTACAGCAGGGAGATTTCAGGATAGGAAGGCAAGGTGGGAGATAAATCCAATAGGTATTTCTGACTAGTTAGGAGTTAATGAGTATGTGGAGTCGAACAAATGAAGAGGGAAATGAGGGGCCAAAAATGAGGCTATTGTTTAGGTCTTGGTGATAAGACAGCAGTTTATATATTTAAGGAACATTCCTATAGAGTGCTTAGTCATGGCAACAGGATTTTAGACAGATTTAAAGAATGGTGGAGCCATTGCCAGAAAAGGTAAACATGAACTTTATTTTTTTGGTAAAAGATGATTGGAGGTTTAGACACCTGAGCCGAGGGTGCTTTTGCCATCTAGGTAGCTTTTTAAGAAACTACTGTTAAAATATGTTTGGATTTAAGGGAAAAAGTCAATGCTAAAGGTACAGATTTTGGATTCACCTGCAAAAAAAATGAATGATTATTCAAATTGTTCTTTTTATGATAGAGTGGAGGTAGGAAGAAAAATTTCCAACAAACTAGGCTTTGAATTCATGTAGTTGTGATCTGTCAGTGAAAATCTGTAATAAGAATATAAGTAGCAGCTTAAAGAAAATGAATCAAGAGAACCTGTGAATAAAGAATTAGCAAATTTTGAGCTAGAGTTTAAGTAGCAAACACAATCAAATAACAATCTCCACATAGGGAAAGAGCTTAATAATACCATGGTAGTAGTCTTTCTAGGATTACTACAGGGTGAACTTCCACTTTTTATTTGTTATACAAGATGAGTCAGTAAATATGAATTCATGTTAGCCAATATTCACTGGGCATTATTTTGTGCCAAGTACTTCAAGTTTGCTAAACTGATTTCTATATCTTAAGATGTTTTCTGTCTATTTATCAGAAATGTAAAAAGAAAAGAATAAAGACATGTATTGTTTGTGATGCTAGAAACATCTATATATCCCATTAGGTACAACAATGAGCCAGTGGTTGGTTTGGCTCCTGGAGGTAAATGTGAAAATTAAGAAGGGAGGTGTTAAATGAGTTCTCTTAATCAAGGAACATGCACTTTCATCTGAACCCTCCACAGATAGGAGAGGATGTGAATAGGAAAACATGAGAAAGGCTTTTCTGAAAGTTGTAGCTAACTGTAAACAAAAACTCAGAAAAAAAAATTTAAGAGAACTTCTAGCATATTGTACAAATACAGCATGGATTACATTGGCACAAGATGAAACTGAATCAGAGATCAGGACTTTTGTCATGAGTCTTTTTCTACCCTGATGATGAAGAGTTAGAGCACTGTCCTTTAAGGAGAGGGCTTTAAACAGAGGAGAAACAGGATCTAATTTGCACTTTATAAATATCCCTGGCCTCAGTGCAGTGAGGAAAACGGTGGCAGTGGTGGATTGGCAGGGAGGATCCGAAGAATTGGGAAGGGAATTGCAATAATCCAAAAACCCAGGAAAGAGATTAGGGTTATCTCCTCTAGATTACCTGCAGTGAGACAGAAAGTAGAGAGGTTTCAAAAGTAAGTTCACTGAATTTGGTAATTGCTCAGATGTGAGAATGGAGGAGAATGATGCAATAACATTTAGCCTTTCAGTTTGAAAATAAAAAAAAAATATGTACATAGAGCTGAAATCCACAAGATAGGCAAAGTGAGGGCAGGAGTATATCTGAGAGAAAAAGTAATGAGATTCCCTTGGATATGAAGGATGGTTATAACCATTCAAGAGAAGGTGCTCACTGGACTGGTATAAAAGGGATTTGGAACTCAGGAAAGAGATCAAGGCTGAAGATTATGGAATTGATATAATTTAAATAGTTATGAGGTCTTAGCAGGAGATGAGACTGACTTTAGGAAGCGTATAGAGGGAAAAAAACAAAAGATGAGATAGAACCCTAAGAATAGAAAGGTTGCAGGAGCACACAGAGGTATCTAAAAAGAAACTGCCAAGGCGATGGAATAATGAGCAAAACTGGGAACCATAAGGTGATGTTTAGAATCTGAAAGGCATAAAGATGTTGAAGCAATCAATTAAAGTGATGTAATAACACTAATTGAAAATTTATGGCAGTATAATTATAGTAGTGGGTGATGGGAGTGAGGAATTATCTAGGAAAGAAAATAAGCCTAATTCTGACTATAGCAAACCTTTACGTTAGATGAAAATATAGTGTAAGTTTATATAGATATATAGCTAAAGTAAATGATGGCCAGAAGGATAGATAGATAGGTAGACAGAGATGCCCATTCCACTGTATGTCCTCACACGTGTTGATGGCTTTATAACTGTGTTTACCACTCCCGCATTTTGCACTGCAAATTATCTGAAGAGACTTCCTTTGTCTATTCCTTATTGCATCCTATGATGTGTAATAATAATTCATATCAATAATTGTAAAATTATAAAAAATTTTGAGTAATATATTGAAATATCTAGAATGTTTTATTAAAAATTAATTTTTTGACATTTGGGATTCATTTTCAAATTTTAGCCCCAAAATTTCATATTTTGGTTATATACATGGGAAAAGTTTTATAATGCAATTCAGAACTTTGTTAGTCCAACATAAACACAATTTGGGTCCTTTTACTTTTTGGAAATTTTCTAAATGATGATTCGTGCTTTGAGATGCTCATAGCAAAAACCACAAATTATCTGTATTCTAGCATCACTGATACCTCCAACACACAGGGTGCATTTCTACAGAACACCTGGCACTTTTGAAAATGTTACATCACATCTAAACAATTTTTTTGAATTCCATTCCTATGGAATCACTGGTGCAGAAGGTCCCTTGGTAAAGCTTAGGTCTGAAATAATTGCATGTTTCTTTCCCTCATAATTTGGACTCCCATGGTTTATAGATACTTGGCATCGTTCCAAAACCTTCCCTCCAGTCAACTTGCTACTCCAGATGGTATTGCCTTTCTGAACAAGCTGAGTCTTCTGGTCATTAGGGCAAAATAGCGTTTACTTATAAGTCCTTGTCCAGCCTTGCTTACCACTACTACTCACTTCATTGATCATGAATATAAGGTTCCTAGCTCTTGATATTCCAAAATAGTAGTAGGCAATTCTAAACTTCTCCAAGCTAATTATTTTAACAAGTAAAATACTAATCATTTTTTTCAGAATTTCAAAACTAATTTTTGGAATCATGTTAGTTGCATATCTACATGGATTCTATAAATGTCAAGTTAAACATAAAATTCACTTTCTATGTAGCCTGCAGTATAAGTCATTTCTTACACTATTGGCGAACATGATTTATTCTTTTTCCTTTTTATGGAATTGTATTATTGATAAATTTGAGCTCATGTATTAAAGATTTCTAAAGGAAAGTTTACTCATGAACACAAATCTCCAGAAAACACATTTAATCAATTAGATATACCTAATCCGTTGTGTTTGTGAATCCCACATTCTTGAGCATTCATTTTAACAGTCCAGCAAAACCCATAAGATTGCTCCCCGTCCTGTAGTCTAATCATTCCCTCAAAATGGAGTATTCAGCTGTACATCTAACTTTATAAGACTGAAAGAATGAATCCAAGCCAGTAGAGTAGCTGTACAAAAGGTGCTTCAAAGGGATACCTCAATTTTCATTAAAAATTTTAATTATTACATCATTTCTGGCTTCAGTCTTTCTGCAAAGCCAACCAACTTCAAAATATATATTGTTCACTACAATTTCAAGTGAGACTTTTCAAGTAATAAGAGTAAACGAAAAGGTTTTTGGAAATTTAGAGAACTAACAATATTTTCTTTAGAACCACCCACATCTGTTTCATTTTTAGTTGCATGTTATTCTAAGTGATTCCTGCAGTAAATAATCATGAGCATGATGCATCTTCTCAGTAGTCCTTCTGTAGGTGCCTCTAAATGCAAAGGAATTAATACAGGTTTCTCTGTCTGCCTTCTGTTTGCATAAGATAACATTAATACCCAATGTGTCTATCAAAAACTGCAAGATACATTTTGAACTTCATCAGAGTTTACAATATTGTTTAATGACACATTATGAAGTAGCCTTAACATAGATTTTTAAGGACAACATGATATCCTGATGAGGATAACGTTCGTGTCGGCAAAGGTATTTATCTCTTAACTTTATTGATATTATATCTCAAACTCTCACAAATAGAAGGACTTGGCTCCTTGAGTCATTAACATATACAGTCATGCTTTGCGAGGTAACAGGGATACTTTCTGAGAAATGCATCATTAGGCAATTTTGTCATTGTGTGAGCATTACAGAGTGTACTTACATAAACCTAGGTGATGTAACCTACTGCACACTTAAGGATATGGTATAGCTTATTCCTCCTAGGATATATACCTATGCAGCAAGTTACTGTACTACATAGTGTGGGCAATTTTGTTTTTCATTAATTTTCTATTAATTTGTTTTCTATGTGCACAAGGTAAGTTATATTATCCCCATTTTATAGGTGAGGAAATCGTTTTAAAGAACTTAAAGCATTGCCTTTGCTTAAGACTAGTGGTATTCTCTTGCAGTATTCCTTTAAGCCAGAGATAAAAGAAATTAATAAGAAAAAAAAATCAAAGAACAAATCCATAACAGTTTAGTTCAGCCAATGAGTGGTTATATTTAGTTTTATCTTGCAGAAAGAGAAGTCATTTTATGTTTTAAGGAGAGAGCATGAGTGAAAACTGTGGAAAATAATAAGCAAGTCACTGGGGGTGTGCACTGACATCCTCCTTTCTCCTTTAGTAAATGAGTCTGAACACTGGTTACGGATTGTATTGATCATATATTAAAATGACAAATTGCCTCCACATTAGCTTGCACACAAGTCTCTCAATGAAACCCATTGTAACTTGTCAGATGCAACCTAAGAATTGAACTAGACATTGATGGACAAGACCTTCCACTGACCACTGAAAACATGTAGATTCTCCCTGATTAAATTGATGCTTCTGACTTTAATGAGCTGCTACTGATTGGGCATTTACTGCTACAATATATTATTATATTGCTGTTCACAGTGCCATAGTTAAGAGGTTATAAGCATTTCTGCTATAAATCCTTTTTGGAAGCTTGTAGCTCAACCAAAATATATTCCAATGATATCATACATAAGATGTAAAGCCACTTTGACTGCAAATTATTTTCTACATTAAAAATTATACATATATATGTACATTTAGTAACTTCAATTTTCTATGAATAACCCAAACAATAATGGTCTGAGGTAGTCTGTGAATTATATGAATATGCAATAAAGGGTTCTTGTTGAAAATAAGTTTTAATATGATATGCTTTATTGATCTACCTTACAAGACCACGAGAAACAGGCCCAAAAATGGTGAATGAAAAATGGTATGTTGCCAGTTTGTCCCTGAGTTTAAATCATGGAGTATGAACTCAGCACTTAAGCTACTGTAATACACACCATAATAATTAAAGTAGTAACAATGTAAGACAAAGATTATTTTGAACTAAAAACCTGGAGAAACTGACATCTGCATTTTATTATTATCATTATTATTATTATTATTTTGAGATGGAGTCCTGCTGTGTCACCCAGGCTTGAGTGCAGTGGCATGATCTCAGCTCACTGCAACCACTGCCTTCCAGGTTCAAGCAATTCTCTGCCTCAGCCTCCTGAGTAGCTGGGATTACAGGCGCCCTGCTAATTTTTTGTAATTTTTCACCATCTTGGCCAGGCTGGTCTTGAACTCCTGACCTTGTGATCCACCCGCCTTGGCCTCCCAAAGTGCTGGGATTACAGGCATGAGCCACCTCAGTCAGACTGTCATTTTATTCTAAATAATTTTTCTGAAGTCTGAGAACATTGAAACATATACAAATAGTTGTTTTTTGTTTAAAATATAAAGAGCTTACTTTGAAGTACATTTTATTTAAAAGGAATATTCCTGTTTTTAATTGTTGATAGAAATACCCTTTTTCTGCATTACATTGATAAATATGATACAATTTTAAGCACCTCGTACATTATTTCTCTGGAGTAGACAATCATTTGCTGAATGCTTTAGTGTATGGATGAAAGAAAGGGATGAATGAATACAAGTTATGAGAATCTTGATGGTATCTTTTCATTTCTAATGAAATCGTGAATCCCACTTTAATCAAAAGAATATCAGTTTCCGTGTTTAACACTTCAGTTCTGTATCTACTTTTCAGAAACAGTTTTAGAGCACTTGAACCATTGTTTGTGGATACCATTCAAGATACATTTTGGAATTCTTGGCCAGACAAGACTACACTGATCTACTCTGGGACTACTCTTATATTCTCAGATATTTTAATTTACTTAGTGGATTTTTAAGTGTCACCAGGAAACCAAAATTAATAACATAGCTTATTTAGATCAAATAGGTAAAATTCAAACAAAGCAGAGTTTGCTTATTGCTTAAAAAGCATATTTTAGCAATTAATTGAGCCATTTTTTCAGTATATCAGGTAGAGTATAATGTTTTACATCATTGCTAAGTATCTTTAATATAGGTGGAAGTTTGGTAAATTATGTTGTATTAATTACTACATAAACGTCACTATATACAATAAACTTTCATTGTTTGTGATTATGAGAAAATATTTCATCCAGAAAAAAATGTATGCTATTTATGTTTCACAATAACTGTAAAATGGCTAGTTATATTGATGGTATTCTGTTTGATTTTTTTGACGTAATTAAATGAAGACATCACTTAAATGTGATTATTAAGACAATGGAGGTGATTGATTCTGACAAACCTTTTTAATGTTTTTAAAGTATATATGGGTACACATCAATAATAATATGCTTCTGTTGCCTGACACATGTTTGTCAATAACATCTTTCACTTGCATATCTAGTATAATTTTAATTCAATAAAATGCAGGAGGTGCATGAGTGGAGAATACAATTTGTAATTATGCTGAATGATAACTACCGTTCATAGACCCACTAATTTGCACAATTCAAAAAAATAGAAAAGACTTATTCAGAGAATGTAGCTTATCTTTGTCATGGTCATGAAATGAACAAAATAGGGAGTTGCAAAACATTGGAGGGGCAAAGTTCTCTGCACACTAAAATCAATGCGAATTTTATAGTAGAAGTATCTGAGCCAATTTTTTTTTCTCCCAGTCAGAGCCTGGTTCACTGAGCTATGCAGCTTGATAATTGCCACCAGTATTGAAGTTGGACTGAGTATTTTTCCAGTTCTACCCACAGACAGAAAAGGTAGGCTGAACAAGAATAATCCTAACGGAGCATTTGAGTAAGTGTCTCCACAATGATATTTTCAATTTTGGAATACTATTTAATATTTTAAGGGTATTTTTTCTCACACTGTGTGAGAAGTCATAAAAGGTAGAGTCCTATTAATGCTAATTCCCAAGACTATAGAAAAAAAAGTTTTCTCACAATCATTTTGTAAACTGTAAGAAAACTGATTAGGTCTTCAATCTGTGGTGATACTCTACAGAAATATGGAGACTTTTTGTCTTGTCTCTCGATATTTTATGTAAAGTTCATTATATATAAGTGAACTCTATCGTTCCATTTTCCTTTTTGGGGTTAAATCTTCTTAAAATACTATCACTGAAGAGAAAAGACAATGCTGGAAGAGAAAAGAAAAAAAAGAAAAGCAGGGCAGAGAAAGGAGAAAATGAGAGGACAATAAGCCTGAAGAGGAATAAGAAAAAAGAAAATAGATTATGTGCAGCTATCAACTTCTAGTGTGCAGAAAAGGAAATTGTCCTTATGAAGTATCTCCTGTCTGTACTTACGGCTCTCAGCTACTGACTGAATGCTCTACTCCTAGTAGTTACACTGTTTTCTACACTTATATGTTAATAATTCAGGCTCAGAATTTAACCTGTCATCCACAAGAGGGTTAATTCTTAAATTCAGTTCATTCTGAGGTAAGTACAAACTTCAAAACAATGCAAAGGCTGTAGGTCTGCATGGAGAGTCATGTAATTGTATCTTCCCTCTCAGAGACCTGAGCTATTAGCAAACCCATCATCTTTTTTGTTTATAGTCAAGTATGATATGTATGTTTTCTGGCCTTCAACAATGCTGTATCCATAACACTCCCACACTAAAAGCATTTCTATAGAAACAAAAAAGAATGAGGAAAATTGTTATCATGTACATTGTTCTAGGATGTTTATTTTCATCCGTTGCTTAAAATAGGCATGCTTGTAGTATAAAACAGCTCCTCTAATGTATAATGAGGCACAAAATGTACTGTTCATGAAAAATTGACATACACAAACCCTTTTACTAAGCCATAACACAATTCATCCTTTATTAGAAGTCCAATTTAAGATATAGACATTTTCTTCCAGCTGTGAGCTAAGGCTTTCCAAAGACTGAACTAGAGAAAGAAAATTGGTTTTTGCCTGTGACAATGTGTGGAAACATTTGAAAAGGTACCTATGTAAGAACAGTTTTGGAGAAAACCTTTGGTCATCCAGAACCTCTTCTTTTTTTTTTTTTTTTTTTAACCTTTCAACCTCATAAAATCTTATTTTGTTCTAAGTTTTTCCAGTTCTGGAATCTAGAATTAAGATGCACATTAACTTAGAAGAAGCAAGTCTTGGAATGTGCCGGTCTAACAAATAGAGGAAGAATTATCCAGATCAAAGCAGAGATGAATGAGTTCATTAGCAGCAGCTGCATTTATACATCAAGTACCTTTTGGTAACAGATGAGTCTTGGTCCTTCTAAATTGTGCAGTGTAGCAGTTAAAAGCAAGAACTCTAGAGCAGAGTTTCTCAGCCTTGGCACTACCACACTGACATTTTGAAACAAATATATGGAGTGTGTGCATGTGTGTGTGTTAGTGTTGGCATCACAGTGTCCTGTGCATTGCAGGAAGTTTAGCCATATCCCTGACTTCTATTAACTAGATGTCATCCACATTGTTTCTCCCACAGTTGTGACAATCTAAAGTATCTCTAGACATTGACAAATGACCCTTGCGGGACAAAATGCTCTGGTCCTCTTCAGAACCAATGCTTTAGAGTAAAATTAGCCTAATTTCTGATTTTTCCCATCACTTGTAGAGACAATGGAAATAGTAATTGCACTAACTTGATGGAATTGTTGTAAAGGTAAAAAAGTTAGAGTGCTACTAACATTTTCTGGTATATAGTATGTGGGAAAAAAATGTGGGATTATTATCATCATGGGCTGAAAATTATGAATTACAATTTATCTGAACATAGAGTGGCCATTCTTTGGCTGTTACAGCCATTTAGCCAGAAGATGAACTAATGTCATTTGTGTTTATATTAATTTTTAAGATTATTACACTCATTAATTAAAATAATCCCATTTCTCTTCCCGTTTTATTAAGTTACGATTTTTTCCTTTACCTGTAAAAAATAATAATTCAGAAATTACAATGGGAATGTGTTGCCCGAGCTTTTTGTGTGATATCCAAGAAATCATTGCCAAGACCAATGTCAAGGGGATTTTGCCTATATTTTCATCTAGGAGCTTTATGATTTCCAGTCTCATATTTAGGTCTTTTGAGTTGATTTGTGTGTATGGTGTAAAATAAGGGTCCAATTTTATTTGTTTATTTTGGATGAGGAAATCCAGTTTTTTTCCAGAGAATATCCTTTTCCATTGTGGCTTTTTTTTTTTTTTTTTTTTTTTTTTTTTTTTTTTTGGTGCTCTCATGAAATATTAGTTGACCATATATGCTTGGACTATTTCTGGACTTTCTACTCTATCCCACTGGTCTATTTGTCTGTTTTTATGCCAGTACTATATTATCTGCTTTCTACAGATAGCTCTGTAATATAATTTTAAATCAGGAAGTGTAATACCTCCATTTTTTTTCAGAATCTCTTGACTATTCAGGGACTTTATGGTTTCATACAAATTATTGGATTATTTTCTCTATTTCTGTGAAGATTCCACTGGGATTTTGATAAGTATGGCATTGGATCTATATATTACTTTGGGTATTATCAACATTTAAGACACTACTTTTTAAATTCATGAGCATAGGACACCTTTCCACTAATTTGTGTTCTCTTTCTTTCATCAATGTTTTATAGTTTTCAGGTTTTCAACTTGGTTAAATTTATTCCTGATTATTTTTTATACTGTTATGATAAATGAGACTTTTTTTTTTATTTCCTTTTGGCTAGTCATTATTTGTGTACACAAATGCCATAGATTTTTATATGTTGATTTTATGACCTGCGACTCCACTGAATTAATTTATTGGGTTGAACAGTTTTTGGTGGAGTCTTTAGGGCTCTATACATACGTTCATATCATCTGCAAATACAGATATTTTATTTTTGCTTTCTGATTTAAATACCTTTTATTTCTTTTTCTTGTTGAACTACTCTTGATAGTATTTCCACACTATGGTGAATAGAAGTGGTGAAAATGAGCATCTGCATTCATTGTACCAGATCTTAGAAGTTTTCAATATCTCTTTATTATGATGTTATCTGTGGGTTCTTCATAAATAGCCTTTATTATGTTGAGAAACTTTCTTTTACACATAAACAGTTAAGAGTGTTTTTCAAGAAAGGATGTCAAACTTTGGTAAATGCTTTTTCTGCATCATTGATATGATCATGTGGTTTTGTTTTTCAGTATATTAGTGTGGTATATAACATTGATTGATTTGCACATGTTAAATCTGTCTTGCATACCAGGATTAAATACCACTTGTTTGTAATTGACAATCTTTTTGATGTGTTGCCGAATTCAATTTGGTAATATTTTATTGAGGATTTTTGCATCGATTTTCATCAGTGATATTTGGCCTAGAGTTTCTTTTCTTATGGTGTCTTTGTCTGGTTTAGGTAAGAAGGTAATACTGATCTTGTAAAATTTGTTAGAAAGTATTCCCCTCAAATGTATTTCTTTGGAGGAGTTAAGTATTGGTATCACTTTTCCTTTAAAAGGTTGGTAGAATTTGGCCCTAGTGTCATCTGATTTTGTGCTTTTCTTTATCAAGTAGTTTTTAATTATTACTTTAATGTCTTTGTTATTGGACTGTTCAGATTGATATGTCTTCCTTATTCAACCTTGTTACACTGTATTTTTCTAGGAATTTGTTCATTTCATCTAGGTTATCAAATATCTTCACATGCAATTGTTCATAATAGTCCCTTATGATTCTTTTTTTTTTCTGTAGTGTCTGTTGTAATGTCTCCACTTTCATTTCTGATTTTACATATTTAAGACTTTTTTTTTTTTTTAAGTCTGGCTAAGAGATTTTCAATTTTATTTTCAAAACCATCAGTTTTATTGATTTTTTTCCTATGATTTTTCTTTCATCTGTTGGATTTACTTTTGTTTTGATTTTTATTATTGCCTTCCCTCTGCTGACTTTCAGTTTAGTTTGATCATTATTTTTTGGCTTTTTGAGGTGTAATGTTGAACTATTTATCTGAGACTGCTCATCATTTTTAATATATTTGTTGCTATAAACTTCCCTCTTAGAATTGCTTTTGCTGTATCCCATATGTTTTGATTTGTTGTATTTCTATTATTTGTTTGAAGATATATTTTAAACTTTTCCTTTTAATTCTTCTTTGATCCATTCATTGTTCAGAAGCATGTTGTTTAATTTCCACATATTTGTGAATTTTGCAAAATTATTCCTGTGATTTCTAGTTGCATACCATTGTGGTCAGAAATAATACTTGATATGATTTAGATCTTCTTAAATTATATAAGAGCTGTTTTGTGGCCTACCAAGTGGTCTGTCTTGTTTTATGTACACTAAAGAAGAATGTGTATCTTACTGGAAAGTTCTATATATATGTGTTAAGCCTATCTCTCCTTCCATATTCATTTTTATAGAGGCAGATTCTCACTGTGTTGCTCAGGCTGTGGTGCAGTGGCTATTTACAGGCATAATTTTAGCACCCTGTAGCATCAAACTTCTGGGCTCAAGCAATTCTCTGCCTTAGCCTCACAAGTAGCTGGGTCTATAGGCATACCCCGCTGCGCCTGGCTCCATTAATTTTTGCTTTGTATATTTAGGTGCATGAATATTGGATGTATACATATTTACAATTGTTATGCCTGCTTGAGGAATAGAGCCCTCTATCATTAAATAATGACCTTTTTGTTTCTTGTGACTTTAAGACAAAGAAATCATGATTTAATAATTTTCTTATATCTTTAAGTTAAAGTCTATTTTATTTGATATAAGGATAGTCATCTCTGTTCTCATTTGGCTAGGATTTGCATGGAGTATCTTCCATCTCTTCACTTTCGGCCTATGTCTGTCCTTAATTCTAAAGTAGGTCTCTTGTAGCAGCATATACTCAGATCTTATTTTAGTATTCATTCAACCACTCTATGTAATCCATTTACATTAAAGTAATTATTGATAGATAAGGACTTACTAATGGCATTTTGTTAATTGTTTCCTGGACATTTTGTAGATCTTTTGTTCCTTGCATTCTTTATTGTTGTTTATCTTTGAGATTTGGTTATTTTCTGTAGTGCTATATTTTTATTCCTTTTTCCTTATCATTTATGTATGTTATAGTTTTCTACTTTGTGTTACCATGAGGCTTACATAAAGCTTTTTACAGTTAGTATAGGCTACTTTCCACTGGTAACATAACTTCCATCACATAAAAAGTTATATGCCCTCCCCTCACACAATTTATACTTTTGATCTCACAATTTGCATAATATATTTCTTAATCACTTATTGTCACTATCATTATTTTTGACTGATTGTTTTGATTTTTAGCCTTCATACTAGAGACATATATGATAGGGCATCATAACAGTAACTGGATTTGACTATATAATTACCTTTACTAGTAACTTTTATACTTCCATGTGTTTTCATGTTATTAGTGTTCTCTCTTTTTTTCTACTTGAAGGACTCCCTTAAGCATTTCTTGATGATTTCCATCAACTTTGCATGCCTGGGGCTTTATTTCTCTTATTTCTGAAGTTTTGCTGGGTATAATATTCTTGACTCTCAGGTTTTTCTTTTTCTCTTTCAGCACACTGTCTCCTAGCTCACAAGATTTCTGCGGGGAAAGCTGCTGTTTGTCTAACAAAGATTTTCTTATATGTGACTTGTTGCATTTTCTCTCATTGCTTTAAAATTATCTTGTCTTTGATTTTGACAATTTAATTATAATGTATGTCAGAGAGGACCTCTTCAAGTTGAACATGTCTGGAGTCTTTTCAGCCCCATGTATCTGGATGTCCATATCTCTTCCAAGACTTTGGAAGATTTCAGCATTTATATTATTAAATAAGCATTCTTTTTCCATCTTTGTCTCTTCCCATGAAATGTCAACAATGCAAATATTTGTTCACTTGCTAGTATTTCATAAGTTTCATAGTTTGCCTTCACTCTTTTTCTCTTACTGGGTAATTTCAAAAGACCTTCTTCGAGTTAAGAGATTCTTTCTTCTGCTTAAGCTAGTCTGCTGTTGAAGCTCTGTGTTGTATTTTTATTTCATTCAATGATTTTTTTAGCCCCAAGATTTCTATTTGCTTTTTATTTATGATATCCATCTCTTTATTAAATTTCTCATTTGATCCTGGATTGTTTTTCTGATATTGTCTACCTGTATTCTCTTGTATGTCACTGACTTTCTTAAAAATTATTTTTTAATTCTTTTCAGGCAACTCATAAGTTTATTTTTCTTTTGGGTAAATTACTGGAGAATTATTTTATTCTTTTGATGATATCATGTTCCCTTGCTTTTTCATGTTTCTTGTGTCCCTACATTGACATTTGACATCTGTACCTCGGTGGAACAATCATCTTTTCCAAACTTCATATGGTGTCCTTCATATGAATGATTTTTATCTGCAGATGGATCTTAATTTACCAGTTGGGAAGGCCGTGGTGGCTCTGATTCTGAGTAGATGAAGTGGTACAGTTTCCATGCAGCTTTTCCAGCTTTAGACAACGTTAGCATGACTATGGGTGGCCTACACTGCAGAAGTTTGTGGCAGTGGCAGAGTAGGTTGTTGGGGTCCTTAGTGACAAGGGCTTTGGTAGTTCTCCTTTTCCCCATGATGTGGAGTTTTAGCCGAGAATAATCCTCTTGGTATCAGGTCTGACACAGCCCACAAGCTGCTGCAGGAGCTCTGGGCTCCAGAGCACAGGCATGAGAGCTGCTATAGAGCCAAGATCCTGGGGTCAGGTTCTCATAAAGCAACTTTGGCACCTGGGTCTTACGATGCAGCTTCACTCTCCAAGGCAGGATTGGATGTAAAATGTCCAAAAAGCCAAGGACGGTGATTATGAGGCACCCCCCAGAGTAGAGGCCCAAAAGACTGGGTTGTAGCTATGAATATGATCCTGTGGGAGAAGGACACAGCACTGGCCCAACTCTAAGGAGGAAGTGGTATTCTGGAGGCTTTGTCCTGGGGAGCAGCACACAATTGCAATAGAACCAATAGAGCACACTTCAACTCAGCTCCCACCGTATAGTGCACTCCATAGGGGTGACTCTGGCTCCTGAGATGGTGGAACATTGTGGCATCCCAGACTCCTAGTGAACTAGCCCCCTAGAGTCTGTTGTTTTGCCTGTAGGCCTGGGCTCTCCTAGCTCCACCTCTGCCCTGTTTTTCAGGGCCTCACGGTACCATGTCAGCTCAGCCATGGATGCATGGCTACTCAGCTCAGTCAAGGCATCAGTTTCCTAGCAGGCAATGTACTGCTTCAGCTCAGGCCCTGATGGGCAAAATGCAACAGTTACTGGTAGGGGTAGATGGACCAGCTCGGTGACAGCTTGGCCTCATGAGGTAGGGCATAGTAGCAGATTGGTTCAGTGAAGGCTGGCTACCAGGCAGGGGTAGTTCAGTGGTGACAAGACCTCAAAGATTGACAGATGTTATGACTACTTGCCCTCAGAGCAAGATGCATTCCAGCAGTGGCTCCATGTTTACAGTTGTGCAGCTCAGTAGCTGTGTGGCTCATTGGGGCTAGGACATAGCATCAGTTCCCTCTTAGGAGGGACAGAGCCATGTGGACTCGAGGCAGCTCCCTCAACTGGAATCAGCACCTATGAAGACTGCAGAAGTCCCCAGTGGTGAGGACTGTAGGTGTCCAACGTGGTTATGGGGCTGCTGGCTTCTTACTTTCCTTTTCCCTGCAAGGAGAAGTTGCTGCTAGTTCTCAGTCGATCAATCTCAACTGGGAGATAGAGTGGTAGAGGTAGAGTGTTTCCTTCTGTTCTCTAGGTGGCCTTCCTGGGTTTCAGTGCACTATAAAATTACTTTTACATGCTCCAGTGCTCTCTTTTAGTTATTTTCATCGAAATGTAATTATTTATTCATGGATTTGACTGTCTTTGGGGAGGGGGCAGGTGCTAGGGGCTTCTCATTGGCCATTTTGCTGATGTCATTCTCCCCAAATTGTCTACTTTTATGGCAAAAGGGTGGAGGTCTTAAGTTTATATCATTACAATGGATGAGCTAATTTCACTTTTTCATTTCTAAGCCAAAAAATGGGGGGAAATTTGAATTTAATATGTCAAGACTGAGACCACACACTTCGTGAAATTTAATTGCAAAAAATAGCTCCTGGCAAAATTACCAAGCTAGATTTTTAAAGGCCTTTTTTTCCATCAATCTCAGATTTCTTCAGAGGGTTTATTTAGTGGATGAGAAATGACTTTATGAGAATGAGACACAATGGACGAGTTAGTGATTTTGTTGACAGCAGTTTAGAATAGCCTCATTAGATTAATAACCTGCCACGTAGAACTCACTGCATAGGTATTTTCCCCATGGTCTTCTTATTGATTTGGGGCCAGATGCATGTGGCATACAGCCTGATGAATTTAAGAACAGATTCATGGCTGCTTAATGTGTCCTTGAAAACATCTTTCAAAAGTCATTAGGCCTACAAAATGATAGGGTTTGTACCCTTGAGGCATCATTCTACAGATAAATAGATTTCAGTTTGAATGTTCTTTCTTAATTTGTTGCACGTTTGTATGGAATTCATTAGGCCAATAAAAGTTTTGTTTTACTAAAAAGAACTCTAAATCTGAAGCCAAAAGCTCTATCTGATATATAATTCTGATACTTTACAGGTGTGACACTGAGTGAGTGACATAACTTATTGGCCTCAATTCCCTCCAATGCAGAGATTAATGTAGCCCAGGATTTCTCAGCATGTGCTGCCAGGACTAGCAGCATTACCATCACCTGGGACCTTGTTTGTTAGAAATGCAAATTATCAGGCCCTGCACCAAGCATTCTGAATTCGAAATTGCAATGTGTGACCAAGATATCTGTGATTTAACAAGACTCCCATGTGTTTTTTACCCATGATAAAATGTGAAAAGCACTGTACTAGGTCAGGGGTCAGAAAACTTTTCCTTTAAGGGGCTAGATAGTAATATCTTAGGCTCTATGTGCCAGGAAGCAAAATCAAGGATATTATATAGGTGTTTATATAGAAAGAAAATAAATTTTATTAATATAATTTAAATATAATAGTAAAAACTTGTTTTTGCAATATAGCTCTCCTCATGAGAAGAATGAAAACCTTTTTAAGGTGGATAGACTTCACTGAGTTGGAGCTCAAAGTTAATGTTTTCTATCATCAAATTTATTATATTTGTTCATCTGTAAAAATCATTCTTAGCTCCCAGGCTGTATAATTTTACTGACAGGCTGGATTTGGCCTGTTGGTCATAGTTTGCCACCCACTACGTAGAGAATCTCTAAAGCTCTATTTCTACCCTTTTATGAGTCTACCTGCACCACGAATGCTAAAGTTCCTTAGCTACCTCTGCTTTTTTTCTCCTCTTTATGCAATATTAATAACTCAAATTACAAATCCTGATGCTGTGTCCTTAACCTAAACCCATCCATCCACCCACCCATACCACCACTGTATGTAGATCTTTCATAAAAAACAAACAAAAAGTAACTGAACAAGATATAAAGTGAAAAATGAGTTCTTGTATCTCAGAACCGATTTTTCCAAAATACAGCCAAATACTAACAATGGTATGACTTTATGGATAGATTTTAATTATGATGTAGTGTCTATCAGCAATATCCTTCATGAGTTCTTTATTTTCTGTTGGGGGGAAAGACTTAAAAAAGTCAACAATGTTTCAGAGATTAGCTGAAATAAAACATATCAAAGTCATGAGTTATTTTAAGAAAGATATGAGCAGGAACTTTGTATCCCAGGCAATTAGCTGTTATCAGACTTGGTATAAGACATATTAGTCAGAGTTCCTTTTATCCATCTGGGTGGGAATACTAGAAACAGATATCTTTTCTAATCAGTCTCCATCTTAAGTAAAAACAGAGAGAGCGAGCACAAATTAGTTGAATAAATTCATTTGCTTTTAAGGGAAGCTTGTCTCCTGCAATTAATTCAATTGACTAGTTTATATATTCAATAGGGCATTGGTGAGAATATGATTATTCAGTTTTAAACAATGCTGGGTTCTATTTTCTCTAATCCTCTTGATTCAGAACTATTACAATGCCTCTAGTTGCTATGTTCCATGCTATGTGAAAGAAGAGTCCAATATTTCCTCAAAAGTCTGAAAATAATGCTCCACTCTGGTCTGGAGCATATCTATTGTGGGTCTTGTGCACTTGCACATCTGGTCAAGAATTGAATCCAGGTCCTTGGAATGAGACAGGAAATTGACTCTATGGGAGAAAGAAGGAGGGAGGCACATTGTTTTTGTTTTTGTTTTCTGTTAACAGTGTACATTCAGAAAAATCTTCCTGGCTGGGTATAGTGGCTCACACCTGTAATCCCAGCACTTTGGGAGGCCAAGTGGGTGGATCACTTGAGGTCAGGAGTTCCAGACCAGCCTGGCCAACATGGCGAAACCCATCTCTGCTAAAAATACAAAAATTAGTCATGCACGGTGGCATGTGCCTGTAATCCCAGCTACTTGGGAGACTGAGGCAGGAGAATCGCTTGAACCCAGGAGGCGGAAGTTGCAGTGAGCTAGGATCGTGCCACTATACTTCAGCCTGGGCAACAGAGCAAGACTCTGTCCAAAAAAAGAAAACTCTTCCTTCTTGGATTGGGGTAAAATTACGTTCTTTCACTTTCTTTTGGTATTTGCATTTGAACATTGCAGCAAAATCTTCAAGATGTGATAACTTCACATCTCAATCCCTGTATTTCTCTTCACAGAAGGTGAAACTTCACCTCTTGCAGTCTCTGTTAGTTTCACTGACATACATACAGGTTTACTCTTTATTCTTCCTCTTTCATTTTCTAATGGGGAAAATATGTATACAACGGAATACATGAAGCATATTTGGCTGTACCTCATAATGCATTTTTATGTCTACACCTGAGTAGAACTACCCATCTGTGTCACAAAAAGAACATTTCCCACATTCCACGCAGTTAACACTCACCCCAGATGTAAACACTATTTTGACTTCCATCACTACAAGTTAGATTTGCCTATTTTAAATTTTTATGGGATCTTGTGTGTATGTCTTTTTGCACAAAATTGTGCCTCTGACTAGATTTGTTCTTAAGTAACACGTGTAGAAACACTTTTGGGTCCAGAGTGTAAAAACCTAAGTCAGGGCCGGGCGCGGTGGCTCAAGCCTGTAATCCCAGCACTTTGGGAGGCCGAGACAGGCGGATCACGAGGTCAGGAGATCGAGACCATCCTGGCTATCATCGTGAAACCCCGTCTCTACTAAAAAATACAAAAAACTAGCCGGGCGAGGTGGCGGGCGCCTGTAATCCCAGCTACTTGGGAGGTGGAGGCAGGAGAATGGGGTAAACCCGGGAGGCGGAGCTTGCAGTGAGCTGAGATCCAGCCACTGCACTCCAGCCTGGGCGACAGAGAGACTCTGTCTCAAAAAAACAAAACAAAAAAACCTAAGTCAGGTATTTCCCTAGAAAATATGTGAAAACCCTCAATCTAGATAAATGAATGTTAATAAAATGCATTAACCAAATATAAGTAGTGAAATGCTACTATTTCTTTTCTGTTTTCTAACATAATTGCAGTTTTTTCACATGTAGAATTTCAAGAACAGATATAACTTTTCATCTAAAATACAAACTTACAAAATGCATTGTAAGTTTTGCACTTTTTGGGGATTATTGATATCTTGTAGATTTTAAAACCTATCTAAGTTTCCAAAATGATGAATTACTTTAAGCAAATTTACAGTTTTCATCTACTTTACTTCACGCCTTATGAGCCTAATTTTTCAGGGTTCATTAATTCCCATTCCTTCAGTAGCTGAATATATTGTTTGGATTTCCATGCATGTCATTTTTGCCTTCTACACTGTGCTCCTTTGAAATTATTCATTTTTATCTAATTCATTTCTCTCATTTTTAAGCAATTATCTACACACAATATTAATTTAATTTTCCTTCCCTGGGTTCAAGCATGGCATTTTATTGTTCCTTTTACCTGATTTCTCTAATTTTCTTTAAAACAAAATAGAATGAAAAATCTTTCCCACATAGTCAGTTTCCCCTGTCCACTCCTTCCTTTCTGTTATTTGCACCATCATTCTGCCAATTCCCGAAGCTGGCCAGTGGGAGTTCTTTAACTCTCTTCCCCCTGCTGCTCATAATTCATATTCTCATCACCAGAGCCCTGATTGCACTTATGATCTAATATGGCTGCCTGGTCCACCCTCTCCCAGCTGCAATTCATCTACTATCTTCTCCCTAAACCTCTGATGGCATCAGGCAAGTTATCTGCTAAACAACTTAAATCAGTATTTTCATTATTTATGGTAGAAGTGGTATTTCTACTTCCCCCTACCTCTCCACTGACACCAGGATATGGGAGGTGTCCTCATCACCACTGGGTGGTGGTAAAAGTCCTGACTCTCCACAAGCCTAGTGGGATAGAAGAAATGCCTCATATACTACTGAGTGGGTGGGGACTGGACTCTCCCTATGATCTCCTGACACAACAGAGTGAGACCTCATTACAGCCTTCAGGGATAAAAGTCTGTCTCTTTACTTCATCTTCGCTAACACCATCCTGGTGTAGAGTGGAAAGAGCTTCCTTGCAGCCTGTTTGGGGTAAGTTTAGGCTCACCACTTGGCTTTGGGGCATCACTCATGCTACCCTTCTCAAGAAATACGATGTAGACTTTTGGCCTACTCTATTTTTCAAAAGATCTCCCTTTCTCATCCAGTTTTTCTAAAGAGTTAATTATCACAAAGATACCTCTAGACTATAATTTCGCAGTGCTTATTCAACCATATTTACCTCTCTACCTAAATGTATTTCTTGGAGATCTCATCAAATCCATACCTACAACCACCACCTGTATTTCTTAAAATCCCTAAATTTATAGCTCCAGCTTCAGCCTCTCTCCTAAAGTTCAATCTTACATATATTACGCTTACCTGACATCTCCATTTTGATATCTAATAGGAAAATCAAATTTCATTCTGTCTTACCTCAACTAAGACCTTAAATCTTTTTTTTAACTTCCAATTTCCTCACTCAGAAAACAAGTTCATTCTTTCAGAAACTCATCTCCAAAATAATGAATTCCCCCTTTTCTGTCACACACTAAATTAATCCAACAGAAAATCCTGTAGACACAAATTTCAAGATATATTCATAACCATTTTCCAAAACATCCACAGCTGCCACCCTAGTCTCAGCCATTATTATGTCTCACTTGGGCTCCTGAAATAGCCTCCTGCTTCCAACCCTTGTTTTCTAGACCCAGAGTCTCTTCACAGGAATGCTAGAGTGATTCATTTATGATGGAAGCCAAGGCATGATCAACATCATCTCATTTTATACACAGGGATATAAGGAGTCCTGTTTCAATTCCTACCGCTGTTAATCTTACTCAGCTTGTTCCACCCAGTTGGCCTCCTTGCAGCTCTATGGACAAGCCAAACACTCTCTAACTATGGGGATTTTGCACTTGCTGCTCTGTATATGTAGAAAGCTCTTCTCCCAGATATCCTCGTGTTATTTTTGGTTCAGTTTCCCCCTCAATTGTCACTTTATCAGAGAGGACTTCTCTGATTTTCTATCCCATTTTAGTATTCTTCCAATGTCATTTTTTTTATCATTCACCCTGTTTTACTTTTATTCATAGCCTTTACCACTATCTGTCACAGAGTAGTTTGCTTATTCATTGATTCTGACTTTCTCCACGGAAAGGAAGCTCCATGAGAACGTGTGCTTTCCTTTGTTCTCTGCTGTATTTCCAGTGCCTAAAGAGTTAGTGACACACAGTAAGCAGTAAGTGCTTGATAAATATCTGTTGATAAATTTAATTCAAAAATATTTCTTATCACAGTTAAGAATTTATTTTCCTAGTTGACATATACTCTGCCAAATAGAGTCCAGATAAAATCAAAGATATATATTTAACATATAATGTTTTCTTATTTCCCTAAGTAAGCATGTGCTTAAACTAGTACCAAAATATAATTAGAAAACTAGTAATAGTAATTCCTGTTAAAAGTCGGTGCATTCAGAACTTGGTATAGCCATATTCCTTTTTCTGATAATAAAATTTCCAACTTCTTTCTATACTCACTTCCATTTCACTGTGAACTAATAATCTCATAATGACAGGTGGAGGTGCTACTCTAAAAGCTCCTAGAATTTGAGAAATTAGTATGTATTACTTTTTTTTAAGATTGATTGCAATCTTTCTGCAAATTTCTGCTAGCTGAACATGACTGAAATCTATTCCCTAAATTGGAGTTCACTCTCCTAATGAATTCAGAAAAATAATTGGGCACCTGAATAAAGGATTTCTTCTGCCGGGATTTTCAGACATAGCCAATGATTATATGTATCTTTGTTAGACTAAAGTTCCCCAGATGATGTAAATGAAATTCACAAATACTATTTTCAGAAAAAAAAATATAAAGTATCTTCCACACTTAGAAGTCCTAACAATATTTTATAATACATTTATAATTGTCTCAGGAAAATTGCAGTGATCTACTAACCAGTTTTCTTGCCACTTGACTATCTAATCACCCTCAAAACTATCTTCCATTCTCTCTTTGTAAGAGTGTTCCTTGATCTCGAATTTCATCTGTTGAAAATATTCCTAAAGCTTTTGTATTAGTTAGTTCTCATGCTTCTAATAAAGACATACCTAAGGCTGGGTAATTTAGAAAGCAAGTTTAATGAACTCACAGTTCTACATGACTGAGGAGGCCTCACCATCATGGTGGAAGGCAAAGGAGGAGCGAAGGCAAAGGAGGAGCAAAGGCAAGTCTTACATGGCAGCAGACAAGAAAGCATGTGCAGGGGAACTCCCATTTATAAAACTATCAGATCTCATGAGACTTATTCACTATCACAAGAACAGCACAAGAAAAACCTGCCCCCATGATTCAATTACTTCCCACCACATGTGGGGATTATTACACTTCAAGGTGAGATTTGGGTGGGGACAAAGAGCCAAACCATATCAGCTTTTAAATGCTCCAGAAGAACATATTTCACACATAAAGACCTTCAAAGTCCCTCACAGGTTAACCTCAGTCAACTTTTTCCAGTCATGTCTTCTCTACTTAACCTTGCAGGTACAGTCCTGTAGGTCTATAACAATGACCCACCTGTTACAAGCATCTCATACCTTTACCTATAGCACCATTCCTTCTTGCCTAACTTGTAGTGGTCTGCACATTTGTCAAGACTTATTTAAATATCACTTTCTGTATTGAGGGAGCATTGGATAGTTTTTTCCAGGTTCCTGACATTTCTTGGGTGTGCATAATCTATAACTGAGGAATACATAGTTCCTACCCTCCTGGAGCTCGCAGGCTGGGAAGCTTTCCCTGCCCACTCGCCTAAGAACTCCTCTCCAATCAGAATTACATTAGTTTCCCTAGCTCCACCAAAGAACTGACTGTATACCTAAATCGATCACTAAATGATGTGCTTTTCAAGATAGTGCCTTCTCTTAATCATCCATATTTATTCCTGAATCTAGTTCAATTCAGCACAGAAAAAAATGAAAGTTCAATGTTTGTAGGTTTGGTATTAAAAACAAGACAAAATGAATGTTTGAAAGATTCATTTAACCATTTGAATTTTTTTTTTTTTTTCTTCCTAAGGTAACAGATTTTAATATTTATCAATTAGGCATGAAGAAAATCAATTATTTCTTATAGAAGTGAATCTTTAATCTCTAGGAAGAATTTTTATCAATGTGGAATTTTGTTTAATACACTAAAAAAAAGATTAAAGTTTTCTCCTGTCCAACATTGACAAAAAAAGACAAAAAAGACAAAATTTACTTTTCTTTATGGCTGAAGTTGTGTAATTTTCTCTAGGCTGAAAGAACACCAGCCCACACATTCCCTGGGTGTCCTCCACTTCTTTATATTGAAAATGAGATACCAGGCAATTTACCCATCAGGTTTTTAATGAGTCGCAGTATTTGAAGGCTATGAACTGAGAAATATCATTCATTTATGGTCTTGTCCTGCAGCTGTTGTGTTTTATGTAAGACAGGGTGATACAAACAAAACAGAACTCTTTAATAAGCTTCACTATTAAGTGCAACTGAGCCATTTCAGGAAATAATGGCATTTCACAGAAGAGAATGAAAAACATAAAGTGTAATTTTCCTCAAATAACAAAGAGGTAAATGGATTTAAAAAAAGCATAAATGTTAACATAGTGACCAATAAGTACTTTTTGGCATCTAAAAAAACTCACTGTAGCACAACTCTTTGCACCTTAGTTTTTGCTCCAAATATGCCAGTCATGAGTCAATTATAGTATATATTTTTCAACAAGTCCTTGTCCGTTTTTTCCTAAATTAGGGTCAAGCAATAAAGCTGCCAAAAAAAATTATGCTTTTTTTAAGGTCACAGTAGAACTCAAATTCGGGCTAGAATCCATTGTCCAGGTAATCCCTGATTATCAACTGATCATGCCTTAGTTATGTGACTTCAATCACAATACCCCTGTGCCTGCCTCCTTCCTCTCCTTTCCCTCATCCTTGTCTCAGTAAAAACCTTATGACTCCATCTCTACAACCTTTAATACCTCTTAGCTGTTTTTTCTTTCTGCTACCCCCATCTATTTAGCTCATATCCATTAGAGTTCAGTTCTAAAGTCCAAATCAAATCATATCACGGTCCTACTTTGAAAACAGTTCATTGAAAACAGTCTTAAATCGGCTTCCAATAAATCATACAGCCTGTTGTTTGCAATCTGTCATTTTTCATGTTCTTGATTAAATCTTCATTCATCACAAAATGACTTTTAAGCATCTACTCTGTGGTAAGAATAAGATGGATTTATGACTCTCTTAGAGAAATACAAGCCTTGCCCTCTTGGAGTTTACATGCTGGATTAGTTTCCTACAGGCTCTGTAAGAATTCACTACAAACTTAGTGGCTTAAAACAACACAGATGTATTATCTGACAAGTCTGGACATCAGAATCCCTAAAATCAAGGTATTAAAAGGACTGCTTTCCTTCTGGAGGTTCTAGGGGAGAATTCACTTCCTTGACTTTTCCAGTTTGTAGAGGTCACTTGCATTTCTTGGCTCATGGCTCCCTCCTCTATCTTCAAAGCCAGTAGTGTAGCATCTTTAAATCTCAGACTCTTTCTCTTCCTCCCTGTCTCCTTTCCTCTCTCTCTGCCCCACCCTCCCGCCCCAGCTAGCTCGCTCGCTCACTCTCTTACACACACACACACACACTCACCTTCCTTTGCCTCCTCCTGCCTCTGATTCATCTGCTTCCCCCTGTCCATTATTAAAAAAAACCCTGTGATCCCATGGGGCTGACCTGGATGATTCAGGATAAACCTCACATCTTAAATTCCTTAACTTAATCACATCTGCAAAGTCCTTCATATAATACACTCAGAGGTTCTGGGGATAAGGATGTAAATCTCTTTGGCAGGGCCATGGGGAGAGGCAGTCATTGTTCTCTTTACTCAATGTCTAATAGAATAGGCAGATACTTGTGATATTTTTACTGTTTTATATTTTCCAAATTTTATTATTACACAGTATTTTTCTAATTGTGGGGGAATGTTTTAAATGTTAATAACACCCAATCACCCTATCAGATATAATCCAAAATGTATGTCATGCTATAACAGACTCAGGCAGACCTGATCATATCCTGTCTTTCTGGCTTAACTGCAGACAGTCTCCTTCACACACTGTACCTCAATTATAGTAGGATACTCACAATCCTTTAATAGACTTTCCTTTTTTAATAATGCTCTGTGTCCTGCACAAAGACTGGGAAGCCTGTAGTCTCAGCTACTTAGGAGGCTGAGCAGGAGGATATGTTGAGCCCAGGAGGCAGAGGTTGAAGTGAGCCAAGGATTGCACCACTGCACTACAGCCTGGGCAACAGAGCAAAACCCTGTCTCAAAAAAAAAAAAAAAAAAAAAAAAAAAAAAAAA
>NW_016811944.1:48531-62371 GCF_001698545.2 Rhinopithecus bieti
AAAAACAGGCTGGGCGTGGTGGCTCAAGCCTGTAATCTCAGTACTTTGGGAGGCCAAGGTGGGTGAATCACGAGGTCAGGAGTTCCAGATCAGACCAGCCTGGCCAATATGGTGAAACCGCGTCTCTACTAAAATACAAAAAACTAGCTGGGCATAGAGGCACATGCCTGTAGTCCCAGCTACTCGGGAAGCTAAGGCAGGAGAATCACGTGAACCCAGGAGGCAGAGGTTGCAGGGAGCCGAGACTGTGCTATTGTACTCCAGTCTGGGCAATAGAGGGAGACTCCATCTCTTAAAAAAAAAAAAAAAAGGCCTGGCTAGGCTTAAAGGCTCACGCCTATAATCCCAGCACTTTGGGACACCAAGGCAGGCGGATCACGAGGTCAAGAGATTGAGACTAGCCTGGCCAACGTGGTGAAACCCTGTCTCTACTAAAAATTCAAAATTAGCTGGGGTGGTGGCGCCCACCTGTAGTCCCAGCTACGTGGGAGACTGAGGCAGGATAATTGCTTGAACCTGGGAGGGGAGGTTGCAGTGAGCTGAGGTCGCACCACTGCACTCAGGCCTGGTGACAGAGTGAGACTCCGTCTCAAAACAAGACAAAACAAAGACTGGGAAGTCTTACCTCAACTTTTCAATTTGGTAAATGCCTTTAAATGTTTTCAAATGTCCCATCCTTTTTCTATTTGTTCCCTGACGCCCTGGGCATGGTCACTTTCTGCCTCCTTTGTCTCTCCAGAGCACAGTGGAGACACTGTTTCTCATAATTGTACAGAATTATTTATGGCCTGCCTCTGTCACTTACTCCACATGCCTCCAGGACAGGGATTATACTCTGATGTTCCGTACACCTAGCACTTATCACAGTGCTTAGTAGTGCCACTGAATAAAATGTCAAAGTTTGCTTGACTCAATTAAATGATGTTCCTTTGGAAATGGTCCACTCAAAAATATGTCTGACAATGTGTCCTTGAGGCTCCAGGATGTGGCAAATTTGTTAGGATAAACTATTAGGATGCTTAAATTATTTTCATGGGAATGAAGCAATGCCTGAAATTCTAACATGTCACTCAAAGAGTATACCTTGCTGTCATATTTTAAGATGAATGTGTATAGACATTGTTTTTCACAAATGTTTTGTGAAATTCAAATAACCTAATAACATGGTAAGCTGAGTGACAACTTTTTAATGATATTATATATATGTTTTATAAAGAATGCTTCCAGTTGTTGACTAATTTTGGTTGTACCTCATAATGTGTTTTATAATGTATGGATTTCTAGACAGGAATCAGTCTTACAAATGTGCCATTATTCTAAGGAGAGCTGTTGACTTGGACTTTTCTCAATTTCTGTTGATGGTCATCAGATTTGGAATCACAGTTCTTAAAAATTAATTAAATTCTTGTCTTCATTAAGAGTAAGTATAAAACAAAATTGACTAACCTGAATTATGGACTAAATCACATATTATTTATGAAACAGATAACATGTACTTAATGCATGTGACATTATCTACAAAAATATGTTGTCTTGATACTAATTCCAAAGCCACCACACTAAGGAATGGTGAAATAGGGAGATCTCAGAATGGAATTGTGTCTATTCTGTTCTCATATACATCTTCAACCATTATTTTACTCTTTTAGTTCTGCGACTGATCTTCCTCTGTATTCCACATAAGTCAGCTTAAATACAGTAACATCATTAGGCTTAGGTATTCACATAAAGTGTAAATAGTTCTGTCTGCATTCATGCAAAATGACACTGATTTTAAAACACGATCAATAATTGAAAAAGGACTTCAATCCCTGTCACTTGTTTCTGTATGTACCTGCGAAATAGAACATGAAAGCGTAATTTTCCACTAAGTGTTATTCCTCATGCTTGTTGTCTGTGTATGCATATGTGCAAGATACACACACACATATATATGTATGCACACATATATACACTATGCCTCTTTATTAGTCTGTTTTCATGCTGCTGATAAAGACATACCTGAAACTGGGCAGAGACTTATTGGACTTAAAGTTTCACATTGCTGGGGAGGCCTCACAATCACAGTGGAAGGTCAAAGACATATCTCACATGGTGGCAGACAAGAGAACAGAGCTTGTGCAGGGAAAGTCCCCTTTTTAAAACCATCAGATCTCATGAGTCTTACTCACTATCACAGGAATAGTGCGTGAAAGACTCACCCCGTGATTCCATTACCTCCCACTCAGTCCTCCCACAACACGTGGGAATTGTGGGAGTTAGAATTCAAGATGAGATTTGAGTAGGGGCACTGCCGAACTATCAGTCTCAAAGCTGTGTGTTTGGACTATCCTGATATTTGGTCGGAATAAAGCAACTTCAAATTTCAGTACTACCTGGGAAAAAATAATGTGACTCTACATGTTTTCCCGGGTTGCATGGAGTAGCAACAACTATGCATTTTACTATTCTACCTATTTAATTTTTAATACAGATGGGGTCTTTCTATGTTGCCCCAGACTTTTCCCAAACTCCTAGTCTTAAAGCCATCCTCTCGCCTCTTCAACCCAAAGTGCTGGGATCGCAGACGTCAGTCACCATGTATGACCCCAACCTATAATTTTTAACTCACCAAGTATATGGATGACAGCTACTCCTATGGAATCACTGTAAGTCTAAGACCTTATACAAGGTATACAAATTCAAAGGTTAATTTATCAGTTTACTCAGAGGTAGTTGATCTCCCAATAGACAATACAGATTAAATTTGTAAGGACAAACTCATAAACCAGAAACCTAAATTCTTAATTATATTCAGAAATATTAATGTCAAGAGTTTCAGAGTGCTTGCAAATGTTAAGCTTAATTTCTTTACAGAGGATAATCTATTTTGCCAAAAATTTTAAAATCAGGACATTTTCAGTTGAAAGTTAAGACTGTGAACAGATTTAAGTCGTCTTTTATATCCCCAAGCTATGAAATTTTCATCTCTAGCACAGGTAGATTAATTAACATAGTGGTGTGTCTGCTAAGTGGACCATAATATTTCAGTCTGTTTGCAATACAGTTTCCCTTGAATTTTACATTGTGGAAACACTGTTACTAAATATTGTATTTTAATCTGACTATTCAGAATTTTTATCACTCAAAACTCTTATCAGTAAAATACTTAATAATTTGCTATAATGTCTTTGATTATAGTTCCTTGTAATTTATATTTCACTTAATATAATTGCATACTGTTATCTAAATCTCATTAAAGTTCTCTCCCCAAGTGATAATTTCTAGTTTACTTTCTGAGACTTTGCTTACAGAGAGTTAATAAAAAACAGTATCAATGATTAATAATGCTCATTAGCTTCAAAGTCAGAGGACATTTTCTAACAATATAGTCATAATTTTCAGTCCAGACTTCAGTGTATAATCCAGATCCCAGATTATACCCGCTTAGAAGATTGGTGCCCTCTCTGTGCAGAAAACATTTTTTTTAGAATAGTGATTATGATTGTCTTTAAATAACAGCAATAAAATCCCATCAATATGATAGTAGGCATAAAATGCTATGAAAATATATTCAATCATGGAATATCAGATATTTAATCAAGGTAAAAATGGAATTATCTATAATTATTGCCACTTTTAAAGGAATTTTTTAATTGGAAGCATAACCTTTTAAAATTCCCTAAATTATTTTATCTTGATATTCACATTTTATAAATCAATATCTTCATTCTTTCAGGAAAATTATATAAATAAGGGAAAATGACAGTAGACATTACAAAATCTATGGCTATTTAAAAATAAATGTGTCCTCATACATGCACACACACACATATATACATCTTCACATCAAAAGTTTATGACAACGAAGATAGAGGTTTCCTTAACTGAAGGAAGCTATTCCTTAACTAAATAGCTATAATGGACAAAATTAAACATTCCTTATATTACAGTTGTTGAATAAAGACAATAAAGTAATAATTTAGAAAAAGACTTACCCATTTCAAGTTTTCTCATCTAGTCAGAATTCTGGAAACCAATAAAGGAATTATGTAAACAAAACAACCATTGGGAAATTTAAATATCAGCTGTGTCGGTAACAAACATTGCCTTTAATAAAAATCTGAATGTAGTATCCACAAAATATATAAATATTCATTCCACTTGTAAAATTTACAAACACTGCTGAACAGGTTTACTCTGTGTGATATTTCCTTTCATTTTTTTCATTTAGAATTAAATAACATAAATGATAGTGTGGTGACTTAATGATTCATAGTTTTCTGGAAATCTGATACCTTTCTTTAAACACTTTAAAATTTTACTTATCCAGAAATTTGAATGTTATATGCACAAATATAACAGGCACTTAGAAAATAGTATAATTTCAAATTATTTTGATGTACAGGTTTGTTTAGTAGATCTCTAGATAATACAGGGGAGCTACGGTCAACTGTCTCTAGTTCATATATATAAACAGGAAAGATACCAACAGAGTAGTTGATGGAACCATTTGTAAAATTAACGTCAAGAAATGCATTTCTCTTCCTATTGCTATTTCTCAGTCTCTGTGTTAAATATGATCATGATGCAAATAAGGAAATAAGGATGCATAAAATAAATAAGGGAATGCTTTCATTATTAAAAACTTTACTCAAATGTTTGTTTAAATGGCCAATTACCCCTGGGCATTTAAAAACATTTGCAAACAGACTGTTGCTGTGACTGATAGGCAGAGATCTTCAGGCTGTAGCATTAGTAGCTGCTGCCAGCCAAGGATCAGTGAGAAATCAAGATTTAGCAGCTGTGAAGCTGCAGAGCAAGGTAATTGCCAAAATAATTATAAATAATGTGTACAAAAGTTAATTTCCACACCAATTTTCAAGAATAATAATATGGATGTAATACATTGTGAACGGCATTCTGGCCCATGGCCTATGAATAAGTGGAAGGGAAGGGAGGGGAGGAAGGAAGGGAAACAAGGAGAGAGGGAGGGAAGGAGGGAAAGGAAGTCATCATAAATCACCACCATTCATCTCCTTAAGATGAATTTGAACCAGTTTTTTATCCCCTTTCTTCTTCATATTCTTCCATAAATCCTTACCAAATTTCCTTCTTGTGTCCTGTTACATAATAATGTCATGTACATTATATAATAAGGGCAAATAACCCATGCCCTTATGGGGCTTCTTTTTCAGAATAAGAATACACATAGGCAAACAAGGGCATTGCAGCCCGTGACAAGTTCTACGAGAACGTAGAGGGATATGATCATGAGAACAGGGGACTGGATAGTGGCACAGCACTGGAAGAAGGCCTGTCTGAGTGATTGAGATTTAAACTGAATCCTAAAGAATGAGGAAAGAGGAAGCCTTTCTGACTGTAAGGGAAAATATCGTTGTGAGCAGAGCAGCATGCTCAAAGACCTACGGCAGTCACACGTTTATCACAGTAAAATACTAAATTATAAGCTCATTATTTTCTTTTACTTTTCATGGAGATAATCAATACTACATTACTCTTGCTATCTGTGAATACAGACTGGTTTATTTCTGGTTACTGCACCCAGGATATAAAGCATTTCTGAGCTTCAGACACTTATGTAATAGCCATAAGACACTATGGACTGCATATTAAACATGCCTGGGATTCTGGCTTACTTCTGAATATAAATTCTTTTTTTCTTATGACTCATAGCATGCTGTTTTAGAAATGAAGTCAGAGACCCCATATAGCTATGGTTTCATTTCATTTTCTTTGCAAAGAGTAGAAAATAGAACTAGTCAAGGTATTTGCTTAGAGGTAACCCAGTACTCCAGAATAGCTTTAGGAAACTAAATTATCTATAAACTTCAATATTTTACTAGTCTTTCAGTAATATTCTCACATATTGCTAGTTTAAATATTAGCTACCATTTCTATTGTTTATACAATCTCAAAGAGCTCATGCTGTTTTATATCACCCTTATCTTCCCTCTGCACTGATTGTCTTTCCTCTTATTTTCCAGCTGGTAAACCAACAAATGACTCAGGTATCTTCTGATCTACAAAGATTTTCATTCACTCTCTCACTTTTCACTTTTCCAGATTAAGCTAGAAGAGACCATTATCAACCAATCACACCATATTATTCATCACCTATAGTAGACCGCTGAGTGCACTGAGAGTATACAGGGGTTCACTTACATTGGTTGATGGGATTAAATGTTTGATGATACTGTGAAGAAATGTCATAAGGGTGACTCTCCCTCCAGTGACCTAGGGATGGTTACAGTAATATGGGATTCACTAGTCTGGAAATCCCCTATAAGTAAAGAGACATTTGAATGATCTATATTTGATTGTTCAAGCTTCAGGAGCTAAACCATCGTGTTGAAGAGGTACAAACAATGAGGGTCTTGTTAGTTTGATGGATCTTACCTTCATAATCAAAGGGCCAGAATCCATCAGTTAGGAGCTCTAGGCCAAAAACAATGAGAATGCGATAAAATTTACTTTCAAATTTGGGCTTCTTTGTCTTGTAGGTTTTGCCCTTGTCTATTTTCCTACTGTGACTAAAGGTGATCCCATATCACATCTTAAGAGAAAACAAAGAATGTCAGGCTACAACCCTGGGCTCTTTAGAGAAGGGAAACAATGAACTCAGAAGCCAGTTTAAGAATGTGTCATACAAAGAAAATTTTAATTTTAGAAAGAAAATGCACTAAGAACCCATTTTACTTCTGTTTAAATCCAGTAACTGAAAATGTTCATCCTCTTTCCTACCTAAAGCCAGATTTTTAAAACATTCTTGGTGTCAGATCTCTAATAGTAGAGGAGTTAAAGAATTTCAGACAAAACTGTAATTAAACTCCCCTTACCTAAAAGCAAAGTAATGGACAAGACGGTGTTTCATGGGAAATATCAGCTATTTTAACAATGAAAGAATTATTGACAATTTGGTTTCAAACATTTGGTAAACTCAGTAACAGTGAGTGTCCTTCAATTACAGGAAAATCAGTCCAAGAAGTAGGTTGGTTTACATTACCATAATTCTAGTGAATGAATCAACTCTACAATAATTATAATTACTGGGTACATTCTGCTTCCAGATTATGAATTTTGAATAAAGTTTATAAAAAAGTTTTTCAGCCACTAGAGTGATCAATTTAGTTCTGATGAAAATTGCCAGAGGGAGTGTGACTAATTATTAAACTTCCATATATTGCAAAAAGATGCACTTTACTCACAGTCTCTTTTTTTTATATACAGATTTAATGTATGGGTTGATACTACCAGTCTATCTAAAAGGTCACTTCATCTGTGACATTCCACTGGTAATCTTTCCATCGATACTAAAGATGAAAATAAATGTCGTACTCTTTTGTGGTCTACTTTTGAAAATATTTTGCAAATGTCAGGTCATTATAATTTTCTAGCCACTCAATATGGAAGAAAGTTGGAGATTATGTTTATCCTATTTCAGTTAGTGGATTAACAAATGATGATGCTTTCCACAAATCAAACTGAAAGAAACATTACCCAGGGATCCTAAGGTATATCAGGTTATCTTTCGATTTAAAAGACTCAATCAGTTACGAGGAGCCAATATTCTTGTAGACAGCAAGCCCCAAACCATTATTATCTAAACATTAAATGTGTAACACAAATTATTATAGACTGTATTATATCATTTAGATATTTGATATCTTACTGTCTTCTCTCCCCCAACCTAAAAATAAGTGTAGTGAACCTCCATCAGTAAAAAAGCTTGGGGCCAGGCATGGTGGCTCATGCCCATAATCCCAGCACTTTGGGAGGCCGAGGAGTGTGGATCACTTGAGGTCAGGAGTTGACACCAGCCTGGCCAACACAGCGAAACCCTGTCTCTACTTAAAATACAAAAATTAGTTGCTCATGGTGGCACATGGCTGTGATCCCAGCTACTCATGAGGCTGAGGCATGAGAATCACTTGAACCCAGGAGGCGGAGGTTGCAGTGAGCCAAGATCAGGTCACTTCACTCCAGCCTGGGCAACAGAGCAAGACTCTGTCTCACAAAAGAACAAGAAAGAGAAGAAACCCTTTCTCATCATTTGCACACAGTCATGAAGGGAAGGGAACCATTAACTCATTTTTCATGTTCCTCTCCCCAAGGTTTTAAGGCATGTCTTGTGTTGGAGGCATTAGATTTCCACAGAAGAAGGTAGCTAAGAAAACTAATCTCCCTAATTCATATGTGCAACCACAAATATTTCTAAGAGAAAGCAAAGTGGCCATGCAACATCAATGCAATTGAGACTACCATGGTAGAGTGCAACCCTTTACTCCAATTCTCCATGGAATATGTAATCAATCTAGGAATCCATCATATAGTGGCTTGGCTTATCCGTTGAAAGCCACGTGAAGTGATTTTTGCACCACTGATTTGCTTAGTCTGTTAAAAGGTGCTAAGTATCCAGGACAGCGTCTCGGATATGGTGGCTAAGAGACTCGACTCAAGACACAGACTGCCTCTGTGTAAGTCCAGGTCTGCAATTTACTGTGTGAATTTGGACAGCACTTCTCTGTGCAGTACAATATTCTGTGCCTCCGTTTTTTCCTTTCTAAGACGAGGGTACTCATAGTTCCTGCCTTATGGGATTGTTCTCATATGTTAATGTTTATACCAATACTAGCACATGAGAAGATACATGTAAATATTAGCTTTGGTTGTTATTATTGTTTGTACTTTGTCAATTACTCAAAAATCAACCCTTGTCAAAATATGGATAGTAAATGTTTTCCACCGATGGATGCTGTAATCCTGAATTGGGGTATGAATTGGAAAGTGTAGAGCTCATCTCAAATGTCGATTAATTTGGCCAGTTTATCTATAATGATCACAAAATCTTTAGACTGCTAAGTCATGGCTCTTTACATGAAGGAAATTGTAATCCAGTAGTAGAAATAAATACAGATTTTAATAAAATGTGGGATGTAGAAAGTGCTGCACAGCTGAATTGCAGTGGTCTTGCAAAGTTCTTAGAGGAGACCTTCAGACTACAAGTTGAAAGACATGTATGATTTTGACGGGTGGACATGGTTAAATAGTGTAGTTTGTTGTGGTTAAGCTGTTAGGTGTAATAGGAGATAACTGGATAAGCAAAATAGGACTAGATCAAGGACCGTGGGGGATAAATGCCCCCACTGAGACTGGCATATCTGAAGAAAAAAGCCAAAGTGATGAAACAAAGGCAGAAGTGAAATGGGATTTAATTGCTAAAAATGTAACACTAGCAATACTAGAATGTACTAGAAACTTTGGTAAAATATTCTGGTAAAATAGTACATTGAGGTCATGATTTGAACTTCCCCATCAACCCTAAACACAGCACAATAATTATAAAATAAATAAATAAATAATAAATATCAAATGTAGCCAGGTTCAAGGACAAAGTAATACTCCATAGATCAGAAATGAAACAAAATCCCAGAGTCATGAGTGCTGTGGCATTAAAGCCCTGGACCAGACTCACTGGCATCCAAAAGCAAGAAGAGTTACCTGTGGGGTAATGAGGAAGAAAGGCCCATGGACATGGAGAATGGAGGGAGCCAGATACACTGTATTCGAGCAACAGGCAAAGGGATCCAGGTTCCCCTGGAAGGAGCCTGAAAACAGCTGCACTGCTGACTAAAACTTCACTTCATCCACTCCAAAATATATGCGAAGAAAAGATAAAACCACTTGGACTGAACTTGGTTCATGTTAGTCTTTAACAGCTTCATGCAAGTAGAAGGGCCTTCAGTGAGCAATAGAAAATTTATTATTGGATTTGGAATAGGAGAACAGTGAACTCAAGATAGGTCCACAGAAAGAATATACCTAATAACACAAGGAAAACTAAAGTAAGTAAAACAACCCAAAAAAATGTAGGGTTGGGGAGATAAAAAAATGAATTCACTGCCAAAACGGAAGATGATAGAAGAATTGGAGAATATCTTTAAAATCAGAAAATGATCTTGAAAGTAATAAATTAGTAACACCTATTATAAAAAGAATACTATATTATGAAACAAAATCAGAAAGATATGAGTCAAGAGAAGATAAACAGAAAATACCCCTCAGAAAACCAGGACATTTTAAAAAGTGTAGTTATTAAAGTAAAAACAAAATTAAATGTTTATGATTAAACTTACTTCATTTCAGTCAAAGGGAAAACAGTAATTTAGAAGGTAATAAATGTGTAATTCAAGTAGAATACAGCTAAGATGGGCTAGGTGCAGTGAATCAGGCCTGTAATGCCAACATTCTGGGAGGCCAAGGCAGTAGGATCGCTTTGAGCTCAGGCATTTGAGACCAGTCTGGGCAACACAGACAAACCTCATAGCTACAAAAAAATAAAAATAAAAATAAAGAAAGAAAAAAAATTGGCTCATCATGGGCATGGTGGCACATGCTTGTAGTCCCAGCTACTTGGGAAGCAGAGAAGGGAGATTGCTTGAGCCGGGGAGTTTAAGGCTGCAGTGAGCTGTGATTGCACCGCTGTACTCTGCCCTGGGTGACAGAGTAAGACACAGCCTCAAGAAAAAAAAAAAAAAAAAGACTACAGCCAAGATGAATAGGAAGGAGATTTTATTTTCACGAAAGAGAATTTAAAAACACAGAATGGAAAGAACAGTACAAAAATATTACAAGAATGAGGATTTTCCAAATGTTGAGATTGCCATGATGTTTCAGATTTAAAGTGCATATCCAGTGCTGATCAGTATGAAACATAAACCTGTACCTTGATATTAAATTTAAAGGTAAAACATGGTAAAGCAAAAGAAGGCCTATTTCATAATGAGATTAAGGAAGAGAACACTGAGAAGAACTAAACACACAAATTTTTAAAAATGAAGATTTACAAGAAATAGGAACATATCCATGTATCTTTCTCAGAAAATAAATCGTGTAGAAAAAAAAGATCAACAAGGATACAATCTGATGTTAAACAACAGCAAATGATGAAATATAATTATAAAAACTTGAATTCTACAAATATAGAGCGTATATATTTTTTAAAGCATATATTGAATCTTAACAAAATTGACCATATTTTAGGTCAAAACATATATTACCCATTTCAAAGATGAGTATCCTAAAGACCACATCTTTTGACAGTGGCAATTAGAAATCATCATCAATAGCATCAAGGTAAAAAATAAAATCATAGGTAGAAGTCACATATTTGAAAATGAAAAAGACATTATTAAGTACTTAAAATCTAAATTTGTGTCAGCACAACTAAATTTGTTGCTCTACATTTGGGAAATAATCTTTCAAGAGCTCATGGCCTTCCCAGTTTGTGGAATTATTTTGTTAATTACTTTTTCAATAATTTTCAATGATCAGAAATGATACCAAATTTATGCTGGGTCAGTTTGGCTAATATAGAAGGCAAAACATCAATACAAAATTAGAAAGCCCAAACACCTTCTACAGAAGTTTAAGGAAAAGGAGCAGGAGTGGGCAGATAAACTCATCCTGCTTTGATGCTGGTCTCATATTTGTGAAAGGAAAATGGAAAGCACTGGGTAGGAAAAGTCTCAGTGTATGGCACATCTTGAGAAAGCCCTCACTAGGCCAATGGGTTTCCCACAGGGTATTTGCTCAATATCTCAATATGGGGTAAGAATATCTCAATATTGGGTAGGATATTTGCTCAGTATCTCAATATTGGGTAGGAAAAGTCTCAGTGTATGGCACACCTCTGAGAAAGCCCTCGCCAGGCCAACAGGGTTTCCCACAGCATATTTGCTCAGTATTTCAATATGGATCCTGCTTTGGGACAGAATGGCCCAACTCCTGTACCTTCTCCATGTTCAGTCATTGGCTGGGAGTACCCTAAGGAAAGCATGGCTTCAACATCAAGATTCGGCAGATCTCAGAGGTGTGGCGACTGGAGGCTGTGAGGCAATTCCAGTGTTCTCGTGAGGCCCTTGTTAGGATGGTCAGTTGTCTTCATGAACTGCTACATGGACTCTTTATGCACAAGTTGTGTTTTCTGTTGAACTTTACTATAGTGTGATAAGAAGGAAATAATTGAAAATGTTTATCTTGAACAAAACAGGTAAAACAGAGGTCAAATGTAAAAATAAAGTTTTGAAAGTCATTTTGAGAAAATTGCTGACAAGATTACTCAGGAGAGAAGCATAAATTGAAAAGATGGTAGGAATGGTTTATCTATTTATTTAACAAACCCAGGTCATTTATCATGTGTGAAACTGTCAAACACTGTTGTATGCACTTTACAAATATTAATTTATTTAATTTTCATAGTCATTATTAAATATATATTTTTACAGATGAAGAAGCTAGGAGAGATTAGGTAATTTGCTCAAGCTCACACAGCTAGTAGAACAAATAACAAAATCTCATAAAATAGCTATATTTTAAAGTCAAAGAAGAAAGAAAAGCCAGAAAATGAAACTGAAGGTGTCTTAGGGTTCTCTAGAGGCACAGAACTAATAGGATAGATGTATATATGAAAGGGAATTTATTAAGGAATATTGACACACGATCTCAAGGTGAAGTCCCACAATAGGGTATCTGTAAGCTGAAGAGCAGGGAAGCCAGTCTGAGTTCCAAAACCTCAAAAGTAGGGAAGCCAGCAGTGCAGTCTTCAGTCTATGGCCAAAAGCCTGACAGCCCTTGGCAAACCACTGGTGTAAGTCCAAGAGTCCAAAAGCTGAGGAACTTGGACTCTGATGTTTGAGGGCAGAAAGCATCCAGCACGGGAGAAAGATGAAGACTAGAAGATTCAGCAAGTCAAGTTCTCCCAAGTTCTCATGCCTGCTTTATTCTAGCAGCCCTGGCAGCTGATTTGATGGTGCCCACCCAGATTGAGGATGGGTCTGCCTCTTCAAATCCACTGACTCAAATGTTAATCTCCTTTGGCGACACCCTCACAGACAGACCCAGGAACAATACTTTGCATACCTCAATCCAATCAAGTTGACACTCAATATTAACCATCACAGAAGAAGAGTTAGAAAATTCAAAAGAGAATGAAGAGATACAGGCTTCTAGGAGTCAAAAGAGGAGAGAATTTTGAAGAAAAATGTGCAATCAAGTGCATCAACTCTTCAGAGAAAGGTCAAAGCAGAGGCAACTATGGTATTGAGTTTAGTAGATCTTGAGTGACTTTCAAGAGACTGTAGATTAAAAAGAGAATGAGGGGATAATATGTAGAGAAGACAGACAGCTAAAATGGTTTTGTTATAATAAAAGAAAATTAAGTGTGCTTATGTGAAGAAAGTAACATATTTAGTGAGGATTCAAAGGACATACCTCTCTATCCAGTCAAGAAATGAGATCTTAATTTGAAAAAGGAGATGGGATACTTTTCATGTGAAGAAGGAATAAAGGAAGGAAGGAAGAAGGGAGGGAAAGACAGAGGAAGGATAATGATACAAGAGTGTTTGTGTGTGGTTTCAACTGAAAGACAAGAGACATATTTCCTAATTGCCTTGTTTAATGACTCTAAATTACCTTGTGCCTCCTTCATTGAGAAGCTGATTTATTTCTCCCTCTGTGGTAAGGCATTATTTAAAAATTAGTTCAGGGGGGGAAGAGCAAGATGGCCGAATAGGAACAGCTCCAGTCTCCAACTCCCAGCGCGAGCGACACAGAAGACTGGTGATTTCTGCATTTTCAACTGAGGTACTGGGGTCATCTCACTAGGGAGTGCCGGACAATCGGTGCTGGTCAGCTGCTGCAGCCTGACCAGCGAGAGCTGAAGCAGGGCGAGGCATCGCCTCACCTGGAAGCGCAAGGGGGAAGGGGATCCGTTTTCCTAGCCAGGGGAACTGAGACACACAACACCTGGAAAATCGGGTAACTCCCACCCCAATACTGC
>NW_016811944.1:67804-101614 GCF_001698545.2 Rhinopithecus bieti
AAAAAAAGAAAATTAAAAAAAATTAGTTCAAACAACTAATAAACATGGATTTGTTAAAAAATAAAAATAAATTTTTAAAAAATAAAGAAATGTTGAGATGCAAACTTACCTAGGTTCAATGGAATGTTTTCAAAATTTTAATAAAGTAGGAAGTGGAAGACAATTCTTAAAATCTAAGATATAAGAGTGGCTTGGAAACTAAAAATATTGAAAATATTTGAAATATTTATTCTGTAAAATTCAACAGTCAGTTAGAATAAAGATCTATTCCGCTCTGTATTCAAAGTGAAACACTGGATTCTTTTCTCTCCAAAGTGAAATTGGGTATTTATAATTTCACTTGCCTCGATAAGTTGCCAAGTCACAGATTCCTGCTGATGTTTTTACTGTATTGCTGCACAATTTTGAGGTAATTTTTGTTTCAATGTCAACTTTTTTCACTAACTGAAAATTTAGCTGGGTCAAGGAAATAAAAAATGAGCTAAAGAGTTGCCAAGAGGTATTGACACACTCACACGCATACATGTATATAAATGTACATATTCATTATGTGTGTGTGTAACTTTGTGAGTGTGTGTGTGGATGGGGTGGTGTATGAAGTGTCCCCACAAAGGAGGGATAATAGTAGTCATCCAGCCTAGTTGCAAGCAATAAAGGGATTCATCATTTGTAGAGAATTTTCAAACAACAATAAAACCAAATAAAAATAATTCTGCTTTTTGTTACCAAGTGGTACCTATTCTACACAAAACAGTAATAACATACTCCTCCTAGAAAAAAATTTCAGTTAGTCTAATTTTCAAACATGATCTGTGGTTACAGTTACATTTTAGTGTGTACGTATACATGTATATAAGCACATTGTATTTTCTTATTTTCTAACAGCTTTATAGAGATATAATTCACATAGCATACATTTCACTCATTTGAAGTGTATAATTCAATGGGTTTTGGTATACTACATTATTTTTAAAACTTTGTAGAAGAAACATATAACATAAAATTTGTCATTTAACAATTTTAAGTGTACAATTTAGTGGCATTAATTAGATGACCATCATTTCATCTCATTTATTATTTCATTTACTTTTATAAATAAAGCTGCAAATCAGTATCCTCATATATACTTTGTGCAAATGTTTGCATAGAATAGAAAGCTCTCACCCGGGAGGACTAGTGATAAGGATGAAGAGTGATAAAGAGAAGAATGGCATGCTTCTAGAGAAGAGCAACCCCAAGACACATAATTGTAAGATTCGCCAAGGTTGAAATGAAGGAAAAAATGTTAAGGGCAGCCAGAGAGAAAGGTAGGGTTACCCACAAAGGGAAGCCCATCAGATTAACAGCAGATCGCTCAGAGAAACCCTGCAAGCCAGAAGAGAGTGGGGGCCAATATTCAACATTCTTAAAAGAGTGTTCAACCCAGAATTTCATATCCAGCCAAACCAAGCTTCATAAGTGAAGGAGAAATAAAATCCTTTACAGACAAGCAAATGCTGAGAGATTTTGTCACCACCAGGCCTGCCTTACAAGAGCTCCTGAAGGAAGCACTAAACATGGAATGGAACATGTACTAGCCACTGCAAAAACATGCCCAGTTGTAAAGACCATTGATGCCAGGAAGAAACTGCATCAACTAACAGTCAAAATAACCAGCTAACATCATTAATGACAGGATCAAATTCACACATAACAATATTAACCTTAAATGTAAGTGGGCTAAATGCCCCAATTAAAAGACACAGACTGGCAAATTGGATAAAGAGTCAAGACCCATCAGTCTGCTGTATTCAGGAGACCCATCACATGTGCAGACACACATAGACTCAAAATAAAGGGATGGAGGAAGATCTACCAAGCAAATGGAGAGCAAAAAAATCAGGGGTTGCAATCCTAGTCTCTGATAAAACAGACTTTAAACCAACAAAGATCAAAAGAGGCAAGGAAGGCCATTACATAATGGCCTTATTATGGCCAATGGTCTAATAATGTCAATATTAGACAGATCAATGAGACAGAAAGTTAACAAGGATATCCAGGACTTGAACTCAGCTCTGCACCAAGCTGACCTAATAGACATCTACACAACTCTACACCACAAATCAACAGAATATATATTTTTCTCAGCACCACATCACACTTATTTTAAATTGACCACATAATTGGAAGTAAAGTACTCCTCAGCAAGTGTAAAAGAACAGAAATCATAACTAACAGTCTCTCAGACCACAGTGCAATCAAATTAGAACTCAGGATTAAGAAACCCACTGGAAACCACAGAACTACATGGAAACTGAACCACCTGCTCCTGACTGACTACTCTGTAAATAACAAAATGAAGGCAGAAATAAAGATGTTCTTTGAAACCAATGAGAACAAAGACACAATATACTAGAATCTCTGGGACGCATTTAATGCAGTGTGTAGAGGGAAATTTATAGCACTAAACGCACACGAGAGAAAGCAGAAAGATCTAAAATCAACACCCTAACATCACAATTAAAAGAACTAGAGAAGCAAGAGCAAACACTTTCAAAAGCTACCAGAAGGCAAGAAATAACTAAGATCAGAGTAAAACTGAAGGAGATAGAGACACAAAAATCCCTTAAAAAACAATGAATCCAGGAGTTGGTTTTTTGAAAAGATGAACAAAATTGATAGACTGCTAGCAAGATTAATAAAGAAGAAAAGCGAGAAGAATCAAATAGATGCAATAAAAATGATAAAGGAGATATTACCACCGACCCCACAGAAATACAAACTACCATCAGAGAATACTATAAACGCTTCTATGCAAATAAACTAGAAAATCTAGAAGAAATGGATAAATTCGTGGACACATACACTCTCCCAAGACTAAACCAGGAAGAAGTTGAATCTCTGAAGAGACCGATAACAGGCTCTGAAATTGAGGCAATAAGTAATAGCCTATGAACCAAAAAAAGTCCAGCACCAGACGAATTCACAGCCGAATTCTACCAGAGGTACAAACAGGAGCTGGTACCATTCCTTCTGAAACTATTCCAATCAATAGAAAAAGAGGGAATCCTCCCTAACTCATTTTATGAGGCCAGCATCATCCTGATACTAAAGCCTGGCAGAGACACAACAAAAAAAAGAGAATTTTAGACCAATAACCCTGAGGAACATCCATGCGAAAATCCTCAATAAAATACTGGCAAACCATATCCAACAGCACATCAAAAAGCGTACCCACCACCATCAAGTCGGCTTCATCCCTGGGATGCAAGGTTGGTTCAACATACATAAATCCATAAACGTTATCCATCACACAAACAAAACCAATGACTAAAACCATATGATTATCTCAACAGATGCAGAAGAGACCTTTGCAAAACTCAACAGCCTTCATGATAAAAACTCTCAATAAACTAGGTATTGATTGAACATATGTCAAAATAATAAGAGCTATTTATGACAAACCCACAGCCAGTATCATACTGAATGGGCAAAAGCTGACAGCACTCCCTTTGAAATCCACACAAGACAAGGATGCCCTCTCTCACTACTCCCATTCAACACAGTGTTGGAACTTCTGGTCAAGTCAATCAGAAAAGAGAAAGAAATAAAGGGTATTCCATTAGGAAAAGAGAAAGTCAAATTGTCCCTGTTTGCAGATGACATGATTGTATATTTAGAAAACCCCATTGTCTCAGCCCCAAATCTCCTTAAGCTGATAAGCAACTTCAACAAAGTCTCAGGATACAAAATCAATGTGTAAAAATCACAAGCATTCCTATACACCAAAAATAGACAAACAGAGAACAAAATCATGAGTGAACTCCCATTCACAATAGCTTCAAAGAGAATAAAATACCTAGGAATCCAACTTACAAGGCATGTGAAGGACCTCTTCAAGGAAACTACAAACCACTGCTGAATGAAATAAAAAAGTACACAAACGAAGAACATTCCATGCTCATGCATACGAAGAAGCAATATCGTGAAAATGGCCATACTGTCCAGGGAAATTTACAGATTCAATGCCATGCCCATCAAACTACCAATGGCTTTCTTCACAGAAATGGAAGAAAACTACTTTAAAGTTCATATGGAACCAAGAAAGAGCCTGCATAGCCAAGAGAATCCTAAGCAAAAAGAATAAAGCTGGAGGCATCACACTACCTGACTTCAAACTATACTACAAGGCTACAGTAACCAAAACAGCATGGTACTGCTACAAAAACAGATATATAGACCAATGGAACAAGACAGAGGCCTCATAAATAACACCACACATCTACAACCATTTGGTCTTTGACAAACCTGCAAAAACAAGAAATGGGGAAAGGATTCCCTATTTAATAAATGGTGCTGGGAAAACTGGCTAGCTGAAACTAGATCCCTTCTGTGCACCTTATACAAAAATTAATTCAAAATGGATTAAAGACTTAAACATAAGACCTAAAACCGTAAAAACCCTAAAAGAAAACCTAGGCAACACCATTCAGGATATAGGCATGGGCAAAGACTTCATGACTCAAACAGCAAAAGCAATGGCAACAAAAGCCAAAATAGACAAATGGGATCTAATTAAACAAAAGAGCTTCTGCACAGCAAAACAAACTACCATCAGAGTGAACAGGCAACCTACAGAATGGGAGAAAATGTTTGCAATCTACCTGTCTGACAAAGGGCTGATATCCAGAATCTACAAAGAACTTAAACAAATTTACAAGAAAAAAACAACAGCCCCATCAAAAACCGGGCAAAGGATATGAACAGACACTTCTCAAAAGAAGACATTTATGCAGCCAACAGACACATGAAAAAATGCTCATCATCACTGGTCATCAGAGAAATGCAAATCAAAACCACAGTGAAATACCATCTCACATCAGTTAGAATGGCTATCATTAAAAAGTCAGAAAATAACAGATGCTGGAAAGGATGTGGAGAAATAGGAATGCTTTTACACTGTTGGTGGGAGTGTAAACTAGTTCAACCATTGTAGAAGACTGTGTGGTGATTCCTCAAGCATCTAGAACTAGAAATACCATTTGATCCAGCCATCCCATTGCTGGGTATACAACCAAAGGATTATAAATTATGCTACTATGAAGACACATGCATACATACGTTTAATGCAGCACTATTCACAAGAGCAAAGACTTGCAACCAACCCAAATGTCCATCAATGATAGACTGGATTAAGAAAATGTGGCACATGTATACCATGGAATATTAAGCAGCCATAAATAAGGATGAGTTCATGTCCTTTGCAGGGACATGGATGAAGCTGGAAACCACGATTCTCAGCAAACTATCACAAGGACAGAAAACCAAACACTGCATGTTCTCACTCATAGGTGGGAACTGAACAATGAGAACACTTGGACACAGGGAGGGGAACATCACACACCGGAGCCTGTCGGGGAAGGGGTGTGGGGGAGGGATAGCATTAGGAGAAATACCTAATGTAAATGATGAGTTGATGGGTGCAGCAAACCAACATGGCACATGTACACCTATGTAACCTGCACATTGTGCACATGTACCCTAGAACTTAAAGTATAATTTAAAAAGCGGGGGAGCTGAAAATCCTTGACTTTTCTCAGTAAGGAATTCCAGAAAGATAAAAACATTACCAATCTTAGGGTAGGAAGATTCTCTAGTGCTAGAATAGAATGCCCAAATACCCTTACCATCCACCTTATTCAAAACAAGGACAGTAACAATCTACTTACTTTATTTTTTATTTAAATTTTCTGTTCTTACCCTTTTTATGATTGCCCTAACAACAGCTATCCAATGCTACAGCAGTCAGCAAATTATTTTTTTTTTTATTTTTAAACCCAATCTCCACTACAACATATTTTAAATATGTTGGTTTTCTTTAACATTTCACAATAAATAACCCTAACATTTCTAACTTTTAATGAAAAATCAGTGATATATAAAGGCTGTTATATTTTAAAACATTTCTATTTTGAATCTGTTGCTTTACATAATTTTGTTTAATCAATTGGCTTCTTAGAGAAGAACATGAACCCTAAGAAATAAAATGTGTATAGATTCTAAGACCACAAAATTCACAAGTGTTTTGTAATACCACAGTAGAGATAACCCGTAGGGTGCAACAACTCTCACTGAAGCACTTTGAGGTAGAAAGACCTTGATTCATTACTTTTAAAATGAGACTACTACTACAGAGAAATTTTATAACGCTTTTCTATCTTGGTTTCTGATTAAAGGATCAAAATGTCAAAGCTAATAATAATGATGAATGTTAATTTATCCATTAAATGTAAAACCTGTTTTAAAAAATAGTCATATGACTCAACAAAATTACCACTTTCCATAGAATTGATGATCCTTAATATATGCATTTATTCTCTGCTACTGTATCTTTGACTCAATCCCCATTAACCTGTTTCTTGGTTTATTTCCTCATCTTTAAAATAAGAAGATTCAGTTACATAATCATTAGGATTCCTTCCAGTTCAATAATTCTATGACAGTGCTTCTTTTAGTCTGTATTTTCTCTGTATTTCTTATACAAACAGTTTACTTTCCTTTGAAGGTACAGAAAGAAAATAGGTTTGGAGATCAGAAAAACCTCACCTTAAATTATGTTCTGCCACACACTAAATGTAAATCTTTAAATATGCTATTTATACTTTCTGAGATCAGCTCTTTCATTCCTGAAAGGAAGATGAAAATAATACTTACCTCAAATTTCAATGCCATTAAAATGCTTTGAATGTTCATTCAATATTTCAAATATATAGAGAGGGTATTTACTAATTACCAGGCATTAAATATAAGAGATGATAGATATAGATAGATCAATAGATAGATAAAAGATATGTGAGGGATGATAGATACAGATAATAGATGATAGACAGTAGAGAACAGATATACACAGTTCATAGATGATAAAGCAGAGTCTAGAATATGGAATGCATAGTAAGTATGAAATTCTTCCTTCTCCACTCTTCACTTCCCCCCCCATCATGCTTAGTAACTTTCATTACTAATTCCCTATCCCCAAGCAATTTCATATTTTTCAATACCAACAAGTCTTATTGCTTTACATATATTAGACTGAGCATGCTAAACATGACGAGGCACAGCAATGCTAAGGAGGAAGCATCTACCCCTTGGGAAACTGAGCATGATGAGGCCAAAGCATACTGGTTTTTTGTTTTTTGGGTATTTTTTTGTAGCTCAATCAAATTTCAATAAGACATATAGTTTATAAATGTTTGTTTAAAATATTTGTTATGCAGCACAAGATGAAATATACTCAGCAATTCACAATGGTGTATAGGGCAGTTACTCTTACTGCTCTGTTCATAATCGATACTAAATTGATGTAGACAAATATAATGTTTTCTGTTTCCAAGTTTGAACCAGCTATTGAATCATTTATATTTTTTCCTTGCTGGAAAATTAGATATTCTTCATATTGAGGATTTTTAGAATATTTGAGAAAGGAAAATTATTCAGTTTGCCATGTGTGATGATAACCTACACTGTAATTCAAGCATATTTACTTTTCAGGATATAAAATTTCAAGGCATTCAGATAGGAATATTATCTCAGCTGTTTGTGGGATTTTCACATTGGTTTCTAATTTAATGTGTGTTTCACACTAGATATGAAGTATGATTCTCTTGCTATTATTGTAATCTTTACAAACTAAAGCCTCCCTTTCAAATCAGGCTGTTGCAATTTTTCCTTTCATAGCATTAAAAAGTTTCTAACTTATGGTCATACAGAAGCAAACAAAAATACCAAACACTCAAAATTTTAAGTCACGTGAATTTAATTATGAACACATACTGACTGCTGTAAGAAAACTCTAAATGTAGTTTTATGATTTGCAACAGTTGTTCTAAGTAAATGTCAGAATTACAATATGTAATATCCTAGATTCCTCATCTTTTCTTTGTCTCCAAAAAAGAGTGCATGAAATTGATCAGAAACTGGCAAATTAGAAAATCTTCAGAAAATATTTCCAGTTTTCTTAGCAATCTGTTTGAATAATCAGCAAGTCTTATGATCAGACTGATTTTTTTTTTCATTCAGTGAAACAAAAGTCACTCTTAGAGATTACTACCCCTCTCCTGTGGTAAATGAGGATATTTAGATGTTTTTGACAAATACGTAAGTGGGAAGGTAGCTGGCCTTATGGTTAATTTCACATCCTCTGAAACGCCTGTTATCCAGAAAACATTCCTTTCATCCACGTAACAATCTCAGATAAAGCTACTGTGTAACTTCAAACAAACACATATTAATATAAAATGTTTATATGTTAAATTAGCAGACTTTATTCACTCTAAATTATTTAATGCCTGGATAATCTGGATATTGTTCTTTACTCAATACTATAATAACACATAATCACTGATTGGATAAATAGGTCTCAATTGTTATAAAAAGGTAGCAAGAAATGGTGCATGTGGCATCTGAAAGTTTACATGGAAACAAGAAGAGGAAAGCAGAAATGTCTGAAAAATTACTTTAAAAGCACAAGACATTGAAAATAAAGTGTAAGCAAAATCAGTTGGAAAATGGGGAATGATAGGTGTAAATGGGTAACAAGTCTCAGAGGAGTCTTTTCTGTGGGTTTCCATCATATAATTGTGATTCCTTAGTCCTTTACAAATGCCTGTGTTCGATCGTCTGTGTTAATACTACCACCTCATCATCCCTATCAAGGAAACCACCTCATTCTCTCCCTTCACACACACTGCTTTTTGAATGTCTATCAGTTGCTTTTCTCCTTTCTCTTTGCCATTTCACTATAGATAAATGTGTATCCAAAATAATTTATGCTGTCAAGGAAGAGGGGAGAAAATAAATAAAAATACAGATGACAGAGCATCAGCTCTGGTTCAGCTTTTCCATTCCACTATATCATGTTGCTAGAATTTAAGAATATTCCTGTGAAGATATGTTAGCTAGTTCTCACCTTACAATTCCAGTTTCAGAGAGATAGTAATAGCCCTAGATATTCATCTCATGACTAGATAACCACTCCTTTATTTTTCCTTCCACAGAAGGTAAATATCTCAAAACAATTTACTTTGATCCAAGTATTCTGTTTACATTTTCGAAGTTCCCAAACTTCTGACACACATAGACTTCTTGCAGAAACAATGGCCATAAAAAATAACAATATATGACTGTAAAATAATAGTCTTCAATCACTGGTATTCATTAAAGAATTTACATTAATAAACTGCCTTCTGAGAGCCCAAGATGGGTATAACATTATGGTGCACGCTACATGGCCTCTCCCCTTCTTAAGAATATGAAGGTCATTTTACAAGAACCAAACACAAACCTTTCCTTCGGTCATTTTTGCTCAAGTCAAACCCTAACTACACAGCATTTAAGATGTTTATTTGTGAGATAAAGGATGTCCCAGCAATTCATAAAATGTCAAAGCTCTGCCCAAACAGCAAGTGTTGCATGTTGTGAAAAAGGCATTCTTAAATCATTCTGAGTATTACTTTCCACTAGCGAATCCTGTGCAATTGGAATTACCAACATTCCAGGATATTGCTCTTGCTTTATGAATGAAGATAACAGGTGGTTCAGAAAAGAAGTAGATACAGCAAAGAATGATGCAAAGCTAAAAGGTCCCTATGATTATCTAGAAGGCTTATTTCAATTTATGATGAAGGGAAGAGTCCTAAGCAATGGTTTCTTCATTGATACTGAGTTCGTTAAGAGCAGAATAAGGGATTAACTTTTGATATTCTCAATTCTCAATAATTCCACCTTAGGGTGTTGTTATCTTGAGGGAAAGTCAAATTCTGCAACCCTAAAATAATATCGTTACTGTCCTTTTAACCATTTTAAATTCCCTTAAATGATGACCTTCTCGCCTCTATATTGTGTCAACAGTTATTATGAACAAGAATGGAAGACCATTTCAAAATTTACGCAATTTTCCCTAATTATTCTTGGTTTCTAGATGTTACTAAAAAAAAAAAGAAAAAAAAGAAAACTAGCTTTTGGGGAATAACAAATTAGGTATAAAACATATTTTATGTACATTCTATATAACAAAATGTGTATGTGTAGTGTGTGTATGTATAACATTGCTATGCAACCCATGACTATGTGAACACATGTGCTTGTATATATTTACACAGTCTATCTACATATACCTATAGATATATATACATATCTATATTTATACAGACATTTTGGTCGACCACAGATTGCATATACAGCTGGTTCCATAAGATTTTAATGGAGCTGAAAAATTCCTATCACCTGGTGGCATCTTAGCTGTTGTAACATCTTAGCACAGCACATTACCCATGTGTTTGTGGCAATGCTGGTATAAGCAAGCCTACCCTACTGCCAGTCATATAAAAGTATAGCACATACAATTATCTACAGTACATAATATTTGATATAATAAATGACTATATTACTGGTTTGAGTGTTTAATACACTATACTTTTTATTGCTATTTTAGAATGTACTCCTTCAATTTTTTTTTAAAGTTAATCCTTCAGGAGTTATTTCAGAAGAGGGCAATGTTTTTATAAGAGGTGACAGCTTCCTGTATGTTCTTGCCCCTGAAGACCTTCCAGTGGGACAGGATGTAGACATGGAAGGCAGTGATATTCATGATCCTGATTCTGTGTAGGTCTAGGCTAATGTGAGTATTTTACATTTTTTAAATGTCACTTTTAAAAAAAATTAATTTTACATTTAAAAATGTAAAACTAAAAAATATTAAGAATAGAAAAAATTTTATTGAATAAGGATATAAAAAAGACAATATTTTGTACAACTATACAATGTGTTTTAAGCATAGCATTGTTACAAAAGGGTCAAAAGTTTAAAACTTTAAACACGTATAAAGTTAAAAGTTAGAGTAAGCTATGGTTACTACTGAAGAAAAGGTATTTTTATAAATTTAGTTTAGCTAAGTTTACAGTATTTATGAAGTCTACAGTAGTATACGGTAATGTCCTAGCTTTCACATCCATTCATTACTCATTCACCTACTCACCCAGAGCAATTTCCAATCCTGCAAGCTCCATTAATAATAAGTGCCCTATACAGGTATACCATTTTTTATTGTACCTTTACTATGCTGAGATATGTTTAGATGCACAAATACTTACCACTGTGTTACAATTGCCTACAGTATTCAGTATAGTCACATGCTATGCAGTTTCGCAGCCTAGAAGCAATAGCCTAGATGTGTGGTAGACTATAGTATCTAGGTCTGTGTAAGTATACTCATCATGTGCACACAATGATGAAACTGCCTAATGACATATTTCTCAGAATCTATTCCCATCACTAAGCAATGCAAGACTGTGTCTATTTAAAATATCTGCAAACCACTTTCGAAACTAATAGCTTTTAACACACATACCTTCTTTAAATATTGCCATGAACATTGCAAAGTTTTGCGGAATTGACAAAATGAATGCAGTTCAAAAGCTTTCATGTCCACGTGACAAATGGCATGCAGCATTTTTACTGAGGTATTTGGAACCTGAAGCTAATGATTAATGCTGCAAAGAATTTCTTGGAATGTAGGCTGGAATAGTCTACATTTTGGACACATTCCCCCAAATTTTAAGTACCTTAGGAAAATGGAAAAGGAAATGCTGTCATTTGTTTAACTTGCCTAGAAATATTTCGTACTTTCCTCAATAAGTTAATATTTTAAGCAAATAAAATTATATACTTTTAGAGCCAACCCCAAAGTAGCACTCAACAGAGGAACATACTTTTGAATTTATTTTAATCAGTAGTTAAATGTTCTATAAAAATCATGCTGATCTGAACTCTGTATCAATAGCATACCACTGACTATTACACCCTATCTACACATCTCAAAGCATAAATTCACCAACCTCAAAACATAGGGCCTACTTTCTTGCTTCAAGAAATCAGACTAGCACAGATGATTCTGTAAAATTTTAATTTTGTAAATTTTCCATATTGGAAATTCCATAAACTCTCTTGGGAACCTAATTCCCTTTGCAACTCAGTTCTGTCTTTTGTATGACAGAATAAGTAATTCTCTTATTGAAGAATTGCTATAGAAATCTCTTGCTCCAGTCTCCTCGAAATAATTGTTTACCAGCTAAGGTCTTGTATTAACAACTTCATCTTCGCTCATTTTATATATCCCTAGACGTTTAACTTTTTCTCGGAGGTTTTATTTTCCATTCTTTTGATCATGTTCACCTACTTTCATCTGGAAAGAATACCGATTCTCTAACCTGCATTTTAAAAGGCTAATATTGACACATCTCAAACTAGTAAGCGGATGACGGGTATTATATGGCACAAGCTAAATCATGTATTGTTTCTCTTTACAAGAATTTGCTTAGATTCATGGAGACATCACATTTCACTTCTCCCCTAGAAAGTAACCTATTTTTCTCAGAATTATGTAACTTAGATCAGTACAAGGCAGCTCAAAGACTTTTCTGAATGGAATGCCAGAGTTGAGTTTTAAAGAGAAAATTAAATTATAGTGTAGATGACTGGCGTAAAACTCAAGATTCTCCTGAGAAGTAAACTATCGGTGGGTACAAAGATTTTCTCTAATCCATAGGGATTCTTTACAGCAATCAGCTAGTAGTATGTAGATTACTTATATGAAGCATCTTATAGAATATTTAAGGTAAAACAAAATATTGTTGTCCTCTAACATTTAGTGCTAAGGCAGACCTCTTCTAGAGCCCTTGGATGACAAAATTTGCATTCATTCTATTAAGAGGCAGCAAGCACCATGGTGATAAACAGGATTCATCATCAATATGTCTGAGTTTGAGGAAGAAATCTTTCATTTATTGGTTATGAGTAAAAAGGCATCTTACAGGCAGACCTCAGAGATATTGCAGGTTTGGTTCTAGACCACAACAATAAAGCAAGTATCACAGTAAAGTGAGTCACGAGATCTTTTCGGTTTCCTCATGCATATAAAAATTATATCTACACTATACTGTAGTCTGTTAAATGCACAAGAGCATTATTTCTAAAAAACAATGCATACACTTTAATTGTAAAAAGTCCTTGTTGCTAAAAAATGCTAACCATCATCTGAGCCTTTAGAGAGTCATCAACTTGTTGCTGGTGGAGGGTCTTGCCTCCATCTGATGGCAGCTAACTGATCAGAGTGGAAGTTGCTGAAGGTTGGAGTGGCTGTGGAAATTTCTTAAAATGAGACAACAATGAAGTTTGCCACACCAGTTGATTCTTCCTTTCATGAAATATTTCTCTACAGCATATGGTGCTGTTTCACAGCATTTTACCCTCAGTAGAACTTCTTTCAAAATTGAAATCAATCCTCTCACACCTTGCTGCTATCAACTAAGTTTATGTAATATTCCAAATCTTTTGTTACCATTTCAACAAGGTTCACAGCATCTTTCCCAGGAGTAGATTCTATTTCCAAAACCCACTTTATCTGCTCATCCATATGAAGCAACTCCTCATCCGCTCAAGTTTTCTCATTAGATTGCAGCAATTTAGCCACATCTTCAGATTCTCCTTCTAATTCTACTTCTTATTTTGACCACATCTGTGGTTACTTTCTCCACTCAAATTGTGAACCCTTGAAAATCATTTGTGAAGGTTGGAATCAACTTCTTCCAAATTCCTGTCAAAGTTGACATATTGACCTTTATCCATGAATCATAAATGTTATTAATAGCATTTAGAATGTTAAGTCCTTTCCAGAAGATTTTCTATTTACTTTTCCAGATCCATTAGAGGGATCACTATCTATGGCAGCGACAGCCTTACAAGATATATTTCTTAAATAAGAAGACTTGAAAATCGAAATGACTCATGGATCCACAGGCTGCAGAATGGATATTGCATTAGCAGGCATGAAAACATTAATCTCCTTGTACATCTTCTTCACAGCTCTTTGGTGACTACGTCAATGGGAAGTATCATTTTGAAAGAGATCTTTTAAAAAAAATTTTTTTGAGAAAGGGTCTCATTCTGTCACCCAGGCTGGAGTCCACTGGTATGATCATGCCTCACTGCAGCCTCAACCACTTGAACTCAAGTAATCCTTCCACTTCAGCCTCCCAAGTAGCTGGGACTACAGGTGCACACCACCATGCCTGGCTAAATTATTTTGTGTAGCAATGGGGTCTCATTTTGTTGTCTATGTTGCTCTCGAACTCCTGGTTTCAAGTGATTCTCCCAGCTTGGCCTCCCAAAGTGCTGGGAATACAGGCATGAGACACTCTGCCCATCCAGGATTTTTTTTTTCTTTTTTTCCGAGCAGTAGGTCTTAACAGTGGGCTTAAAATATTCAGCAAATCGTACTGTAAACAGACAATGTCATACAGGTTTTGTTGTTCCATTTATAAAGCACTGGCAGAGTAGATTTAGCATAATTGTTAAGGGCCTTAGGATTTTTGCAATGGTAAATGCGCTTTGCCTTTAGGTCACCAGCTGCATTATCCCCTAACAAGAGAGTGAGCCTGTCCTTTGAAACTTGGAAACCAGGCTAGCTCTCTAGCTTTCACAGTTCTTTAGCTACGAAAGTCCTAGATGGCATCTTCTTCCACTAGAAGGCTGTTTTGTCTCCATTGAAAATCTATTGTTTATTGTAATAATATTCATCAAAAATATCTTAGCTTGATCTTCTAGATAACTTGCTGCAGCTTCTCCATCAGCACTTGCTGCTTCAACCTTACACTTTTATGTTATGGAGATGGTTTCTTTACTAAAATCTCATGAACCAACCTCTGCTAGCTTCAAACTTTTCTTCCAAAACTTTCTCACTGCTTTCATCTCTCACAGAATTTAAAAGCATTAAGACCTTGCTCTGGATTTGGCTTTGGGTAGAGATAATGTCATAGCCTGTATCCAGACCACCCAACCTTTTCTACATCAGCAGTAAGACTGTTTCACTTTGTTTTCATTGTTTGTTCACTGGAGTAGCACTTTCAGTTTCCTTCAAGGACGTTTCCTTTGAATTCACAATTTGGCTTACTGGTGTAGGTAGCCTAGATTCTGGCCTATCATAGCTTTCAACTTGCCTTCCCCACTAAGCTAAATCACTTATAGCTTTTGATTTAAAACGAGAAACATGTGACTCATACTTTCAATGAAGCACCTAGAGGATATTGTAACGTTATTAATTAGCCTATTTTCAGTATTGTTGTGTCTCAGAAGATAAGGAAGCCTGAGGAGAGGGAGATGAGAGAATGGCCAGTCGGTGGAGCAGTCAGCGCGCACATGACTCTTAATTAAGTTCACTGTCTTATGTGAGTGCAGTTCATGGTGCCCTAAAAACAATTACACCAGTAACATCAAAGACCACTGATCACAAATCACCTATAACAGGTGTCATAATAATGAAAAAGTTGGAAATATGACAAGGATTGCTAAAATTTTACAAAGACACACAAAGTGAACACATGCTATTGGGGAATTAGCACTGATATACTTGCTGGATGCAAGTATGTACTGCATTTTGTCCAGTCTTAATCTCCTCCTCTGCTCAATACAGATAATTATAATTCTTCATAAAGTTAGTATAAGATTAAAAGGGAAATATATAGAAAGTGTTTAGCATAATATCTGAAATTTACCAAGCACCATATAAAGATTTTGCTTATACTTTTATATTTACAATATCATTGTTTAACTTTGTGCAATAGTGGAGAGCTTGTTTGCCAATAATTCACATACCTAAAACCAGAATTTAATAATCTGAGACACTATAGAAATTCTTTTAATAAAGAAAACAAAAAAAGGGAAAAGACATATTTAAAAATCAAATTATATACTATGGTTAATGGCCATCTGTGTAGCTTGTTCATAATGTTAGTTTATGGAGAAGGATGAATACTTTGTTAGCTATGCTTTGAAACCTGAGGTAGATTATCAAAATCAAGATTAGAGTCAGCTTTCAAGTTGCCACTGCTTGACTGTGTACTCTCAGTTTGAGGCAAGATTCCTTGCATTATTCTTCTGGTATTTGTTGGCTTCGTATCATTTTGCCTCCTTGTCAAAATTCAGTATTGGCTGCAAGAAAGCAACCGGCATTTGTTTCTTCTGGCAAAAAGAAGTGGCAGGGGAGTGACTGGGAACGTTGTTTATAGAATAGCTTGGCATTAGTGAACATTTTTGATCTTTAGGTTTTATCCCAATAAGAACCATAAGGGAAGTTGAGCACAGTAAGAATGATTTACTTTATTGTTAAATTGGAATAGTAACACAATTTTTAAAAGACACAGTGCGACTGACACGCTTTAAAGGCGGTGTGACAGATACGCCTTTAGGTACGTTAATATCCAACACTGGATGGTTCTTTTGGCTTTTTTTCCTGAATAAATATGCCAGGTATGAAAATTAAATGGGCAATTGATTTAAAATGTGAAAGCACTGGTCCATGTAAATGTATGCCATGTCAACACATTACAATTATTGATCATTTAAGTTTTTATATAGTGATTGTATGGATTGATTAGTTATATGAATAAACGTGTCACTTATCAGTTGGTACCAACTCAGGGTCACAGGAAGAAGTCTAACATTTCCAACAGTACATACCCTGTTCCACTACACCATATATAATCCTTAAAAGGAAAAATAAAACATTTCTAGACATCTGCAGCACAAGTTTTATTACAAACATCCCAATTTTTTATATGTGAGGTGATTTGTTTCCATAGATTTTGTAATGATTTGAAAGAGAATTCACTTTCTCTTTAAGAAACTTATACAAGTGTATACACATGCACACACACACACACACACACACACACACACACAGCACAACAGCTTCTTATTTTTATAGATTCTTTAGTTTCTTGACTTAGAAGCATACAATGTACCCAAGTAATAGCAGGGAGCTCTATGCATAGGTACATATCAATTCCATTTTCCTTATATTTGATTGTTGTTAGAGTTGTGATCAGGATGGTGCTGGTGCTGGTGGCGGTTTCCAAGTGAATTACTTCCAGCCTCACATCTGAGTACATGAAGGACTAATTGTAAAGGGTCTCAAATATTTAGCAAGTATCTGTAACACTCAAATTATGGCTGACTTAATACAAAATAAACAACAGGAGTTTTTCTAAATGACATTTATTTAAAATATGTACCCTGAGATGTATCCAACAGAATTGACCAGTGAGCAAAAATGCAGCTCTAGAACATAAAATGTCTCTCATGTGACTTGATATTTAACTTTTATATATTAAATTTTCCATCTTTTATATATTATAAAATTTAACACTTCATTTTAAAACTTTTCCTTTTGGCTAGTTTTTTAGTGGTACAATCAATAGCATTTCTCCCCAAAAAACTTGCCCTTGAAATTGTTATCTATTTAACTCCAATATCACTTGAAGAGGCTTAAATTAGACCATATTTTACCTGTAGCCAGTGCATTCTTCTAAAGAAAGACAAGATACTAGGAGTTCAGTATTCTCCCCTACACATTCTTCTATTATGATTACACATTAATAATTCCCAAAATATCAAACCAGGAGGTAGATCGCATAAGTCTGGGGACTAGCTTTGCTAGCATCTGTTCCCCAGAAAATTCATTTTGCTTCATTTTGCCTCAGTTCCCTGAATTATGAAATGTTCAGAAGAATGGACAGTTCCTCTCTATTAAATTATTACATATGAAAGAATAAAATAATTTGTAGCTGTGGTCACACAACGTAACTGCTATTATGCTGATGAGAACAATATTTTTGTTTTTAATGTAACTGAGTTTGATGTGCTTTTCCATCATTCAATATAGATACTTAGAAGGCAGTGAGCCCCGTCATAGGCATGGTTCAAACATACTGGAATTGCTCTTCAAAATAAGCTTGTGCTTCACAAAGCATGCTCACAGATAGCACGAGACTTCACAAGTCAGTGAGGTGGGGAGGGTGGATTTTGTTACAGCTGTGGTACACTTGTCAAAAATTATAGATTAACTGACTTGTCCAGGGTAATAAGACTCAGAGTCTGGACTCAGACTCAGGACCTCTAACTCTAAAAGCAAGTTGCATCATGGTACACCTGCATGTGCAGAGGCCATGTTCTGTGCACATTCACATATTACTTGTGATTTTTTAAATTTGTAATTGTTTTCTTTCAAGTCAACCTAAAACATTTTAAGGTTGATTAATCTTAAAATCATTTAAGTAAGTATACATTTTTATTTTGGGTATATGAAAGTCCACCATTATATAGCACAGTTTAATACTTAAAATAAAACAAACTTTTTTTGCATAAAAGATGATACGTCCTGGAAAAACTTGTAAACCCAGTGTGTGTGTCACTCTGTAATGCAGTCTAGCACGGATAGAATGAATTAATTTCCCCTAAATAATATATTTACATACAGAAAAAATAGTCTGCAACACTTATTTAATGAAGGAATTAATTCTTACTATAAAGGAGATTTCAGTTATATTGGTATCACATAATGAATGCCCCCTTCTACCTTAATAAAGCCCTCAAACAAACTCTCATTAATTAAATTATCCTGGTTTTACAAGTATAGAGGTTATTGAAAAACCCCTATAGTTGTGAAATCAAAGATAATTCTACTAGGTAATCACAAAGTTGTGTGGTTATTAATCACTTCTATAAGTAGCTGATATTAACCATGAATACCATCTTCAGTTATTAGAAAAGAATTAGTCCCATATACATATCTAGGTAAAGTACAGTTTTGTAAAGAATGATCTATGTAAATAAACCAGCTTAACATAAAAAATATTTCACAGTGTAAACATTAAGTTTAATTTCCTAATTTATTAAAAAGAAGACTACCTGGAAAATGATTTTTTTCCTGTGGTAAAATATATTTAACATAAAATTAACCATACGTATCATTCTAAGTATACAATTTAATGGCACTAATTATATTTACACTGTGTATCACCATCACCTTTCTAGTTCCAAACAAGAACTCTATAAACATTAAGCAATAACTCCACATTCACCCCTCCCTCCACCCCCAGTAACCTTGAGTCTACTTTTGATTCCTATGAATTTGCCTATTTTAGATACTTCATATAAATGGAGTCATATGCACTTATCCTTTTGTGTCTTGTCACCTAGAATTTTTGTTTGTTTTTGAGACAGAGTCTCACCTTGCTGCCCAGGCTGGAGTGCAGTGGTGCGATCTCAGCTCACTGCAACCTCTGCTTCCTGGGTTCAAGTGATTCTCCTGCCTCAGCCTCCTGAGTAGCTGGGATTACAGGCGTCTGCCACCATGCCCAGCTAATTTTTTCTATTTTTAGTCGAGACGGGGTTTCACCATGTTGGCCAGGCTGGTCTTGAACTCCTGACCTCAGGTGATCCACCCATCTTGGCCTCCCAAAGTGCTGAGATTACAAGCATGAGCAACCGCGCCCAGCCAGCATAACGTTTTTAAGGTTCATCCCTGTAACAGAACTTCATTTCCTTCTTACAGCTAAATAATATTCCATCATATGAATATACGCATTTTGTTTATCCACTCATCTGTTGATGGACACTGGATTGTTTCCATATTTTTGGCTGTTGTGAATAATGATGCAATGAACACTGGCATACAAGTATTTTGTTTCATTTCTTTTGGGTTTATACCTAGGAGTGTGATTGTTGAAATTGTTGGGTCATATAGTAATTCCATCATCAGCCTTCTAGAATGGTTGGCACAATTTTACATTCCCAGGAGCAATGTACACCTATTCCACCATCGTAATGGTATTTCATTGTGCTTTTGCTTTTTTATTTGGTTTCCCTAATGAATAATGATATTGAGCATCTTTGTAAGGTTCTTATTAACCATTTGTATTTCTTTGAAAAAACATTCAAGTACCTTGGCAATTTTTTAATTGGGCTATTGTGTTGATGTTGAGTCGTAGCTATTCTTTATACATTCTATACATTAAAACATTATTGGATATTAGATTTACAGTATTTTCTTCCATTCCATAGGTTGTCTTTTTAGTTTCTTAATGTCTTTGATGCAGAAACATTTTTAATTTTGATAAATTTTATTATTTTTTCTTTTCTGTGCCTTTAATGACATATTTAAGAATTACCAAACTCAAATTCAAGAAGATATACCCCTATATTTTTTTCTAAGAGATTTATAGTTTTTGCTCTTATATTTAAGGTCATTGATCCATTTTGAGTTAATTTTTTGTTTACTGTATGAGATAAATGTTCACGTCATACTTTTGAGTTTCTCCAGCAATGTCTGTTGAGATACTTCTTTTTCCATTGAATGGACTAAACATTCTTGTCAAAAATCAATTGACCACAAATGTGAGGGTTTATGTCTGAACTCCATTGTATTCCATTAATCTGTATGTCTAACATATGCCAGTATCACACTGTTTTGATTATTTTAGCTTTGTAGTATGGTTTGCAGTAACGAAGTGTGAGCTCTCCAATTTTGTTCCTCTTTTTCAAAATTATTTTGGCCATTTGTGGCCCCATCTGAATTTCAGGATCAGATTTTCTATTTCTTTAAAAATCAAAAAAGGTTTTCAGAATTTTGATAAGGAGTGCATTGAACCTATAGATCACTTGGAGTGGTACTGACATCTTCAGGATGTATTAAGTCTTCCTGTCAGGAGCACAGGTTTTCTTTTAACTTGTATGCATCTTCTTTAACTTTAGCAATGTTTTATAGATTTTAGTGTACAGTGTTTCACCTCCTTGGTTAAACTTTTTCTAAATATTTTATTCTTTGTGATACTATTTTCAATAGAACTGTTTTCTGAATTTTCTTTTTGGATTGTTCATTGGTAGTATATACAATTAATTGAATGTAGTAAGGCACAAAAATAGAACAAAGAAAAAATTCACATGATCATCTCAAATAACACAGAAAAGGCATTTTACAAATTAAACATCCTTTTATGATAAGTAAAAACACTCTAAAAGTAGAAATAGAAAGGAATATCTTGAATATGAAAGAAGGCATTTATGAATTGCCCACTTTCATCACTTTTATTCAACATCGTGCTGGAAATTCTATCCAGGGCAACTAGGTAAGAAAAAGGAATAAAAGGTATTCAAATAGAAGAGGCAGACATAAAACTCTATTTTCAGATAACCTGATCCTATGCATAGAAAGTTCTAAACCATCCACAAGAAATCTTACTAGAGCTAAAAAATGAATTCAGCAGTGTTAGGGTACAAGATCAACATACAAAACTCCGTGTTTCTATACACTTGTAATGAATTCCATCAGAAGAAAATTAAGATTTTTAATTTGTACGCAAGACTTGTCTTATACACTCAAATTTTGAATAGTTTCCCATTTTCCAAGATTCATAATCTCAGAACCTCTCCAAATAATTTATTTTAGATTTTCCCAGTCAGTCCTAAGTTATCTTCTAAAATTTAATGCACCAATTCTTATAAAATTAAGTGTATCTTCTATCATACAAGAAAAATGATAAAGTTAAAAGACTCCTATTTTAAATACTGGCCTTTCGAAGTACATCACAAGAAAATACGGTGGTATTTTAAATAATCCTTACCATGCAGGACTGCTTGTATTGCTCTAACTTGGAGTTCTGTAATTCTGGCTGGTCAGAACCCCAAGGCATCCTAACAATGTCAGAAAAGAGCTTCCCATTACATTTTTGTTGAAATAAGATTGGAATTTCCTATGAAAACTGCTGTCATTTTAAGTAAAGCCACTGAGGATGAGTCAAAATAATTTTGTAATTTTTTTTAGTTCTGATTATGGTTAGACACAATTCATAATAAATAACACATTTTAAATAAAAACATTGTTCTTATTTGAAAGTTCTAGTATTCTTAAACCTCATTACTTTATAAAATTTGTCCAGGTGATCATCTCTTATTTACCATTCCCACAGCTTCTACTCTTGCCCTTTTCCCTCCATAGTTCCAAACTAATTTTATACAAATACATGTGTTAGATTTATTTTTAGGAATAGTTCAACATGAAAGCAAATAATAAATTCAGTTAACAAAATGACAGGTATGTGTTGGGGGATATGAAAGTTGCAAAGATGGTACAATACTTTTAGTCAAAACTTTTTTCAATGTTATATAAACAATAGTATTCTTTATCAAAAACGTACAATTCTTCTACACTGAAAATTGCAAAGCATTGCTCAGAGTAAACAAACAAGACCTAAATAAGTGGCGATACATACCATGCTCATGTTCTAAGAAGACTCAATATGGTTAAAAAATTGATTTGTCCTAAATTAATCTGTATATTCAATGGATTTCAAGTCATAATCTCCTCAGACTTTAGAATAGCCAAAACAATTTGCAAAAAGACTTCACTTGGAGAAGTTACACTAACAGACTTTGTGAAAGAGATATCCATTAAGATTGTGTGATACCGATATCAAGATAGAGATATGGATGAAAAGAACAGAATTAAGTGCACAGAACCTGTATTTATATGGTCAACTGATTTGTAATGAAGCTACAATGGGAATTTAGTGAAAAAAAATATAGTAATTTCGACAAATGGTGCTGGAACAATTGGGTATAGATATAAACTTTAATCCATACCTTGAATTATGGGCAAAAGTTAAAATCTAACACAGACCTAAATTTGAAACCCAAAACTACAAAACTCCCAGAGGAAAACATAGGACAAAATCTTTGTGACCCTGGGTTAGGCAAAGACTTCTTAGATATGGGAAAAAATAAACAAATACCAAAACAGACAAAAAAATTAAAAATAAACTTCATCAAAATTAAGACATTTTGACTTTGAAGTACAGACCAAGATGCTGAAACTGTCCTTGATGACGGTGATGTATCATGTGGCATACATATAAAAAGTATACATTATCAAATTTTACACTTAAACGTGTACATTTAAATGTGTTTTGATCAGTGAATTTCTCTAATTGTGCACTTTAAATAAACTTTAAATATGCCCATTATACATGTTTTTAACCTATTTCCCATCTTCTCAAATCGCAAATCACATTTTGAAAAAAAAAAATGTTAGTTTGTTAAGAATAATAAACAATTTTATATATTAGGAAGCTTAAATACATTCAACATATATTTATTTAACACCTATGATATACCAGATGTGATTCTCGGTGCTAGGGATGCATCAGTGAACAAAATAAATAATGTTTCTCTCTTTTGGAGCTTAACTCTGATAGGCTAAATTGACAATAAAGAAAGAAAAATATATAATACAATGCCAGGTAGCAGTAACTGCTACGAAAGCAACAGCACAAGGAGGTAAAGGTGCTGCGAATGAGGCTGCTATATTTTGGGCAGAGAGATCAAAGAAAGACTCCATGAAGAGAGGATATCTTAGCAGACATAACCAGTGAAGTTCCCACTTCATTGGAGCAGAGATCACAAACGAAGACATGGAGGAGAGCCTGCCAGGCAGAAGAATCCCCAAATATAAAATCCTGAGGCAAGAAAGTTTTTTGTATTAGAGGAAGAGCAAGGGGTCAATGTGGATGAAGCAAGTAATCAGAGGAGAAAATTGTGAGGAGATCAGGGTAGAGTAATAGTCATAGCCTGATTACGCAGGCTTTGCAGACTTTGTGATTTCTTTTTGTTGTTGTTGAGAGGGATACTGGCTCTGTCGCTCAGGCTGGAGTGCAGTGGAGCAATCCCGGCTCATTGCAAGCTCCGTCTCCCGGGTTCACCCCATTCACCTGCCTCAGCCTCCCGAGTAGCCGGGACTACAGGTGCCCCCACAACCACACCCGGCTAATTTTGTTTTGTAGTTTTAGTAGAGATGGGGTTTCACCATGTTAGTCAGGATGGTCTCGATCTCCTGACCTCGTGATCTGCCTGCCTCAGCCTCCAAAAGTGCTGGGATTACAGGCATCAGCCACCGCACCAGGCCGACTTTTATTTATATATATATATATATCAGTGGAATACTGTAAGCAAGAAAGTTACAGGAGTTACTGTTGTATGTATTGAAAATGTTCTGGCAGAAGTGTTGAGAACAGACTATACAAACCAATGATGGCCAGGACTCTAATGGCTGTACAAGGGGTGGGGGTGTGGGGATAGTGGTGCGGTTTGGGGCATATTTGCAAGGCAGAGCCAATGCAATGCACTGGCAGATTGAATGTGAAATATGAGAGAAGGTAAAAAATCATTTCAAGGCTTGGAACCAAGTCACTATTGAGTTGAGGTGCCATTTTCTGAAATGAGAACATAGGGGAAAAACAGTTTTTGAGATGGAAGTCAAGAATTTGGCTTTGCACCTATCAATTTGAGATAACTGTTAAACATCCAGTTGGAGATGTTGAATAAACAGTGGGAAATAAAACCCTAGGGTTCTGAGGAAAGATCAGAGCTGTAAATATAATTTGGGAGTCATGTGTCCATGAAGGATATTTAACACACAGGACCAGATGAGTTCACGTCATTAATGAAAGTTGACAGAGATGGCCAAAGACTAGATTCTGAAATGTATCCAAATTGTTCACATTCAAGAGGAATACATTTTCTCAATGTGTCTGATACATATAATTTTCATTCTGTTTTACTTCATTATGGCATAGCCGTAAAAGTAAAGTGACAATTAGAAGGGCTACTGGATAGGTCATGGAATTCAGCCATCTAACTCTGGGTCTGTTGGTAACTAGATCCATAGACTTGAGCTATATGATTTCCCTCCTTGGGTTTCAGTTGCATTGTCTATAAAGTACAGTAACGAATATTGTTGACCATTTGAGCAGGAGGAATAAAAGAAAAGAGGAAAACTAGCACTAAGGGTTTTTGAGATGTGCTAGTTGCCTGGTGGGAAAGTTACTCATTTCAGAAAGATTCAGCTACATCGAGCATGGTCTGTGTGATCTCTCATGATCTGAGACTCTTTTGCAACTGTTCCTGAATAGCACTGGCTTCTTCATTTTCACCTTGCTTTCACTTAATTGCATTGTTCTATAACTTAGTCAGTGATGGTTTGGTTTCAAAAACTAGAAACCCTCTGAAAGTACCTTGAAAAGAAAACAATATATATAGGGAGTTCCAGGGTATCTTGCAAAACTCAGGGCACATGGTGCTTCCAGGTCTTGGACAGAACCAAGAAATGGAAGACTTTTATTCTCATCCTGGTTTCCTCTTCTCTAATTACATCGTCTGCCCTGACTCTGCCAACATGTGCCTTGAATCTCTGAAATATGTAAACTCCATGTCCAGTTTCTACAGATAATTGGCCCTGTCTCTGTGTGTCCCAATTTCAAATTCCTGGGTGAGAGATCCGGATTCAATCAATCTACCCTCTATAGTGATGTTCTCTAAATCAGTTGCCCACTCCTGGTCTAGACACCTATAACCAAAAATGGGTTGGTTCATCCAGTACCTGCTTGAAGGATCCTAATATTAAGGTTAGACGCTTAAGGTTGGAAGAACAATGCTATCCCTAAAGAGATCCAATATAGAAAATAAAAATAAAAAATTACTGGTTCTGAATTATCATGCTTATTTTTAATTATTCAGACCCATTCTCCTCCCCCTAAAACTTCCCACACATACACAAACTTTCAAATGCTGTTACAATGAAGCAGAAAACATGAATATGTTGTTCTGCAGCAGGAAAAAGTAGCATAAATCTACAATTCCAATTACCTAGAATGCTAAACCATCAATATCCTTTCAAATATTTTGGTTTGGGTACATACTTTCTTAAGTCCTTCATCAAAACTATATGTTACTATGACATTAAGACTTACTAAAGTATAGCTTTTTGTTTACATAACCTCCTAAGTTTTAAGGCTGTGTCTGTAAGATACCTACTCAATTGATAAAAATATCAGCATCAATCAAACTATTTGGTTTACTGTACAGAATTTTGACTATATTTAATCTTTGAAAAATTAATCAGAATTATTATCATAGGTATCCAGTTTCAGAAACTCTTCTAGCATTCATTGATGCTTCTTTGGAAATTTTATTTTCTAAGCCAACATATTTATTTTTTCTTGGGGCTCTCTTGAAGTCATAAAAGTATACCATTTCACTGAAGGTCTGAGAAAGAGGGCTAAACTTGATTCCAAAAAACAAACAGTTTTAGTGTATTTTATGCCCACTGAGTCTTTCAAACCATGTTAGTTAATCATAAGTCAGAAGAACAAGGTTTTAATAAAAAAGAATATTTGGGGCTTTTTAATTTGTCTCTTAAATATTCTAAATAAAAATAAATAAACCTTTTGTGGCAGCAGGACATTTTGGTTAGGAACTAGCATTTCTACAAAACCGTCCACCTGGGTAATGGATGGATATCTTGCCTAAAGTGTATTTTTATTATTTTATTATTTTATTTTATTTTTATTTTATTTTATGAGACAGAGTCTTACTCCGTCACCTAGGCTGGAGTGCAGTGGTGCATTTTCGGCTCACTGCAGTCTCTGCCTTCTGGGTTCAAGCAATTCTCCTGCCTCAGCCTCCTGAGTAGCTGGGATTAAAGGCGCCCATCACTGCACCTGGCTAATTTTTGTATCTTTAGTAAAGATGGGGTTCACCATATTGGCCAAGCTAGTCTCAAACTCCTGACCTCAGGTGATTCACCTGCTTTGGCCTCCCAGTGTGCTGGTATTACAGGCGCGAGCCACCGCAACTGGCCCATATTTTGAAATGTATTCAAAACTTTTTAATTACTTATGTCATATGCTATATAATTATTTAGCAGACTATTAAAACTAAAAGCCTTTAGCCTAAGTAAAAAGAGGATAAGAAACTATGCTTTTCTTATAGATATGTCCTTCTGCAGGGAAGGAATTATCCCTTATTACCGAGGAAAGCTGTAAAGGATGAAGACGAATAATCTGATTTTTGCAAGTAGGGTCTAACAGCTGGTATAACGTAAACAAACTGCAGGTATTGAAAGAGTACAGGTTTCCAGTCCATTTCCTTTTTAGCAAAATGTCTGGCTCCCGTGTTCTTTATTCAGATGGGCTCATACCTGGCAGAGAAGTTTCTTGGCTGCATTTTTGCAGAAGATCTGTAGGAAATGAATTGAGAAACTTGACAGGAACAGCTTGAGGTATTTGATGAATAATAGAGAACTTCCACCATTCAAGTGTCTGACTAGAACAGAATGAGAAGTATTAGGAACTTGGAAAAAAGGAAAGATTGATTCAAAAATAATACACTGTTCTAACCCACTGGCAAATACAGTTCTTTCTAAAGCACTGTAGACAGTTCACAGAGTGAAAGAGATTAAATTAGATTTTCATAGACTTATGTGGACTGTCTTCCTTGTTGGTAACTTGCTGCTTCCTTCAACTCATCAAAATAAAATATAAAAGGGAAAATAAAACCTTGTATAGAAAGTACCAGTGTTTTAAGGGTATATTTCTTACATATGTGAAGTGCAATTCATTTTGCTTTCTCACCCTATGAAAAGTGATTTAGTTAACTCCTTCCATACTTGTAGTTTCATATCCTATTGACTGAGAAATCCATTAAAAATCTTATTTAACAAACCTGTTATAGCATAGCAAAAATTTTAAAATACATAGGATGCTTCCTTCTCATTTCTATGTAGAAGATACCTAGCACATACTTAGAATGATTTGACTTGTATTACTTTCATACAATGTTCTATATGTGGACTTCATAAGCACTGAAAGAATTTTTAAAATCCAGCCTGCCATCAAACAGAATGAAGAAGCTGACCCTACAAAACAAAAGGAAAGTAAGTTTGGGCTAACCTCACCAAACTTTAATTCCCTCATTAATAAAATGAAGCTGTTTGACTAGATGAACTGTAAAACATCTTTCAGCTCTAATAGTCTGTGTATCTAAATTACTTTTTACGAATAAAGTTTTCTTTTAAGCATCCTTTTTTTTTTTCATTTAAGTCATATATTTTTCTAGTTTTCACTAGGAGTCAGAGAGCATTTATTATCATTCCAGATTTATCCCCCTGGGGTAGGTATGTGTTGGCAAAGGAAATGAAGATTTAATAACATTCAGAATATGTGGAACATTGTTGTTTACTATTTTATTTGGGGGTAGAGGAGGAATTTTTTAGATTATTTTCAAAACTATGCTTAAATTCACTGGACACTTTTTAGTTCTAATTTGATGTCAACTCTGAGCAACTTTCAACATGACTGCCTCCTTTCTTGTTAGGAAAAAAAACATTTTTTCTGACACCAACCTCATGGTTTTCCTTCTAGCTATTCACTATTTTTCGTAATCTCTATTACATGTCCCTACCCCATTTTTTGTTGTTCTATCCCACACCCTCTTCTCTGCTTTCTCTCTGAACATCTCACTAATACCCAATTCCTGTCTACTAATGAATGCTCAAATCGATAGCCCCACCCAACCCAATTGCACTTTTGAGAGACAAACCAGTATATCCAACTGCTAGTGCCTATCTCTTTTGGTCTCAGAACCACAAAACACAGCATGTGTGAAACTAGATTTATGTCCTATCGACCCACACCCCAGCCCACTCTTTCTGTACCTCTTTGTCAGTTAATTTTGCTGTCAACCTTTTAATCCATAAATCGGTCATCAAAGATACCAGCTTCTCCTTCAATTTCACATGTAAGCAGTGATTACATACAATGAAATTTATCTTCAGAAATATGTCTCAAACCTGTCAGGTTTTGTTGCTGTTGTTTTCCACATCCACTGTCCACAACTATCATCTTTGAATTGCATCTTGTCCACAGCCCTTCTCCTGTGAAACCCCATTCTTCACTCTCAATATCAAAATGTAAATCTGATCATATCACTCTTAAACTCCTTTAGTTGTCTGCCATTAACCTTAGGTTAAATCTGTATTTTTGACAAAACTCACAATGCCTTCATTATCTGAACTTCACTAACCCTCCTGCTTCCCTCTTGCCCCTTGTCCCACCTCAAACTTAGTATTATTGCTAGGCTGAATTTCTTTTCATTCCTTAAATACTTCATTTCTTTCAATTTTATGGAGGCTTTTCTGTAGGTTATTCCTTTTACCTAGAACACTTATTTTCCTCTTTTTCAATTCTCAGCTGCACCAGAAAATAAATATCCTAAAATATGTTGAGTAATTTCTATACACAAAGCCTTATTCTAAACACTATACATGTTATTAACTTGTTTAATTCTCATTACTTTCCTAGTAATTATCATCACTATTTTCCAATGAGGAGTCTGAAAAACAGTGAGGAAACTGCCTAAGATCAGAAAAGCAGAAATTAGGCAAGTCAACATTTGACTCTTGACTCCGGAGCCAATGATCTAGAGACGTACGCTTAAAAGTCATTTTCTCTATTAAGACTTGAGCTTTCTCTGCCCCACCACCCTTAACCCAGACTAAGTTGTATATTCCTGACACAAATCCTGACATTGTGTCGACTGCTTCCACTACCAAAGCATTTGTATTTGGAGTCACTGCCTTTGAACTATCTTTCCTGCCAAACTACATAGATCTCACAGGCAGGAATTACATTTGTTAAGTAAATGAATGAACAAAAGAAAACTATTAATGCTCTGCATTCCATCTAGCATTTGTAAAAGATTTCTAGGACTTCAAATATTTTATCTGTATTCCTACTACTTCCTTTTCCCAATTTGTGAAATTAGAATTATGCATCATTTCCGCTTAAGAACAGCCAATTCATAATCATGCATATTCTTCACAAGTCAACATATTCATCTCAACAGTCCCGAGGAGTTGGAAATGGTCTCCAGTCCTCTTCTTTCTACTACTCCTCAGTAGCACCTGGCTGTGCTTATGCAACACTGGGCAATGTCTACCAGAGGCAGAGAATCCTCTTTGCAACAAGCAGCTGGTGCAGCTGACACTGGAAGCCTGGGTTTTCCTTTATCTTCTGTGTTGCTTTCTCAGCATTTGCCACAGGATGCATTTCCTCATAAACCAATATTTTTACAAACACACTTGTATTCCTCAGCTGGCCCACAAATGCATATTTATCAGAAGACTGACACCATTCTAAGGAAATAGCCAAATGTTATTTCTTTAAATAAAGAGTTTCTATTTATCAGTGAACTTTTGGGCTCTTTCAGAAACACAGCGGCCACCTTAGATACATGTTCCTATGGCAAAATTAATTCCATGATCAAAACAAAAGTTGAGAAATAAGCTCACAAAAGATGTTATTGTAAGCCAGAGATTTTGTATTGCCCTTCAAAGAATACACATAAATACAAGGAAAAAAAATGGGAGAGAATAAACTGAGATTTATGAGTGGGTATGTTTAGGAAGGAATACGATTACCAGAAAGGTGGTATCTTAGTATGTATTACAGAAATCTCATTGGCTCTGCGGCTGGAGGAAACAAGCACTGTATGACTTTGGACATGTTATTTAGCCTCTTGTTATATTTTTCTGTAAAATATTAATTACCTCAAATAATTATTATAAAGGTTAAATAAGTGTACATAATACACAGGAAAGTTAGATTATTAACAACATTATCTGTCAAATTATAACTATGCAAGCATTTTTTTCAAAATACAATTTATGGACTAGGTAAAATGACTATCATGGAAATATTTATCTAGCCCTGAGTATATGGCAGTGATTAGTCAAAACATTTCTAGACATTCTCTCATTTACTCCTCATAAAGCTCTCTCTCTAAGGTAAGGACTATTACTGTTCCCATTTTAGGTGAAGAAATTGAAATAAAGAACAGTACCTACGTTGTTAAAATCCTGACTCAAACCCCAAAAGTCTGAAGATAAAATACCATCACTTCATTATTGGTAAACAACCAGGATACACGTGGCTAATATGAAGTCCAAGACAAGGAACAGGGAGCTCAACAAAAACTGAAATTAGCTGCAACCCCAGAGTGATTTCAAATTTCCCACCAATATTTAATCTTTAAGAGGGTGGACATAAAATGAGAGTTAAAGCATTTGTTTCTGTTGTTTCCCAAGGCAATCACCTACTTGGATAAAGTACCTGTATTTTTACCAGCAGAGGAGAAATAAATTAATGATTTGAAAAGCTTGATTTCCTTAAACTTCACAAAAAAGTAGATGTATCTTATGGAAATCAAAATTTTGAAAGCAATGTAAAACTCTTACGTATCTTATCTTGGGTTTTGTCATAGTGAAAACTGTTCAGCAAACAGTCAAAATTCAGAAAATAATTGTTTTCATTAAAAAGCATTACTTGAGGGGAAGTTGGATCCTTTGTAGTAAGCACTTTTTGGGAAAGTGTGAAGAAAAAATCACGAGGGTCACAGAAGATACTACCAGGTCTCTTGGTATTTTTTTCCACTAAAAGATTAAAAAAGATAACTATATGTTTTCACTTTCAAATCGAACTATCATTTCAAAAATATTGCTGTCATTTAAATTGAAAAGTAAAGAATTAAAATATTCCTACAAAAACAGGTGAACCAGGTGCATAGGAAATATAGTTGGCTACAACAGACCTCCCTATCAGACAGCTGTGCAAATAAAGCATTCTTTCTAAATGTCAGTTCCTGTGTAATATTTCAGTTTCTTTCAGATGACATAATGTATATGAAATGCCTTGGGAAAATACAAAGGACCACATAAATACAACTTATCAGTGTAATTATTTGGATTCAGCTAATTTGCTATAATGTAATTTAATGAACATAAAAAGAATATGCCTAGAAATTTATATGAAAGCTTGAGTGACCAGGAAAAGAAATGCTCCCAAAAGGATTTAAATATCATAGAATGTACTGCCATGTTCATTATATCTGTTTAGTATTAATGACCGACTAACGATGAGAAAATGTACTAAAGCAAAATCCCCTTTAAAACATGTAAGCTCTGCCAAAAGTGTCATTGACATCAAAAAACTCATATTGAAGTTTAACAAGATGTGTTTACTAGCATTGCAATTAAAAAATACAGTGAGATTAATAAACATTACACAGAACTCAATACTGAATTACAGTAACAGCACAATATATTAAAGATACCTATGTATATGTGAGAAAATATTCTAAGTATTCTACATGCTAATCCTGTTAAAACACTACCTAATAACAGACATCAAGTTTACTTCTTGCCCTCAATTCCATTATATTTCTGTATACAACACTACCACTTATCTCAATACCAACTCAATTTCCCCAGACCAGCATCAAGCTTATCTCACTCCTCTTTCATTTTTTTCCCTTTACTGATGATTTGCTTTTCTTTGAATTTCTATTTAGCCATCCCATCCTACCTGTACCCTCTATATTGTACTCTTATTTCCTCTCATCAGAGCTGGCTGGAGATGACCTTCTTAAGATTCTTCTCCCTGATGTTGAAGTTAAAGTTCTTAAATCCTACATTCTGAAACTTCATTCGCTTCCTCAAAAGTCTGTTTGGGATGTTTTCCATTTCCTCTTATCACCTTACACCAGTCTACACTGCCCTCATTCCATCTACCTAGTCAGTACTAGTCACCCCTGTATACGAAACACCCTCTTTTTCTCTCTAGAAGCTGACATTCTCACTGTTCAGCAGATGGCAGGCATTTTCCTAAGCTGACCCCTTATCCCAAGACCATCTTTCTAAACTCAGTCCTGATGATTTCTGATTTCTGTGAAGTCATTCCTGGCTCTTTCTAGCTTCAGTCAACTCTGCTGCTCCCAGGTTTTCAAAGACATTTCCCTTCTCTTGCTTGCTATAGTTTCATGGGAAGCCCTGTAGACTGGCTACCTAGAATGGAAGCTTAGTGGAAGACAGCTCATTCTTATATCCTGGAACGTATGCATTGCTCAAGCATTTGTGTTTAAGTGGGAGGAGAGTAGGAAATAAAAGGAGATAAAATAAAGGAAGAGGCCATATACACTACCATTTTTTACTACATATATTAACGTGTCAGTAAAGTGAATCCTGAAATTTTAAATCAATGTCTTACTTTAAATCTAAATAGCAAATGCCTTTTGAAAAAAAAATTCTCATCTTCCAGCATAATATGCATATACTTCTAAAAAAGATTGCTGCTTATAGTAAACAATCTATAAGCCTCTGTCGACAATTACACTTATCTGGAAAATAAATAAATAAATTTTCAGTAATAGTTCATATATTACAATATATTTTCTAAGGCATGACATTAAAAAAGCAAGGAAATTTTCTGAATGTTTTACTGTTAAGGAACTTTGACTCCATTCTTGTCCAAAGTGAAATAAAACTTTAAAAAATTTTCTTTCTTAAATCGATTAACACATGTCAGACAGACTGTATAATTTAGGCATATAATTCTACTTGGGGAACTAAAAAGTCTCCTGGAATGGGAATTTGAAGTTCTTTTAATCTCTATGATTTTTGATCAAATATACATTTCCCTATTCCTGGGAAGACCCCTTCTCCAGATGTAATCACAGCATGATCCATGTACCTGAGCTTTCTTCCTTTCTGAGGTTTCAGTTGAAGTCAAAAGGCATTAAGAATGACGGATTTAGACAGCAGGACATTTCATAATTTATGGTGCATATAAATTTACATTTAATTTTTAAGGACACCAAAGGTATTCCTAAAATTTTACATGTACTAGAGATTGAAGTTAATGCAAAGATATATATAATGTACATGTAATAAAAATAAAGACAAGGGTGGTATATAATTTTGAAAGCATAATAAAATGCAAATATTTTTAATTCAATGCCCGTTACGGTCACTTTCATAAGCCCAGGTGGCATTTTCCAAGTGTATTAAAGTGCCAAAGTAGCTCCAAGTTTTGCGGAATATATATCACTGTATATGCTGCATAACGTGAATTATATGCTTGTCAGGGTATCAACTGCAGCCTTAACATAGTATGTATATCAAATGAATACTGAACAGAGTAAAAAAGTGCTGTTACTGAGAATTTTATATATGACTTATTTAATTCATTATATTCTTTTTTTTTTTTTTTTTTTTTT